>NC_041382.1:228799170-228950870 GCF_002162155.2 Triticum dicoccoides
TCTACTGTTCATCCAGCCCTCCACACCACGGGGTCCTGTTCATCCACCCCTCCATGGGCACCCCTCCACCGTCTACTGTTCATCCAGCCCTCCATCACACCACGGGGTCCTGTTCATCCAGAGGCAACACCACCGCTCATTGTTCATCCAACCCCCCCCCCGCAACGCTCACTGTTCATCCCATCGATCAGCTTCAGTTAGTAGCAGTAGCGAAGGAATCACTCGATCGGGTTCAGTTAACAGCCATCGATCGATCGCTCGGGTTTAGTAACGCGTAGCCTGCAGTGCAGTCGCTCAGGTTCAGTTAGAGCCCAACGCCTCGCTCGGGTTCAGTTAGAGCCAACGCCTCGCACACACACGCGTACGTGTACGAGAGAAACGCGCATCGCTCGGCCCCCGACCTCCCACCGTAACCGGGAACTCCCAGAATTTTTCCTCCCCCTCGCTTCTACCATGGTTTTTTCCGTCATCAACGGCCCAAATAATGTCATGCAGCTGCGTCTCCGGCCTGCCCAGGTCTAAAATCCCATTTTCTGTCATGATTTTTTGTCATAGAAGTAGGAGCCCACCACATCTATGATGATACTGGGTTTTTTCACAATTATCGTCATAGAAGTGTCATATGTATGACAGAAAAAAATCCATTCAGCCTAAAATGTCACAGATGTGTCTTTTTTTGTAGTGGATTCTCTTAGCCAAGTTTCACTTGAGCAAGAAAATAGCTTATTGAAGGGAATTATAGAGAAAGGTGTTTATAAGAGCCTTGCCGGGAGTAAGCAATTCGAGGAAATTGTACGCAAGCAAGGAAGGCACCGGAAGAACCAAGGTGTTGGTTTTGAACGAAAGTTCAATGGCAATGGAGTTGAGTGGGAAGAAGATCAATACCCCAAGACGAAGTTTGTTCCTCAACAAAAGAAGTATGATCCTACTTCCTTCAAAGGGACACAAGCTCAAGATGATCTTCCAACACAAGACCACGAGCAAAAAGGCAAGGATAAGCTTCAAGAGGAAATTGATGCATTTGAAGAAGCACCCAAGGCCTTGGTCAAGTGGGTTCCCATGACTACATCAAGTTCTACTCCATCAAGTACGACTACAACTCCAAGGATTCCCATCCCCATCAAGATGATGTGGATCCTGAAGAAGAAGAACTAAAGAATTCCTGAGGGTGACTCCGCCAACATACTTCACTCTTATCATTTTGGCAAGAACAAGTCCAATCAACTTCCACATCTTGCACTAATTCAAGGACTCACAAAACCTCTTGTTGGTAAGACAAGGGACAAGGTAACCTAATGCTTTCATAGACACCATCTTGTGTGTGCATCACTCTATGTCTATGGATATCCTTGTTTGTTCCTTGTGGGACTAACCCGTGTAGGTATTGAAAGTGCAACTCACTCCAAAGGATTGCTCCAAATGATCACATCAACATTGAGCATCCACATCTTCAACACCTACATGAAGACATCATCGAAAAATCCCAAGGTTAGTTCATCCCTCTTAGGGGGGATCTCACATCTAGAGGGAGCTTTACTCTAAGAATTGAGCTAAAGCAACTCTAATGGTGTGAACACAACAACGCTTTATGCAAAAGTGGTAACCCCACTTGTGCTTAAACGATGAGTATGACCTATGATCAAATGTTCTCATTTGACTCCTAAGTCAGTATACTCATATATAGATGACCTAGTCATCGCCAATTGCTTGATAGATGCTAGAATTGGTTGTGCATGCTTTGCCACATATTTCATTTGCCATTTTATTGTGTGAGCATGTTGGTTGCATAATTTACTCATTCGAGGACATCCACTTATTGTTTTGATTGTTTGGTTCCTTTTTTTGCCAAGTGGATGGACAAGAATTCCTAAGAACCTTCTCTAGCTATCTATGCTTTTCTTGTCTCAAACTCTATTCATGCTACATCACAAAGTTTGATCAAGTCAGATTCGAACCACTCTGTGTGAGGAGCACTCGGAGTCCCTGATTCGTCATAGGCTTAAACTTCCAAAACTTCTTTGTGTGTTTCAGTCTGACCGATTCATCCATTTCGGTCATACCGAGATCACTAAGTCGATCTAGGTTTTCAATCTCGGTGAGACCGATTTGAACTTTTCGGTCAGACCGAGTTGCAGTAACTGGTTGCAGTTATGCATCTCGGTGCCACCGAGTTGTTCCACTCGGTCACACCGACAGGGTCAGGCTATATATATCCGCGGGCCAAAATTTGGAAAATTCTCTGAACCCCTTCGCCCGCGCTCAGCCTGCTCTGCCTCCCTGGGTCTCCGGATCGTCCTCCTCATCGCCAGCTGCCTCCCGCCGCTGGTCTTTGCCGCCGTCAACAGAAATCGTCTCCGTCGTTTCCGCCGTAGCAGGTCCATCGCCGCACTTAGGGTATGGACTTGATCCTTGTGCTAATCTCACTCCGATTCCTAGCACATTGTTTTTCCATGTATCTTGCCACAATTGAGATCACTCTATCCAGCGAAATCACTCCGTAGTTTAGTTGTGGATTGAAAATTTAGGGTTAGGTTTTCGCCGAAATCATCTCGGACCAACCGAGTTGTTGAAATCGTTTCCACCGATTTGGCTAAGGCCATTGCACATGTGATTCTCGGTCTGACCAAGAATTGCAAATCGGTGTGACCGAGTACTATTCTTTGTGAAACCCTAGCAGTCTCGGTGCCACCGAACTGTGACTCGGTCTGACCGAGTTCACTAGTTTAGGTTCCAAAAGCTACTTCGGTATCACCGAGTTTTCAAATCAGTAGATCCGAAATGCTTTCTGTGGAAAACTAAAACTAAGTTTTTAACTCATTCTTTTGCAAAAACCTCTGTACTTTGGGATGCTCATCTATGCTACATCATCTATAATCTATTCACAGGGTATGCTATCAGTGTTTGCATCATGTCAGATCAGAGTGACATTCAGAACAAGTCTGAGGAGCAAGTTCACATGAGTGAGGGCACTAGTCCCTCTAGCAGCTATGATGAGGGAAGCAGGAGTAGACCCAGCAACTTGCCTAAGGTAGCCACCAGGGCCAGAAAGAAGAGAACCTCAGATTCTGAGGATGAGGACTATGTGGCTGTTGAGGAAGAGGCCACCTCAAAGAGGAATGTTCTGAAAAAGGAATATGGCATATCTGCTGCCACTAAGCTAGGAATGAAGACAAAGGTTCCTGGCAAGAGAGTTCCTATGTCAAAGGCCAGAACATCCACTCAAGAAACTCTGGGATCTGCACCCAAAGAACAGGTTGTGGCAGAGAAGAAAGGAAAGAAAGGGTCAAGAAGACCATGGCTAGAGTAAAGGGAAGCCCTAAATGATGGAAGTGGAAGAGGAAGAGGTTGCTGCACCAGCACCTAAAGCTCAAAAGCTTATGGGAGATGCTATAAGATCAGGGGCTACTCCATCTGAGCCCAAAGAAGCTCCCAAGGCAGCTGCTCCAAAACCCAAAACTGCACCCAAGAGAAGTACAAGGAATATTCCAGCTGCAGAGAAGAATAAGGTCCCAGTGCCTGAAGCTGCTATAGAAGAAGATGATGATGAGTCACATGTATTGGGGAAGTTGAAGCCCAAAATTCTAGATCACAATGATGCTTATCCAGTAGCTGAGGACATGAAGCTCAGGAAGGATGCATGACTCAGATAGTGGAGATTGACTGATCCCTATCCAGTCAGGAGAAGAACTGTTGTGGACTACAGGTTCCATACAAAGGAACAACAGGACTTCTATGAGACAGTGTTTCTTGACAAGAAGCCTATAGTCTGTGATATGAAATGGGTGGACTGGGAGTACATCAGGGAAAATGAAGAACACTATCCTGGAGTCTATGATAGTTTCAAGTCTTGTGGAGTAGAGGACTTTGTTGGGCAGAAGCTCACAAAGTGGAATGATGAGCTTATTATGAAGTTCTACTCCACATCTCATTTCTACCCAGATGGAAGGATTGTCTGGATGTCTGAAGGTACTAGGTACCAGTCAACAGTTGAAGAATGGGCAAAATTGATCAATGCTCCTAAGGAGAACGAAGATGAATTGGATGTCTATGCCATGAAGAAGAAGGATCACAACACCATGTCACATATGTACAGAGAGATCCCAGACGATGCTCTTGAGACACACAAATTTGGATCAGTACATTACCTTCTGTCAGGTTTGCCAACAATCAACTGGATCCTCAGGCACACTCTATTGCCAAAGTCAGGTGATCACAAGATGATCAGAGGCCATGCAAGTAACATGCTTCACATATTTGATGTGCCTCAAAATTTCAAAGTCATGAGACTAATTGTGGAAACTATAAAGAGAACAGCTGCAGATCAGAAGAGAAGTTGTGGGTATGCCCCACAGATCCAGGAGCTAATCAACTCCAAGATGGGCACTGACACATATCTCTTGGACAAGGAACATGTGCCCATCTACCCAGACTTTGAGGACAATATTGTGGTGATGGATGAGAATGAACCATTTTCTGTGCAAGCACAAGAAAAGAGGGAGAAGGCAAGGACTGACAAGGCTCCAAAGATGCCAACCATTGATGAGGCGTCTCAGTATCTTCTGAAGAGAAAGCAAGATCAGCTTGGCTACTTGATTGCCTCACTCTGAGGATTGAGAAGGGATTCGCCACCCTGACTCAAAACCAGGAGAGCTTGGAGAGGATCATGGAGCAGAAGTTCTATGATTTAGATGTGAAGGTCACTGAGATACAGTCAGTTGTTGAGCAACTTCAGGATGAAGTGTAGGAGAAGAAGGGAAAGTCTACCACTGATGCTTTTGCTAGAGTGCCCAGAGGACAGAGATCTGTTGCAGTGCCAGTTACAGACACCAGAGCAACTTCATCTGCACCAGCTACAGCTTCAGTGGCACCAGCTCCAGCACCCACTCCACCATCTCCATCCACATCAACTGATGCCTTCGTCATTGGAGTTTTATCTACATCACCACCTAAATACCAAGCCTGAGAGTCGATCTAGCACTATGCATTTTTTATGATCTTTTTGGTAACTTGTTGCCAAAGGGGGAGAAAATGTATAGATCATAGGCTTCAAGACAGAGTGTTGCTCTTTGTTCTCTCTTGTTTTTTTGGTGGTTGAACTTTGTTATTTGCTTGTTTGAGATACTTTATGCTTTTGTGTGATACTTGGATGATCATGTGTTTGATCATATGCTACCTTAATGCTTGTTGGATGACATTATCCTCTTATATCCCCATATGATCATTCACTTTGCTTGGTGATGAGTGCATGTATTTAATTATTATTATTTTGAGCGCACCACCAAGATGTATGTGACATGTAAGAGTAACCCATGATCCTAACTCATTGTGCATTTGCAGTCCAAAGCAAATCTTAAACTATGCACAAATTTAGGGGGAGCTCTTGCTTTTCACATGCTTCTCAAGGCGACAATGTTTTCATTCTTATTATCATTTGTCAAAGCTTTGATCTATATGTTGTCATCAATTACCAAAAAGGGGGAGATTGAAAGTGCAACTATCCCTAGGTGGTTTTGGTAATTCCTAACAACATATAGCTCATTGAGATAATGTTATTTCAAGATTAATATTTCAGGAAAGCTCAATGATTGGCATGACATGGATAAGAAAAGTGGACCCCTCAAAATGCTAAGGACAAAAGGATTGGCTCAAGCTCAAAGCTCAAGACTCTATATTTTCTATTTTAGTGATCCAAGATCACATTGAGTCTATAGGAAAAGCCAATACTATCAAGGTGGGATGAGGTGTTGCTTAATGAGGCTCTTGCTCAAAATGCTTAGTGATTTGCTCCAAAGCCCTCAACTACTCTCTCACATCCACATATGACCTAAACCAAAAGTCAAACTCGGCCCCACCAATTCTTTCTATCTGGCGTCACCGAGTTCAGATGTCATAGCCACTGCCACAAACCCTAGGCAAATAAGTCTCACCGATAGGGATCTCGGTCTCACCGAGATGGGATTGTAATCTCTCTGTTTCCCTTCATAACGTTTCGGTCCCACCGAGATGAGCGATCGGTCCCACCGAGATTGCAATGTAAACTCTTTGTTTCCCTTTCGTAACATTTCGGTCTCACCGAAATGAGCGAATCGGTCCCACCGAGTTTACTTGACCAACTCTCTGGTTAACTTATTGCCAAAATCGGTCTCACCGAGTTTGTGTAATCGGTCTCACCGAGATTATGTTATGCCCTAACCCTAACCATATCGGTCCTACCGAGTTGCATGTCGGTCCCACCGAAAATCCTAACGGTCACTAGATTTGCTGAATCGGTCCGACCGAGTTTACCAATTCGATCCCATCGAGATTGGCAAGTTGTGTGTAACGGTTAGATTTTGTGTGGAGGCTATATATACCCCTCCACCTCCTCTTCATTCGTGGAGAGAGCCATCAGAACGAACCTACACTTACAAACTTACCTTTTCTGAGAGAGAACCACCTACACTTGTGTTGAGGCCAAGATATTCCATTCCTACCATATGAATCTTGATCTTCAGCCTTCCCCAAGTTGATTTCCACTCAAATCTTCTTTCCACCAAATCCATATCCTGTGAGAGAGAGTTGAGTGTTGGGGAGACTATCATTTGAAGCACAAGAGCAAGGAGTTCATCATCAACACACCATTTGTTACTTCTTGGAGAGTGGTGTCTCCTAGATTGGCTAGGTGTCACTTGGGAGCCTCCGACAAGATTGTGGAGTTGAACCAAGGAGTTTGTAAGGGCAAGGAGATCGCCTACTTCGTGAAGATCTACCCTAGTGAGGCAAGTCCTTCGTGGGCGACGGCCATGGTGGGAGAGACAAGGTTGCTTCTTCGTGGACCCTTCGTGGGTGGAGCCCTCCATGGACTCGCGCAGCCGTTACCCTTCGTGGGTTGAAGTCTCCATCAACATGGAAGTACGATAGCACCACCTATCGGAACCACGACAAAAACATCCGTGTCTCCTATTGCGTTTGAATCCTCCAAACCCTTCCCTTTACAATTTTGCAAGTTGCATGCTTTACTTTCCGCTGCTCATATACTCTTTGCATGCTTGCTTGAATTGTGTTAAGATTGCTTGACTTGTCCAAAGTTGCTAAAATCTGCCAAGAACTAAAATTGGGAAAAGGATAAGTTTTATTTGGTCAAGTAGTCTAATCACCCACCCCCCTCTAGACATACTTTCGATCCTACAATCCGGCTTCCTGGAGCTTCGTATTGTTCTCCTCCGTAACGGAGGAGACCATCCACTTGCCTCCCGCTCCGGAAATGTTTGGAGTGGTTTTATGGAGAAAATGCGAACTTGGGTGCGGGAGCTCGAGTGCGCAAGAATGGATGGGCAGGGAAGAAGAAGGCGTGGGTGAAAAGGAGGAGTCCTTGTCCCTTTATAAGGGCGGAAGAAGCTATGCGCCTCCCCACCTGCCTGGTAAACTCGCTTATTCCCCAAGCGACGTAATTGATGGCGTGGTTGGGTTACCCACACCCGTATTGATGAGAATCCCGTGATAAAGGGACACGATCTCTGCTTCGACAAGACGTGCCAAGAAAACCGCCTCGCAATACGTGTAGTAGCTGGTTGAGAAAAACGGTTCGAATAAAGACCGGGCCGTAGCATGATGTCACGTTATAAAAAGTTGTCAGCAGATTAGATTTGTGGAATAATATACTCTCTACGGTGGTATGTGGAATTTGTTTTGCAGAGCCGAACACGATCCTTGTGTTCAAAATCTTCTATGGAGTATTCGGAGAAGGAACCCACCTTGCAATGCCGAAGACAATCTGCGTGCCGGACTCATTGGCATTGAAGTCTGGTTCAGGGGCTACTGATGGAGTCCTAGATTAGGGGGTCCTCGGACAGTCGGACTATATACTTTGGCCGGACTGTTGGACTATGAAGATACAAGATTGAAGACTTCGTCCCGTGTCTAGGTGGGACTCTCCTTTGCATGGCAGGCAAGCTTGGTAATTCGGATATGTAGATCTCCTCCCTTGTAACCGACTCTGTGTAACCCTAGCCCCCTCTGGTGTCAATATAAACCGGAGGGTTTAGTCCGTAGGATAACACCAATCATAATCATAGGCTAGCTTCTAGGGTTTAGCCTCTACGATCTCATGGTAGATCAACTCTTGTAATACTCATATCATCAAGATCAATCAAGCAGGAAGTAGGGTATTACCTCCATCGAGAGGACCCGAACCTGGGTAAACATTGTGTCCCCTGCCTCTTGTTACCATCCGACTTAGACGCATAGTTCGGGACCCCCTACCCGAGATCCGCCGGTTTTGACACCGACAAAGACCACGACCCGAGTCCACTTAGTAAATGGGCCGCGCCTCTGCGTTTTCCTATTTTTACGCGGAAGGTGCGAGCCTTCTCTTTACCATTTACTACGACATGACGCATGCATGCGGGAACCGCCCCACGCATGACCCCCACATCATGCATGACCCTCCACGTCGTGCGTTCAACGCGGGTCGGGGGAAGCGCAGCGGACGGAAAAGTTACTGTAATAAAAATCCGCCCCGCCTGCACGTGCACCGTTCTAGGCCTAGCCCAAAAACGCGTCGCACTTATGTGTGGTCCGGGCCCGGGGGCTCCTGTCGGTGTACAAAAGTAGGGTTCCCCTTTGTACCCCTTTACTTGTGCACGGGCAGTCAGAGTCGCGCCCGCGGTCGCACTGAGCAGGGCAGAGGAGGGAAGCCGGAGCACAAGACGACCGAAGAAATGCCAAGGCCAGAGGAACAGAGAGCAAGAGGGCAAGAGGGACTCCCCCGGCAAGACCCTTGTCGGGGCAGCCTCCGCGACCCCGGCAAGAGCCTTGCTGGGGCAACTTGCCCAATGCCAACAGAATGCGCCGCCCTTGAGCCAAGGGGTTCCTACACCATCACCCACATCGGAACCAAGGCTCGGGAGGCACCTCCATGGTGGCATGCAGATCTTTGTGGAGATCATAAATACACAAGATCAGACGAGGACCAGAAGACGACGATCCTTGGCAAGATTCTTGCCAAGGAAATCCACAAGACCCCCGGCAAGATCCTTGCCGGGGACGACCGTGGTGCCACGGCATGACCCTTGCTGGGCCCCCAGCAAGACCCTTACCGAGGACATCTACGGGGACGCAGCTAGGCCCACGTCTGCCAAGACTCCACCACCGCTCCCACGCAGCTGCTAGCTCAACCAGCTGGGCAGGCATCTGCGTGGCAGCGTGCGGCCTCCACACCGACTTAGCAAGCACCTGCGTGGTGGCATGCAGATCTTCGTGAAGACTCCGCCACCATGCCAGCCCAGTAGCCAGCCAACGTGGCACTACAACACCTCGTCAGCTCGGACGCGCATCGAAGCCAGGCGAGGCGGCGACAGCTGGGATGAGCTTCCTTGCCGTCCCCAATAAAGCAAGAGGGGCACGTCGGCAACACATTAAATGCGTTTGTCCAACGGTGCCAGAGGATAGACTTAGCCACTATACACCTTTCCAGCTCCTGTGTGCCACTGTTGCGACCCGTTTTTAGCTATAAAAGGAGGCTCGAGGCGTATTGGAGGGGGATTCAGATCTTTGGAACTAGACATACATCGTAGCTAGTTCAAGAACTCAAGAATACTCAAATATACATCAAAGCAGAACTACGGTATTACGCGTCTCCGTGGCCCGCACCTGGGTAAAAGATCCTTGTGCTGACCGCCAGGCCCGCTCTTTGCACAACCCAGCGCCCGCCAACCGTAGAAGGGATCCCAGTGATTCCATAGGTGTCGTTTCCACTAACAGTGGTAGTGGAGTTGCTTCTAACAAATGGTGGGAGAGGCTTGCTAGACAAACGAAGGGCACACCTACAATATCAATAGGAGAGGGGATGGCTGCCTGTCTGTGCGCGTGCGTGTGAGAGACGAGTTAGGAGGCATGCACGAATGATGATGGGGGGACGATATGGCTGTGGTAAGTATACATAACTACATAGGAAGATCAATCGTCCTCTGTCAGAGAAAGGAGAGACATAACTTGTGAGGTACGTCGATCGATGGGTGGGGGGGAAATAGTTAAAGTCGACCTAGGTATATGTAGGGAGATCGATCGGTATACATGCATGTATGTGTTAGAAGCAAATAAGGCCAGGGGAGAAGGATAGAGAGAGAAGGATGCATCTAAGAGGTGGTGCGAGAGGCATACTATATCGAGGGGGATGGAGTGTGCGATTACGAGATCGATGAAAAGAGTGGTGGGAGTGAGGCATGGACGGTGAGAAGAGCAGAGGGGAAGCTTGTGTTTGTGGTAGGCACACCTGACTAGAGGGACATATCGATCGATGTGTGCCGTAAAGAAGGAGCCGGGGGGCCTACACACACCGTGGGTGAATGACCTAAAGTGAAAAGATGAATTTGCGCGATGGAGCTAGAGAATGCTAAGGGAGAGTGAGAGGGATGCGGCCATGTGCATGCACGAGAGAAAGTTAGCGCTAGCTACAAAGATAAGAGGATTGTGTGGGTGTAAAAGACGAATAGAGATCATAATTCATTATAAAAAGCGAATTCAAATATTTGAAGAATTTATCATAGTGTTTTAAACCGACACATGTGTGAATATATATAACGGTGATACACATGGTGTGGTTATGAACATGTTATACTACATATAATATATTTTATCTCTACTCTTATAAAAACAGAGTTGTCGATGATGGTGTGCCTGCCATCTTGCAATATAGGTCGCCCGTTTTATATCTGACGGATAGTTAGGAAACTATGTCTATTTTTAAAGAAGATACCCACACCCCTCTCCATATTTGCTAATAAGGCCCCCCCTTGATCATGTTGATGTTCCGTGGAACACATGGGCATCTTGCTAGTACTACATATAATAGATAGAACATTGATTATAATTTGGGCTAATGTGTGGCTTTTGCAGCTCAGGGCTAAATACATGCCATAAGGTAGGGGGCGGGGCATTATACTTTGTGTGATAAACACGGAGTTCGTATGGAACATGGTTTAGATTATGAATATATAGTTAGTACATCAAATGTACTATTATTTGGAATCAACTCAAGTGTATTCAAAAGAGTGAATTCGAGTTCGTATAGTACACATAGTTCATATCTATCTCTATAGTAATCATGTGGTGTGTTGTTAAGGTAATACACGAATGATGGTTGAAGTTGGCAACGATCATGATTGTAGATTCTTATTGAAATAGAGGAACGAATTCAAATTCAGTTCGAATTGCAGCGGTAGTTGTCGGTGTTCTGGGAACGGGGGTCCCCAGACTTGCCTGCCTACGGCCTGCAGCGTGGCTCAAAGGGGGCCCCAGCACGGCCCATCTTCACCAACACAGACCCAAGACCCTCGCGAGGGGCCAAGCCTCGCGGGGCGGACGACGCGGAGCTTCCTCAGGCACGGCCTCATCAGGCTGGCTCGCGAGGAGGCAGAGAAATCAAGGTGGGGTACCTCACGAGGTGCCCGTGACGCAAGCCATGACGACCAAGGGCGCCAGGCGGGTGCCAGCCCGCGCAGCGTCCTCCTTCCCTCTTTGGTGCAAAGGGAGCAAGCACAGCCGCGAAGTACCGAGGCATCATGCAAAGGTTGCCATTTCGGTGCAACAAGACCAAGACCAGGAGGAATGCAAGACGGAGGTCATTGTAGAGCCCAAGACGGCGTCACCACCAGAGCTTTGTGCAGGCGAAGACTACTTTTGTCAGGATAGCTAGTACTAGTTGTCCCCCTTCAAATTAGCCTACCATTGTTGGCTCCCTTCCCGCTCGATATTTGGGAAGAGGACCAGGGCCTCTATAAATAGGACCAACCACCCACAGAACAAGGGGGACGGGGGACGAAGGACGAGAAAAAGAGAAGAAAGAGAGAGAAGGGTGATTGAACTCCTCCCAGCAGTTCATCGCCCCAGCCAAGAGCAGGCCCTCGTGAGGCTGTTCTTCATTGTATTGTTCATCATCGCCAGCCCAAGAGGCAATCCACTACACCACACACTGGAGTAGGGTATTACACCACAACGGTGGCCCGAACCAGTATAAACCCTGGGTCATTCATGTTGTTCTTTCCATTGCTTAGATCTTAGCGAGGCGGAGGGGTGCAGGTAGGTAGAAGGCGAAATCTCTGCGTGCACCCCAGTGTTCGAACCTCAAGGTTCTGCCGGAACCTGAAATCCGACATTTGGGGCGCCAGGTAGGGGTGCGCCGGAATTTGTCTTCCACCGCCCCGTTCTCCTCCGACCATCGCGCCCATGTCTGACGCTCATCGGGCCCGCGCCGAGCGCCGGGCCGCTCTCGCTTCCCGCATCGCCCAGACGGCTCCTGTCGGCGGGCGTCCTCGCCATTCCCCGTCACCTGCCGTCAACGCCCCCACCGGACCGGCGGGGGACGAGCAGCAAGCATCGTCTCAGCATCTGTCCGTGTGACAAGACGGTCGCACCGCTACTCACTCGCTCACCCCAGCTGGTTCTTCGTCCCGCGCGCTCCGCGCACCAATGGAGGCTCGAGCTGCGCTCATCACGGCAAACGAGCTCCTGCGCTACCGTCCCGTCGACGACGTCTATGAAGAATGGCTCGACCGCATCGCCGAGCTCGTCCGCGCCGCAGGGGGCTCTCCTGCGCCGTCCGCTCCGCTGCACCGCACCCCGCCCCGCGCGGGCGACGAAGCTCCTACGGTGCCCCGGCCGCCTCCTCCACAAGAAGGCGCCATGGCTCCAAGGCGCGCGGCCCCTGGGCGGAACCCGCTCCATCAGGTGCCAGCGCGGCAAGAGCAAAGCTGCCAAGAAGTCCCTCGCCCGCAAGAAGCTGCCCGGGCGCTCCCTGCTCCATCAGGTGCCAGCGCGGCAAGAGCAAAGCTGCCAAGAAGTCCCTCGCCCGCAAGAAGCTTCCCGGGCGCTCCCTGCTCCAGCACGTCGCGACCATGCTCCTGCTCCCGCACGTCAAGACCCAGCTGCAGCGCGTGGGGACATGCAAGACCAAGCACCCCGTCACGCAAGGCCTCCCGTGGCCACAGCAGGCTGCCGTTCCTTCACTGCCGAGCTACGCAGTGTCGCGTGGCCCGGCAAGTTCAAGCCGGACCTGCCTCCTCGTTACGACGGCACAGCTGACCCTGTGGAGTTCCTCCAGCTCTACGAGCTGGGCATCGAAGCTGCCAACGGAGACGAGAAGGTCATGGCGAACTAGTTTCCCATGGCGCTCAAGGACGGGGCCCACACTTGGCTCCTGAACCTGGCTCCAGGCACGATCTCCTCCTGGGACGAGATGCGAACCCGCTTCATCGCCAACTTCTGAAGTACTCGCGACCAGCCACCCGCCGTGAGCGACATGCGCCGCATCAAGCAACAACCCGGGGAGACCCTGCAGAAGTACATCCAGCGCTTCAACAACGCACGCCTCAAGATTCCCAAGGTGACTGAGGAGGCCATCATCTCAGCCTTCTCCGACGGCGTGCGCGACGTCAAGATGAAGGAGGAGCTGGTGATGCATGAAGACCTGTGCACTTCCTTGGAGCTGTTCAACTTGGCGACCAAGTGCGCCAGGGCTGAGGAAGGGCGTCTCTCCCTCCTCGAGCTGCCTGCCGCAGACCCAGAAGAGAAGAAGCCCAAGGCCAAGGACGTGAAGCGCAAGGGGGCTCCCGTGCTCGCGGCAGAACCGAACACTAAGCGGGGAAGAGATCAGCCCGAACCTTGCAAGGGCAGCCGGTACTGTGTGTACCACGACCTCCACACCCACAAACCAACGAATGTCAAGAGCTCCGAGCCGTGCAAGAAGGAAGGATCGGCCGTCGCCCCGACCGCGGTGACCGGAGCTACGGTCGAGGAGGAGGAAGGAACGCAGGACGCTGGGAAGACCGTGGCCCGCGCCAAGGGTGGCGCGACCAACCTCGCGACGATCACTGGCAAGACCCACCTCGTGAGGGAGACTGGAGGGATCAGCCTCGCGAGGATCGCCTGCATGGCAATGCAGGCCTCCCTCCGCTGCTGCCGCAGCCAAGGAGAAACGAGGACCGCCACCAAGACGAGGGGGCTGGGGGCTTCCAGGAGCCGCGCGCGATCGCCTACATCCTGGGCGGGGCTAAGGCCCCAGCCTCTCAATGCATCTTCAAGCAGTTCGCCCGAGAAGTGAATGCAGTCCTTCCCAGGCTTGAAGCCACGCGCCCTCTCAGGTGGTCGGCGTGCGCCATCACATTCAGCTCAGCAGATTAGCTCAAGTGTGCGGCTACAGCCGGAGTCCTCCCGATGCTTTGTTCCCCAAGCATCAGCAACGTGGTGGTCACCAGGACCCTCATCGATGGCGGGGCAGGGCTCAACGTCCTGTCCGTGGAAACATTCAACAATCTCCAAGTGCCCTACAGCCAGCTTCAGCCAACCAAACCCTTCTCTGGAATCACCGGCGGCTCCACGGTCCCGATTGGGCAGGTCCGCCTCCCTGTCACCTTCGGGGCACGCGACAACTACCGCACCGAGCACATCGACTTCGACATCGCTCACATTCGCCTGCCGTACAACGCCATACTTGGGTACACGGCGCTGGCCAAGTTCATTGCCGTAACTCACCACGGCTACAACATCCTCAACATGCCAGGAAGTGGCGGAGTCATCACGGTGCCCTGTGAAGAGAAGGACGCGGTGTGTTCCCTGGAACGAGCCTTTTAGGCCGCGTCACTGGAAGACCCGGATTGCGGAAGCAGGAGGCTTCCCGAGACCGCCCCCAAGAAGAAGAAGACATTGTCCGGCCTGGCCCCTCAGGAGGCAGGCCCCTCTGGGCCCGTGCCTGCCCAGGGGGAACCTCCTTCAGTCGCATAGGAAAGCATGCTCGGCGCCCTCCTCAGGCAAGGCTCGGGGGCTCTCCCCTGGAGGGCCACCGACCTGGCTAAGGTCACGAGGGAGGCGTTTGGGCACCACATGGAGGCGTGCTTCAAAGCACGTTTCCCTCAAGAAGGAGTAAGGCAAGGCGAGCCAGACCCTCAGGAGTTCGTCAGCAAGGCCATTCAGGAGCTACAGGAGTCAAGGGTCATGAAAGGCGGCCGCCGTCTACCAGTAGTGGCCCCCCATCCAGGCGAGGATGGTGCGCTGCGCGTCTGCATCGACATACCAGGGCTCAACCGAGTTGCCTCTCTAGAGCGCCTCTGGCCCTTGCGAGTGGAGCGCTGCGGAGGTCCACCCCACAGCTGCGTTCGCATGCCTTCGGCTTGCCGAACGCGACTGTCACGCATCAGCGCCTCATGAGGGGCATCATGGAGGCACAAGAGGCCAGGCGTTCCGCAGCCCTGGCGGAGATGGAGATGGCCCGCAGGGAGCCACCAGCACCCCCGGAGCCTCCTGAGGCCCCTGGGCCTGGGGGCTCGTGAGGATCGGCTTCTGCAGCCCACCGAGTCTGCTACACCAACACCCCTTCGCCCTCAACGTCATCAGGTGACATCTTTCAAGTTTTACTTCCAGCTGGGAGTGCCCCCAGGGCTGCATTATTCCTAGGCCGCGTGGGTCCGTCCCTGCGGCATGTATCCCTTTAATTTCATGTTGTTAGCTTACCTTGTTGGGGGCACCCCTCGGGCTGCACGATCCCCAAGTCGCTCGGGCCAGACCCAGCGATGTCCGCCTTCCCAGCATCTATTTGAATGAATCCACTCCTTCGCGGCTAATGTGTTCGACCTAGCTGCCTGCTCAACTGATGCCAACTGATGGAACTGCTCTCAAACGGCATGATGCTTGCGCATGGGTCCGTCCCTGCAATGCCGACAAACCTGAATGGCTAAGCTCTGGCCGCTGCAGCCCTGCATGGCGCCACCTCGTCAAGCCTTCAGTGCCTCGTACCCATCGGAAGCAACCAACAGCTGACTGTCAATTGTCATGGCAACCCCTCGTTTTTTCTATGATGGGTCTACAGGATCTCCTGAAGGAGCTGCATCAGGCGAGGCTCTTGTGGTGTCTCCTTCGCTCTCATCCGCGCGAACCGCTTGCACGTTAAAGGGGGGGTGCCTGACCATCGCGACTCAGGGCTCCTACTGGCTCTCCAGCCCTCACCCTCTGGCCTTGTCCACGGCATCGCGACCTGGCATACCAGCGACGGCTGAGACTCGCTCGAGGGCCAGGACCCAAGGACATAGAGCAGAAAGGGGAGCAAAGGTGAGAGGGGAGGGACACGCGAGGACCTCGCCGAGCAACCTCGCGCCTGCCGATGCACGGACCCAGCGACACGCCAGAGAGCGACCCCTGATTCTCGAGATAAGTCACCACCCGGAAGCACCAGCTATCGTGGCACCACCCCCGCACCTAATGCAATCCCATGTTAACGATGCCGCTCTCCTTTCTCACCGAACGATGGCTGCTTGGGCGCCAAAGGGGACCTCTTGAGCATCGCGACTCAGGGGCTCTTACCGGACTACGGGTCGCTCACCTCCTGGCCTTGACCACGGCATCGCGACCTGGCATACCAGCGACGGCTGAAGCCGCCTTGGGACTGGGACCTGTCGGCGCAGAGCACCAAGCCCTCGTGAGGTTTGAAAGGGAGGACAGAGCTAAGACGGAATGAGCAACTCGCACAGTTCTACGACAAGGGTTGTATTAACAAAACAGGATCATAGGCACCTTACAAGCCCCCACGGGACGCGTCTTTGATTCCTCGCAGGGAACAGATCCTAAAGGGACACTAACTACGCGCGCCCCTGCAGAAGACGCCATCATCAATAGTGGGCCGTCAAGCACCGGCGCCAACCCCATCCAGATCAGAGTCGGCGGCGGCCTGACGAGCCCGCCCTGCTCCAGGAGCGGCGCTGGCTCGGGGGCTCGTAGCTGTCGTCGCTCGTCTCCGGAGTCGCAAAGAGCTCGCCAGAGTCGTTGGAACCTCCGACGCCTCCACCGCCCGAGGAGCCGCCAAGGGAGTGGTCGGCGGATCGTCCGATCGAGATCGAACGGCTCCAAAACGGCATCAAACCCCCTCCATGCCATTTTTGGGCATCCCTAGCCCTCCACCTACCTCTAGCCCCCTCCCCCTCAATTTCAGCGCCGAGCCCCTCCCTGGCCTCCACTTATCGCCGCCGCCACTTGGTCTCTTCCCGCACCGCCACCTCGCCATCACCACATGGCGCGCTCCTAGTGGCCAGCCGCCACCGCGCAGTCGCCCGCAGCCAACGGGACGACACCACGTGCGCAATATTGCTATTCTACGGCCATGCCTGTTTAGCCCAGTCCGTCTCAGTTTCAGCCCGCTTATGTTTTTTTCCACTGAATGCGATTTTAGATTTATCCAGAGAACCTCAGTTTTGCAGGAAACCCCTTGAGGTTCATGCATATAATTACTCACAAACGGTGCATCATATTAAAACAAATTATATATGAAACATGACTAGAATTTCATCTAGTTTCATAATTTGCAACTTTCATCCATGTTTAAAATGTTTAAACTGTTGTTTGCATTTACTAGCTTAATTGCCATATTAAAGTGATTTAATTCATAACTAAATAACCGTAGCTCCAATCTTAACAACCTTTCTATGTAAATGGGGTGGAAAAATGCCTAGTTTAACATGGTGCATTCCTCTTGCATGTTTAACAACTCTAAAATATGCTTTAGGACAAAACAGTACCAAATCTAATATATGCTCATGAGGATTTTCTGGACTTGTTGCTTGTTGTTTCGGCCTCATCTAAACTTTCCTGGATAGGTAGTTTTACTTTGCTTCACCCCTTGCCATGCTAAACAACATTTAATATTGTTGAGTAGATAAACAAGATCGACCTAAATAAGTCATGTGGTGTTTCGTCAATATGCAACTCGTTGCATATTGATCTCCACTTAACTTTTAGTTTTGCTTGTGCACTTTGCCATGACATGCCTCTTTAAACCGGACATGCACCATACTTGGTTGTGCATCATGCCATGCTTATGTGATGGTCGTTTACCATGTTGTTTGCTTCTTTCCTATGTTGCTTCTTCGGGTTAGTTCCGATAATGTCGCCTTTGTGAGGATCTGTTCGACTACGTCTGTTTGTCTTCTTCATAGACTCGTTCTTCTTCCTTGCGGGATCTCGGGCAAGATGACCATACCGTCGAAATCACTTCCATCTTTGCTTGCTAGTTTCTCGCTCTGTTGCTATGCCGCGATACCTACCACTTGCTATATCATGCCTCCCATATTGCCATGTCAAGCCTCTAACTCACCTTTCCTAGCAAACCGTTGTTTGGCTATGTTACCGCTTTGCTCAGCCTCTCTTATAGTGTTGCTAGTTGCAGGTGAAGCTGAAGTTTGTTCCTTGTTGGAACATGGATATTGTTGGGATATCACAATATCTATTATGTTAATCAATGCATCTATATACTTGGTAAAGGGTGGAAGGCTCGGCCTTATGCCTGGTGTTTTTTTCCACTCTTGCCGCCCTAGTTTCCATGATACCGGTATTATGTTCCTTGATTTTGCATTCCTTACGTGGTTGGGTTATAATGGGAACCCCTTGACAGTTCGCCTTGAATATAGCTCCTCCAGCAAGGCCCAACTTTGGTTTTACATTTGCCTCACCTAGCCTTTTTTCCCTTGGGTTTCCGGAGCCCGAGGGTCATCTTTATTTTAACCCCCCCGGGCCAGTGCTCCTCTGAGTGTTGGTCCAACCTGTCAGCCGCCGGTGCCCACCAGGGGAAACTCTGGGTTGGCCTATCGGAAGTTTGGACAATCCGGTGTGCCCTGAGAACGAGATATCTGGAGCTCCTATCGGGATTTGTCGGCACATCTGGGTGGCTTTGCTAGTCTTGTTTTACCATTGTCGAAATGTCTTGTAACCAGGATTCCGAGCCTGATCGGGTCTTCCTGGGAGAAGGAATATCCTTCATTGACCGTAAGAGCTTGTGATGGGCTAAGTTGGGACACCCCTGCAGGGTTTTGAACTTTTGAAAGCCATGCCCGCGGTTATGGGCAGATGGGAATTTGTTAATATCCGGTTGTAGAGAACTTGAGACTTAACTTAATTAAAATGCATGAACTACGTGTGTAGCCGTGATGGTCTCTTTCCGGCGGAGTCCAGGAAGTGAACACGGTTCTTGTGTTATGCTTGAACGTAAGTAGTTTCAGGATCACTTCTTGATCACTTCTAGCTTCTCGATCATTGCATTGCTTCTCTTCTCGCTCTTATTTGCGTATGTTAGCCACCATATATGCTTAGTTTTGCAGCTCCACCTCACTACCCTTTCCTACCCATAAGCTTAAATAGTCTTGATCTCACGGGTGTGAGATTGCTGAGTCCTCGTGACTCACAAATTACTTCAAACATTTGCAGGTGTTGATGATAACCGTGCAAGTGACGCAACCCAGCTCAAGTGGGAGCTCGATGAAGATCGTGTTTGTTGTGTTGTTTCGTTTCTAGTTGAGCAGTAGTGGAGCCCAGTTGGGGCGATCGGGGCCTAGCATTAGGGGTTGTCTTTCTTTCTTTGGTTCCGTAGTCAGACCTTGATTGTATTCTGGATGATGTAAAGTTATACTTATGTATTGTGTGAAGTGGCGATTATAAGCCAACTCTTTACCCCTTTCTTATTTAGTACTCCCTCTGTTCACTTTTATAAGACCTCAAAGACATTTTAGACAATGTACAAAATAGCCCATTTTAAGTTGTCTGAAATGACTTATAAAAGTGAACGGAGGGAGTACATGGGATGTGTAAAGATTACCCCTCTTGCGACATGCCTACTATGCGGTTGTGCCTCTAAGTCATGCTCCGACACGTGGGAGATATAGCCGCATCGTGGGTGTTACACTTTGCTTTGTCCCATACACTCTACCTCCATGATGGTTATAATACAGCAAATTTTCCCATTTTTCTCTATAGAGAAGGACCGATTTGGAAACTCAGGATGAGGTAACCTGTGCTAATACCTCTGCTATCTTCAAGAATGCTTGGTGGCAATATCAGAATTACCTGAAGAAAATGTACTTCACTTGCAAAGAAACTTATCAAATTCCCTTACGTTCTCCTGAGACACATTTACTGGACAATGACTGGGAACGCCTTGTTCTTTACTAGTCCTGAACCAACAATGTGGTAAGATCTATGAGCTCATTTTATTTTAAGTACTATATGCTTGCGTCTTACTGTACTCTATTCATGTAGAACAAGTGCTTAAACCTGAAGAACAACTGTTCTCATTTAAGATTCCATTGCCATCATGCATACTGCTTTGCTCTTGTATCCCTGTATTTACTCATACAAACTTATTTTAAAATTGAACTATCCAATGGCAACTCCAATGGCACAACATATATGTTTACGCATGTTTCTTTAAAAGGTTTTCTCTTATAAATAGCTCTGTTGATTTCAATTTCAATTTCAATTGTGTATATAGTTGACTTCTCATATCATGCACATTACTAGCATCATAATAGGGCCAATAGTGTTGTTGTACATGTAGACCCATGGTACCCATCTGAAATCTTGTTCTGCCATTTAGTTTCCCACGTTTTGTATTCTTTTAGTGCTACTTTCTCTTGAACTGATATGATTTGAACCGTGTCTCTATTTTGATTTGGCAAGACAATGAAGTGACCATAGGACATAGATATATGTTTGTTTGATGCTTTTATAATGTACTACTTGGCAATAGAAGACTTGGTAGTTTAATCTTGTCCACCTTACTAATGAACTGGTTCACCGAAATGAGTTTCATATACTAGTGCATGCTAAACCTATTATGTGTTTGCTTGTTTCTTCTTTTAGAATGCTGACAGAATATTGGGAAGAGTGCCTTATTAAGCAATGATAAAGGAAGTAATGCAGATAAGGTTCAGCATCGTGAGACATCCTTGTTGGTCTCCAACAAAGCTGATAAAACAGCTAAGGATAACTATCTTGAAGACAGTGAGGCAACCTCAAAGTGCTGTCTTGGTTTACTGTTCGAGTTACTGGCCACTACCGCTTGCACAAGCTATTCAAACTCACTGTCCGAATCAGTTCGGTTTCTTGAGTCTCAATGACAAGCTGAAAGACATCGATCGGCTGTGCTGCGACAAGAAGCGGAAGGACTGCGGAAGTCCCTGGAGCATTCAGATGCATACTTCCTCGTGCAACAGCAAGCGTTGGAGGATTTTAGTGCCAAATAGGACAAAGCTAATAAGCTTGCTAAGCTTATTGCCAGCATGGTGGATACCTAGGATAACGTTTCTTGAGCTCTTCTGCAGTTGTTTCAGTTATGGACTTGTTTTTCTGCTGCATTTATTTGCACTGGTGGCCAATTTTGGCAGCCAGTGTATGTAATATGCTGCTTTGTTCCCTATATTTGCACTGGTGACGAACTTCGATGCCCATTGGATGTAATATGTGTAATAGATGTAATATGCTTGCGTTAGTTGCTTGCTTATTTATTTCCTTATTGTCTTGTTTAGTTGTTTGCTTGTAGTCACTGCAGTTCTTTTTCCACATTTTTTAGTGGCCACAATAACCTAGTTTTGGTAACTAGGCCACAATAATCATGGCAACACACGGACTGTTATAACCATGGGCCTCCTGCGGGTTGTAGGATCCGTGGGCCTTCTATGGGCCGTAGGATCCATGGGCCTTTTACGGGCTGTAGGATCCATTGTCTTCTATGGGCCGTAGGATCCATGGGCCTTCTACGGGGCGTATAATCATTTCGCTAAACATGGGTCATACTATTCATGCACCATAACAGGCCGTTAATAGGCCATATTTGATAACGCTATGAAAACAGCCCAGCGGGTTAACGGGCCACAAACGGGCCGAATGTAACCACGGGCTGTATTTGGCCCACAAATGGAACAAGCCAGTAACGGACCGTATCTAACCGAATTTTATAAATGAGCCCAAGAATAAATGGGCCCTTAGAAGGCCGAAAGTTAACACGGGCTGGAAACGGCCGACAGAATAATGGGTCGTTAATGGGTATAAAGCAATACGCTGTTCATTATGGGCTAGTTTCATCTCGGGCCTTTAATGGGTCGAGAATTACAAAGGGCCTCATATGGGCCGAAAGACATCATGGGCCGGAAGTTACAACGGGCTGGAATGATATTGGACGGCCCAGATGAAGCTACTGGCCTTAATTCCGATAGGCCGTAACAGGTCGGTAGTAAGCGGGCCGTAAATGGGCTATATACGAACAGGTCGTTAACAGTTTTTCCGTGGGCCGGCCCGCTACCTTTTGACCAAGTCAAACGGGCCGGCCTTTTCACTGGAATGGGCCTCTGTTGGGTCGTGCACGTGTTGATGTATCATAGGTGCTTCATGTCCAATGAGTGGATGACATCTGTCCGAACCTTGAGCCGACACGTGTTTCCTCCGGCCAATGTGAATTTTACACGTGGAAAATTCCCATTGGTCCAGGCTGTTAACGGTTTATCGGATCCAAAACCGGAACCGATAGCTTAACGGCGTCCCCTTATGGTGGATGCCATGTGTCGGTCACCCTTGACGAAAGCACTTCTATGACGCGCGATTTATCATCATGGAAGTGGACACTTCCGTGATGATTATTTTGGTAATGTCATGGAACACTTCTACGATAGCACAGGTATGACTACCTTGATTCTGTCATAAATTTGTCATGGATGTACATGCACGGCAGAAAACGTGACCTACTGTGACAAACACGTATCATCACGGAAGTGTCTTTTTTTTGTAGTGATTAGAAGCAATTTTTATTTCCTTTTTGCACCGATGACAACTTACTTGAGGGATCTTGCTCAATCCCTAGGTAGGTATGGTGGACACTTGAAAATAAGATTTGGGCTTAAGGGTTTTTGGATGCACAAGTAGTATCTCTACTTAGTGCGGAATTTTTGGCTAGCAAAGATAGGGGCAAGCACCACATGTTAAAGGATCCATGACAATATGACTTCTGTGTGAATATGAACAAACATAAATCATTGCGTTGTCTTCCTTGTACAAATTCAACAATTTTGGCATATAATATTTTGATGAGGGCTCACAATCACACAAGATTTCTAGGATAGTATATTTATATGTGAATCTTCTCTTCCCTTATTAATTCTTTCATGAGTAGCTTCATTGACTAATGGTATATTTGTCAATCTCTAATAAAATTCTTTACTTATACTTTTCCTTATGTGGTGCCATCACCTACCATAGGATTAGTATATGATCTTATTGATTTATTTCCTTTCTTTTATTTATTTCCTTTCTTATTTCTTTTCTTTATTTGCAACATGAGAGTAAAGAAAGCAAAAACTCAAACTAAACTTTATTATATAACTTGCATACGATTACAAAGATAGATCACTAAGAGAACTCTCAAATGAGAAAGGATCGAACTAAACTTTTATTCATCTAAAGCAAAAGATCGAACTAAAAATAAGTAAAAGCAAAAAGATAGTAGGATGTTACGATACCGGGGCACCTCCCCCAAGCTTCGCAGAAGCCAAGGGGAGTGCCCATACCCGATACTCAATTCTCCTTTGGTGGTGAAGAAGATGATGGTGGTGATGAAGAAGAAATCTTGTCCTTGGATTTCCATGGCAGTGGTCCACCATCATAAGAGGAAGAGTGAGTCTCACGAGTCCTGTAACTAGCAGCCAAACTCATACCTTTAAACGTCCCCTCATATTCAAAGACTTGGTTTTGAAGATTGTAGATCTGGCTTTGGAGAAAGTTGATTTGCTCGTTGAGGGTGAAGATGATGTCCTTCATGGGCTTGCCATCCACCTTCAGATCACAGGAAAGGTCTATGATCATGAGGTGATTGGCATTGAGCTCACGCTCCACCATCCCCTTGCACCGAAAGACGTCTTGCTCCACAACTTCAAGCTTGGCCTCCACGGTTCCCGTCCCCTGGGGACATGGCACATCATGGAGGTGAAGCACCCCCTCATGCATCTGGATGACCTGAGGGTGTTGCACCACTTCCTGCAGATACGGGTTGATGACATTCTTGAAGAACTTGTCCTTGGAGGAGCTTGAAGAGGCAATGGTAGATGGGATCTGACAAGAAACAACAAGGAAAAAGAGGAGAAAGGATTTCTTCGTGGTACGGTGATCAATAGGTTCGGGAAGTATATATAGATTTTTTTATCTTGGAGGACAAGCATAAGGTAGAAAAACGGAGTACGGAAGGTGTCCCAGGTGGGCACAACCCACCTGGGTGCGCCAGGCAAGCCTGGCGTGCCCTGGTGTCTTGTGCCCACCAGGGGACGCTTCCTGGAAGTTTGTTTATTTCTAAAATTCTTAAATATTCCAAAACTGGTAAAAAATATGTTTGCGAATTTTTCAGAGTCCGTTTACTTACGGTATCATGTACCTCCTTATTTTCACGATTATGGAGTGTTCCGGAAGGACTCTTTTATGTGTTCTTCCGGTGTCAAAGTTTGGATAATATTACTTTCAACATTAATAGGCATACCTGAGATATAATGCTTTATTTGTTGCCCATTGACAACCTTCGGGTTAGTACCTTCAGAATTATTTATTTTGTGGTTGTAGACCAATAAACCTCCTCGATGACATATGGGCCTTCCCATTTTGAGAGGAGATTTCCTGCAAAGAATATGAAATGAGAGTTGTACAAAAGAAAATAATCTCCGAATTCAAACTCACGCTTTTGGATTCTATTGTCATGCCATCTTTTAACTTTTTCTTTGAATAATTTTGCATTTTCATAAGCTTGGGTTCTCCATTCATCTAGAGAGCTAATATCAAATAACCTCTTTTCACCAGCAAGTTTGAAGTCATAATTGAGTTCTTTGATTGCCCAAAATGCTTTATGTTCTAACTCAAGAGGCAAATGGCAAGCTTTTCCATAAACCATTTTATAAGGAGACATACCCATAGGATTTTTATATGTTGTTCTATAAGCCCAAAGTGCATCATCTAACTTCTTAGACCAATTCTTCCTGGACCTATTGATAGTCTTTTGCAAAATCAATTTTATTTCTCTATTGCTAAGTTCAACTTGACCACTAGACCGAGGATGATATGGTGATGCAATTCTGTGGTTAACATCATACTTGGCAAGCATTTTACAGAAAGCACCGTGAATAAAGTGTGAACCACCATTAGTCATTAAATATCTAGGGACTCCAAACCTTGGGAAAATAACTTCCTTAAGCATTTTAATAGAGGTGTTGTGATCAACACTACTGGCTGGAATAGCTTCTACCCATTTAGTAACATAATCAACATCAACCAAAATATGTGTATACCAGTTAGAGGAAGGAAAAGGTCCCATGTAATCAAATCCCCAAACATCAAATGGTTCAATAGCAAGTGAATAATTTATAGGCATTTCTTGACGCTTACCGATATTACCTATTCTTTGACATTCATCACAAGATAAGACGAACTTACGGGCATCCTTGAAGAGAGTAGGCCAACAAAATCCAGACTGCAATACCTTATGAGCAGTTCTATCTCCAGCATGATGCCCTCCATAAGCTTCGGAGTGACATTTTCTATAGGATTTGTCCCTATTCATGCTCAGGTACACAACGTCTAATAATACCATCTACTCCTTTATAAAGATGTGGGTCATGCCAAAAGTAGTGTCTTAAATAATAGAAGATTTTTTTTCTTTTGTTGGTATGTAAAGCTAGGTGGTAAATATTTAGAAACAATGTAATTAGCATATTCAGCATACCAAGGAGTATTATGAGCAACATTTATTATAGCTAATTGTTCATCAGGAAAACTATCATCAATAGGTAGTGGGTCATCAAGCAGATTTTCAAGTCTAGACAAATTATCAGCTATTGGGTTCTCAGCTCCTTTTCTATCAATGATATGTGAATCAAATTCTTGTAACAAGGGAACCCATCGAATAAGTATAGGTTTAGCATCTTTCTTTTCCATAAGATATTTAATAGCAGCATGATCTGTGTGAACAGTTACTTTGGAATCAACAATATAAGGTCCAAATTTATCACAAGCAAACACCACTGCTAAGAATTCTTTTTCAATAGTAGCATAATTTCTTTGAGCACTATCTAGAGTTTTACTAGCATATTGAATTACATTAAGTTTTTTATCTACTCTTTGTCCTAGAACAGCACCAACAGCATAATCACTAGCATCACACATAATTTCAAAAGGCAAGTTCCAATAAGGTGGTTGAACAATAGCTGTAGAAATTAAGGCTTTCCTGAGTGTTTCAAAGGCTTCTAAACAATCATCATAAAAAACAAAGGGAATATCCTTTTGCAAGAGACTAGTAAGAGGCCTAGAAATTTTTGAAAAGTCTTTGATAAATCTCCTATAGAAACCAGCATGACCTAAGAAACTACGAATACATTTTATATCTTTAGGACATGGCATTTTCTCAATTGCATCAACCTTAGCTTTGTTCACTTCAATACCTCTTTCAGAAATTTTATGACGCAAGACAATGCCTGCATTAACCATAAAGAGGCACTTCTCCCAATTCAAGACAAGATTTGTTCATTCACATCTCTGCAAAACTCAATCAGGATTTCTTAAACAATCATCAAAAGACTTCCCATAAATAGAAAAGTCATTCATGAAAACCTCAACAATCTTTTAACAAAAGTCAGAGAATATAGCAGTCATACATCTTTGAAAAGTACCAGTGCATTACATAAACCAAAAGGCATACGTCCATAAGCATAGGTTCCAAAGGGACAAGTAAAAGTGGTCTTTTCTTGATCAGGTTGAGAAATAGGTATTTGTGAAAAGCTAGAATATCCATCAAGGAAGCAAAAGTGTGTGTGCTTAGATAATCTTTCAAGCATTTGATCAATAAAAGGCAAAGGGTGATGATCTTTTCTAGTTGCTTTGTTTAATTTTCTAAAACCTATTACCATTCTATAGCCTGTAACATTTCTTTGTGGAATAAGTTCATTCTTATCATTAGGAACAACAGTTATACCTCCTTTCTTAGGAACACAATGAACAGGACTTACCCATCTACTATCAGCTATAGGATAGATTATACCTGCTTCCAGAAGTTTTAATATTTCTGTTCTTACCACTTCTTTCATCTTCGGATTTAACCGACGTTGATGATCAACAACGGGTTTAGCATCAGGTTCCATATTAATTTTGTGTTGACATAGAGCGGGACTAATGCCCTTTAAATCATCAAGAGTATATCCAATAGCAGCTCGGTGCTTCCTTAGAACTTTCAATAATCTTTCTTCTTCATGTTCTGAAAGGTTAGCACTAATAATAACAGGATATATCTTCTTTTCATCAAGATAAGCATATTTCAAAGTGTCTGGCAATTGTTTTAACTCAAACACATGATCACCTTTAGGTGGAGGAGGACCTCCTAGAGTTTTAGTAGGCAAGTTGTGTTTAAGTAGAGGACGTTGTTCAAAGAAATTTTTATCTATTTCATTTCTTTCATGCATATGTAAATCACTTTCATGGTCTAGCAAATATTGTTCTAAAGGATCAGTAGGTGGTACAGCAATAGAAGCAAGACCAATTAATTCATCCTTACTAGGCAATTCTTTTTCATGAATATTTCTACTAAACTTGGAAAAATTAAACTTATGAGACTCATCACCAAAACTAACACCGACAGTTTGTTTCATTAACGGTATTCAGGAAGGGTCTACCAAAGATAATGGGACAAAAGTCATCTTGTGGGGAACCAAGAACAAGAAAATCAGTGGGGTATTTTATGTTCCCGCACAAGACTTCAACATCTCTAACAATCCCAATAGGTGATATAGTGTCTCTATTAGCAAGTTTAATAGTAACATATATTTCTTCTATCTCTGCGGGTGCTATGTCATTCATAATTTCTTGATATAAGGTGTAAGGAATAGCACTCACACTAGCACCTATGTCACATAAACCATGATAACGGTGATCTCCTATTTTAACTAAGATGACGGGCATGCGAAGAACAAGTATATGTTTATCCTTTTTATCAGGTTTGGCAATTATAGCAGCTTCTTCACAGATGTAAATAACATGCACATCCATATCTTCTTCCAAGAGATCTTTAACCATAGCAATACTAGGTTCTACTTTAATTTGTTCATCAGGTTTAGGTGTTCTAGTATAGCTTTTGTTAACCACAGCTAAAACTTTAGTATGTTCCTTTATCCTAACAAGGAAAGGTGGTTTCTCAATATAAGCAGAAGGAACAACTGGACCAACATTATAAAGTATAGTTTCTTCTTTAATTGGTACCGGTTCTTTGATTTGTTCTTTAATAGTTGGGTGATATTTAAACCACTTCTCTTTAGGGAGTTCAACATGAGTAGCAAATGATTCACAAAAGGAGCCTACTATCTCAGAGTCAAGTCCATATTTAGTACTAAACCTTTGAAAAGCATCGGCATCCATAAAAGATTTAACACAATCATACTTAAGTTTAATACATGACTCTTTACCTTCACTACTGCAGGATGCTGCTAACGCGACACTATGATCAGAGACTCTTCGCCAAAACTGTGTGCGATGCAATAACCGCAAATGGTGGTGTAAAAGAACCATGAAAAAAGGTGCAAAATGTTTGCGATGGCGGAGCCATCAAACACGGTTCAGATTTTAGTTGCGTGTGCGATGCAGGGCATACGGTTCAGTCCAATGAACTATTTGCGATAAGGCAGAACAAAAGAAACGGGCAGCCTGATGAAGGCTGTGTGATATACAACATACATTTCACTTGGATGAACTGTTTGTGATTAGGCAACACAAAAGAAACGGTCAGCCAGATCAAGGTGTGTGTGATTGAGGGCATACGCTTCAGAAGGATTAATTGTTTGCGATTAGACAACAAAACAAAAACGAGTCAGCCAGATCAAAGTGTCTGTGATTGATGGCATACACTTCACATGGATGAACTGTTTGTGATTAGCCACAACAAACTGAAATTGTTAGATAGATCAACGTGTGTGCGCTACATGGGCACAAACATTCTAATTAAAAGAAGCGTGCGCGATGGTAATAACGAGTGCACATGGTTGTTGGAACAAGATGTGTGATGACATTGCCTATTGCGGTGCACCCTATGGTGCAAACGCTACGTACGCGGCCGAGAAGGCGTACGTGCCCATGTTACGCCTTCCGGGAATAGTGCCACACTTATAACCATCAGTAAATTTTGAGCATGCGTCTCGTCACATTCCAAATTGCAAACCTCTTCACATCGATCAAAACCTAAACGGTTTCGCACTTAGGAGCGTATTACTACTCGGTTATAAATACTACTACTCCAAGATGACTGCACATTCCTCCTTCATTCCTCATCCACAAAAATAAAGTCATGCGTCATCGTTCGCTTTCCGTCTGCCATGGACAACGTGAGTTTTGGGTCGAGGGATTGCCACCAGGGAGATGCGAGCATGGAAGCAGAAGCACGAGAGATGTCCCACCTCGCCGCGAACCTAGCCGGCATGTCCCGCCGCGCAGCCATAGCAGCACAGAGGTCCCGTCGCGCCGCCGAAATAGCATGCAGGTCTCACCGTGCCGGCGATGCGGCAGACTGATTCGGCTGCACCGCGGAAGCAGAAGAGATGTCCCGTCGCGTCGCGAATGCAGCAGATATGTCCTCCCGTGCCATGGCAGCCTGGGAAAATGTCTCGCGGGCAGGCGAGGACTATTACAGGCGCATCCATGCGATCGTCCATAGCCAGATGGATCAGATCTCTGGCTGGGCGAGGTTGCAGGACGACATGAAAGCCTTTTTTTCCGGCATCATCCGGCACCTAAATGAGACCAATGCAAAGCTCCGGGCCGAGCGCGGCCTGCTGAGGGCGAAGATCGTCGGAAGTGCGGAGCAGTGGGAGGAGACCGCTGTCTTGTTGAAGAGGACCGGCGTCATCGTCAAGAAACTTATGGACGAGAATGCCATGTTGTGCATCGAGCGTAGAAGGCTAGTGGAGGAATCCGTGGATGCTCTCAAGCAGCATCTTGAGGACAAAGAAGAGCTCATCATCGCTCGCCGCGGAGATTAGTTCATGTGCCTGCAACAACGTAGAGATCAGCGAGGTAGATCATTGTCTTCCTTCTTCTTTTTCCCTTGTGTATTTCAGGCATTGCCGCATGTGGCTTTGTTAGTTATGTTCCTAAATATGTAAGACAATTATTATCCACTATCATCGTCCTTATATTCATCATGCTTGCTATAAGTCGCAGTCGATGCTATATAGGTCCGTCAGATCTTACATCAAGATCCATGCAAACTTTCTTTTCAGATTTTCATTTTTCTCTCTTAAATCTCAGTCGAGTGAGACACATAGCCACGCCGTAGAACAGGGCCTCGGGCGCCATTACGTTGGGAGGGAGGTGCGCGGCGGGTAGCGGCCAAAGGGCTCTCCTCCTGATGAGCACGCGCTGGGGTCTGATCCCACGCCTCCTGTACTCAAATAGCTACCCCGCATGGCACCTCCTAGCCAATAAAAAAGGGGATGCATGGCGGCACATAAATGGTAAGTAGAACGGCCATGGTTTCAATAATACTTGTGTTTCCGATTTGTAACTAACAACAGTTGTTCCAAGAATGACTTTGTTGATTGTTAATGTGTGTGCCTTCGCAAATCGGACAGAAAAATTACCATAGCATGTTGGTGCCATGTCATGACACCTTGCCAAGTTTCACGATTTTCAGGCGTGTTTTGGATTTACAGGAATTAAAAAACCAAGTTTCTCAATCTTTCCGGTCGAACCACGACACCCAAATGTTTGAATTTCATTCCCATTTCTTGCATGGGTCCTAGAAATTCACCCAAAGACACACATGTGATTTTTCAAACAACTTTGGTGCATTGGAGCCTGTGCTTGTAGTTCAAATTTGAATTATGCACGTTAAATGCTTAGAAACTCAATTAATGTATAAAAAAGGCCAAATGAACCCGGAATAATTCCAAAATTTAGCAGGATACTTCTATTTGGTCTAATCTGCCTGTGTAAAAAAATTAAGGCAGGAGAAGGCAGTGTACGTATCTCGTTTCGCACACGTAGGTGACAGATTCCCTCTCGGAACCACGAGCCTTCTTGAGAGAAGCTCCTATTTGCAAGAAGCTTACACCAAAGCTTGTCCCAATTCGGCCAAAAAATTACCGCAACATGTTGGTGCCATGTCATGACACCATACCAAGTTTCATGATTTTCAGGCATGTTTTGGATTTACAGGAATTAAAAAGCCAAGTTTCTCAATCTTTCCGGCCAAGCCACGACGCCCAGATGTTTGAATCTCATTCCCATTTCCTGCATAGGACCTATAAATTCACCCAAGGACACACATGAGATTTTTCAACCAACTTTGGTGCACAGGAGCATGTGCTTGTAGTTCAAATTAGAATTATGCACATTAAATGCGCATAAACTCAATTAATGTATAAAAAAGGCCAAACGAACCCGGAATAATTCCAAAATTTAGCACGATACTTCTATTTAATCTAATCTTCCTCTGTAAAAAAATTAATGTGGGAGAAGCTAGTGTACGTATCTCGTTTCGCATACGGAGGTGACACGTTCCCTCTCAGAATCACGAGCCTTCTTGAGGGAAGCTCCGGTTTGCAAGAAGATTACACCAAATCTTGTCCCAATTCAGCAAAAAAATTACCGCAGCATGTTGGTGCCAGATCATGACACCATGCCAAGTTTCATGATTTTCAGGCATGTTTTGGATTTACAGGAATTTAAGAACCGAGTTTCTCAATCTTTCCGGCCAAGCCACGACTCCCAGATGTTTGAATTTCATTCCCATTTCTTGCATGGGACCTATAAATACACCCAAGGACACACATGTGATTTTTCAAGCAACTTTGGCGCACTGGAGCATGTGCTTGTAGTTGAAATTTGAATTATGCACATTCAATGCGTAGAAACTCAATTAATGTATAAAATAGGCAAAACGAATCTGGAATAATTCCAAAATTTAGCACGATACTTATATTTGGTCTAATCTGCATGTGTAAAAAATTTAGGCGGGAGAAAGCAGTGTACATATCTCATTTCGCACATGGAGGTCACACGTTTCCTCTCGGAACCACGAGCCTGCTTGAGGGAAGCTCATGTTTGCAAGAAGGTTACACCAAAGCTTGTCCCAATTTGGCCGAAAAAATTACCGCAGCATGTTGGTGCCATGTCATGACACCATGCCAAATTTCATGATTTTCAGGCGTGTTTTCGATTTATAGGAATTAAAAAACCAAGTTTCTCAATCTTTCTGGCCGAGCCACGATGCCCAGATGTTTGAATTTCATTCCCATTTCTTGCATAGGACCTATAAATTCACCCAAGGACACACATGTGATTTTTCAACCAACTTTGGTGCACTAGAGCATGTGCTTGTAGTTCAAATTTGAATTAGGCACATTAAATGCGCATAAACTCAATTAATGTATCAAAAGGCCAAACGAACCCGGAATAATTCCAAAATTTAGCACGATAATTCTATTTGGTCTAATCTTCCTGTGTAAAAAAATTAAGGTGGGAAAAGGCAGTGTACGTATCAAGTTTCACACATGGAGGTGACACGCTCCCTCTCGGAACCACGAGCCTTCTTGAGGGAAGCTCCGGTTTGCAAGAAGCTTACACCAAATCTTGTCCCAATTCGGCCAAAAAAATTACCACAGCATGTTGGTGCCATGTCATGACACCATGCCAAGTTTCATGATTTTCAGGCGTGTTTTGGATTTACAGGAATTTAAGAACCAAGTTTCTCAATCTTTCCGGCCAATTCATGATGCCCAGATGTTTAAATTTCATTCCCATTTCTTGCATGGGGCCTATAAATACACCCAAGGACACACATGTGATTTTTCAACCAACTTTGGTGCACTGGAGCATGTGCTTGTAGTTCAAATTTGAATTATGCACATTAAGTGCGTAGAAACTCAACTAATGTATAAAAAGGCAAAATGAATCCGGAATAATTCCAAAATTTAGCACGATACTTATATTTGGTCTAACATGCCTGTGTAAAAAATTAAGGTAGGAGAAAGCAGTGTACGTATCTCATTTCGCACATGGAGGTGACACGTTCCCTCTCAGAACCACGAGCCTTCCTGAGGGAAGGTCCGGTTTGCATGAAGCTTACACCAAAGCTTGTCCCAATTGGGCCAAAAAAATTACCGCAGCAATTTGGTGCCCTGTGATGACACCATGCCAAGTTTCATGATTTTCAGGCATGTTTTGGATTTAGAGGAATTTAAAAACCAAGTTTCTCAATCTTTTTGGCCGAGCCACGACGCCCAGATGTTTGAATTTCATTCTCATTTCTTGCATGGGACCTATAAATACACCCAAGGACACACATGTGATTTTTCAACCAACTTTAGTGCACTGGAGCATGTGCTTGTAGTTCAAATTAGAATTATGCACATTAAATGCGCAGAAACTCAATTAATGTATAAAAAAGTTCAAATGAACCCAGAATAATTCCAAAATTTAGCACGATACTTCTATTTGATCTAACCTACCTGTGTAAAAAATTAAGGCGGGAGAAGGCAGTGTACATATCTCGTTTCACACATGGAGGAGACATGTTCCCTCTTGGAACCACGAGCCTTCTTGATGGAAGCTCTGGTTTGCAAGAAGCTTATTGGTTCCAAGTCATGACACCATGCCAAGTTCCATGATTTTCAGGAGTGTTTTGGATTTACAGGAATTTAAAAACCAAGTTTCTCAATCTTTCTGGCCAAGCCACGATGCCCAGACGTTTGAATTTCATTCCCATTTCTTGCATGGGACCTATAAATTCACCCAAAGACACACATGTGATTTTTCAACAAACTTTGGTGCATTGGAGCATGTGCTTGCAGTTCAAATTTGAATTATGCACATTAAATGCCCAGAAACTCTAATGCATAAAATGCCAAACGAACCCGGAATAATTCCAAATTTAAACACGACACTCATGTACTAGTTGCATCTTCACTGTACTTAAATGTTCTAGCAATTCAAACACCATCCTTTGCCTCTATAACACCATTATGTCTATCAAAACATAATGAAAAATCAGGTATACCACAAACAATTTACTAGAAAGAATCATGTGGGATGCAATATAAAATATCTTGGCGCACCATCTTGTCTGGCTTATGTAGGAAGCTTCTTCATCTCTAGTACACCGCCCCCGCTTGAACCACACTTGCACGCAGGTTTCTCGCGGCACCGAGCAAAAAAAATTTGCCACCGCGGAAATATCTAGCTCCAGCCCCCTCCCTCCTACCAAAAGCCACATTTCCACTGTCCCCCCTTGCTTTCCAAGTTCAAACCTTCACTTCTGCTTACTGGTAGCTCATCCTCCTCACCGGCAACCCTTCTTCTTGCAGCGCCGCCTCCTCGCCGACTACCCTTCTTCTTGTAGTGTCGCCTCCTCACTGGTGACCCTGCTTCTTGCAGCGCCGCCTCCTCGCCGGCGACCCTTCTTCTTGATGCGCGACCTCCTCACCGCTGACCCTTCTTCTTGCTGCGCGACCTCCTCGCGGCCGACCCTTCTTCTTGCAGCGCCGCCTCCTCACCGACTACCCTTCTTCTTGTAGTGTCCCCTCCTCGCTGGTGACCCTGCTTCTTGCAGCGCCGCCTCCTCGCCGGCGACCCTTCTTCTTGATGCACGACCTCCTCACCGCTGACCCTTCTTCTTGCTGCGCGACCTCCTCGCCGCCGACCCTTCTTCTTGCCGCGCGACCTCATCGATATGGTCAAGTAATCCACACCCCACCCACACCGTCCTCCTCCTTTCCCGTCCCACATGCCCCGACCAACGGCACGACACCTTCCACCAAAATCACTGCCCCCTCCTCCAATTAAGAGCCGCCCATAGCCATTTTGCACGCAGTATAACATGGAGCTCAGTAGCATGCGGCCACACACACGCACGAGGTCGCTATGGCTGCCATGCGTGTCGACCGCCAGATCTTGGAGGAGCACCTCATCTTCGAGGCCACCGTCGACAGCACCACGCGGTTGTCTACTTTAAAAATACAGTTCGTGCTGTTTTCTCGAGGCCACCACTAGTGCCTTCTAGTGATTTGTCTTCTGTATTGTTAATATGTAACCTGATGTTCAGTTAACAGTTTGGTCCTCTGAAATGTGATGTTCCGTTAACACTTTGGTCCAACAATCTCTACATTTTGTAGTACTGTTCTGAAGCATTCTTTGTTTTGTTAACTATCTTATCTTCTAGTACATGTTTCCATTCTGCAATGTCGTGCACAGTTAACTATTTTGGTTCATTTGGTCTGATGTCCATTTAACTGTTTGGTTCAGTTCTACAATTTGATTTTCATTTGTTGTTTGTACAATTTTGTATTTTTATGCATGTGACACCAATTGAATTTGGCTGTACTCAATACATATTCTACTGATAGTATGGCAACTCTCAGTTAACATGATCAAGATCTTCCTTATGTGTGTTGCAGGGAAACAATGGGAGACACTGCGGTTTACCATCGAGGTTTGTTTAAGCAGGGTCCTTTGGCTAATAGCACATTATTGTGTAGTTGCAGGAGTCATTCTAATATTTAGGTTTCTTACAATTTGGTCTTGCACATGTAGGTCCTACTGTCAGAGGCTTAGACCCACTGTTCGACCCATTTTGCATATGGGGAAATGAGATGTTGATGAATATCAGTGAAGTCAAGAAACTCAGAAAGATTGTTAGGATGAAGAAACTTGCGACGAATAACAGCAAGATCTTTGTTTGCACAATGAAGAAGACATCAGCCAACTATAGGATGGTACCAACTCTTTTACCTTGTTTTTACCCCTTGTGCCATTTCAAAATTTACAACAGTGATTTATGCATAGCTTTGTTTTCAGTACTTTTCAAAGCAGTTCACCGATAACTATCTCTCAAACCACCTGCATGGTCAAGAGGCGAGGAAGGTATTCATTCAACACCCACGGTACAATATTGAAGTCTTGCTGAAGAGGACGAAGGTTGGGCAGGCAATTATCCATAGCCACTGGCCTAAAGTTGCAAGGACATTCAACATCACTAAAGGCTCAATATTTTCCTTCCGCTTCTGCAATTTCCCAGATGAGATTCATCTGTCTATTTACCGTGTATGATGCTAATTTCCAAAGGTTTTTGATGCTGCATGTGAAACTTGGTGCCGTTGTGTAATGGCGTAACTGAGTGCCAAAGCTATCTGATGTAATTCGATTATGAAATCCTGGTTTCTTTTATACGGATATGAAATATCTGCCGTGTTTTATTAGAAATATCAGTTTGATTAGTACATGGATTATCAATAATAGGCTAATTACCCTGCTTATTGGGGTTTTCTATTGCAGACGGTTCCTCAGAGAGAGCCGTGGGCTATGAACTCAAACAACCCACACGGTTTCTAGAAAGTAGGCGTGTTAGATCAACTAACAATCACACACGGCTTCCGGCAGCGAACTGTTTGCGTTAGGCCATCTTGCACAAATGTTTCCACACAAAGAACTGTGTGTGATATACACACGTACGGAAATGTTTTTCTAGGATTCACCGTGTGGGATGTACATACCTAGGGAAATGATTTTCTGGGATTCACCATGTGGGATGTACATACCTACAGAAATGATTTTCTGGGATTCACCGTGTGGGATGTACATACCTACGGAAATGATTTTCTCAGATTACCCTGTGGGATGTACATACCTACAGAAATTATTGGGTTTCGATGCGTCGCCTGATCGCACACGGCCCCAGCCTGTGTCCCAGGAGGGCCTATCCCCGATGATTTCTGGGTTGTGTGGGAAGGACCCCCCTATCGCCCACAATCACTTGGCGATGGTTCCATATGCCGTCACTGAAAGGGGTTAAAAACCGTTTGTATAGCATGTCGTTGTACTAGTGCTTTGTCGAGTTCCCAATCTTCAGAGTTGCATTTAATTCTTTCCAAAAGATTCCACCAGAATTCAATAGTATTCTTCATAAAAGAACCAACACAAGAAGTATCAAGCATGGTTTGATCATTACGAGAAAGCTGAGCATAAAAATACTGGATAATAATTTCTCTTGAGAGCTCATGATTGGGGCATGAATATAACATTGAATTAAGCCTCCCCCAACCTAGAGCGATACTTTCTCCTTCACGAGGCCAAAAATTATATATATAATTCCGATCATGATGAACTAGATGCATAGGATAAATTTTTTGGTGGAACTCCAATTTCAAACGATTCCAATTCCAAGATCCAATATCATCGCATAGCCTATACCATGCCAATTATTTTCCCTTCAAAGATAAAGGGAATACCTTTTTCATAACTTTATCTCCGGGTAAACCTGCAAGCTTAAACGATCCACAAATTTGTTCCACATATATCAAGTGCATATCAGGATGTTCGGTTCCATCTCCTGCATAAGGATTAGCTAGCAGTTGTTCTATCATACCTGAAGGAATTTCATATTCAATATTTTCAGTAGGTGCAGTAGGTTGAGGGGTAGCTAATCGTGGTTCGAGACGAGTCAAAGATACCCCGAACAAACCCCTCAAAGGATTGTGTTCCATAGTGACAAGTGACAATAAATTTCAGCACACTATATAAATGTTTCCTTACCAAAGGCACTTCATTCCCCGGCAACAGCGCCAGAAAATAGCCTTGATGACCCAGAAGTATAAGGGATCAATTGTAGCTCTTTTCTATAACTAAGAGTGTCGAACCCAACGAGGAGCGGAAGGAAATGGCAGGTGGTTTTCAATAAGGTAATGTCTGCAAGTGCTGAAATCGTAAGTAACAGAGTAGTTTGATAGCAAGATAATTTGTAACGAGCAAGTAACGATAGTAGTAATAAAAGTGCATCAAGGTAGCCCAATCCTTTTGAGGCAAAGGACAGGCCAAAACGGTCTCTTATGATAAGCAAAGCTTTCTTGAGGGTACACGGGAATTTCATCTAGTCACTTTCATCATGTTAGTTTAATTCATGTTCGGTACTTTGATAATTTGATATGTGGGTGAACCGGTGCTTACGTGTTGGTCTTAATTGAACAAACCTCCTACTTATGACCCTCCCGCAAGCATACGCAACTACGAGAAAAGTATTAAGAATGAATTCTAACCATAGCATTAAACTTTTGGATCCAATCGGTCCCTTATGGAATAGCGCATAAACTGGGGTTTAAGTTTCTGTCACTCTCGCAACGCATCATCTAATTGCTACTCCACAATGAATTCCCTTAGGCTCAAAATATAGTGAAGTGTCACGTAGTCTATGTTCATATGACACCACTAAGGGAATCACATCATACATACTATCAAAATATCGAACACATATCAAATTCACATGATTACTTGCAACATCATTTCTCTTGTGACATCAAGAACAAAGGTAACTACTCACAAATGATAAACATGCTCATGGTAAGAGGAGTATTAAATATCATATTGGATCTGAACATATAATCTTCCACCAAATAAACCATATAGTAATCAACTACAAGATGTAATCAACACTACTAGTCACCCACAAGCACCAAGCCAGAGTTATAGCAGGCAGATTTACTCGCCAGTAGGTTCAAGCAGTGAACATCACCATAACCAACCTCGTAGGCATGACCCGGTGCGTGGTGGTGTTGATGCTCAGACTTTGGTGGATCAGGGCAGGGCACGTCGGGAGGCGGAGATGGCGGCTCAGCTAGCGGCTCAACAGCAATCTCCGGTTTATCCGTCAACATCTGCGGAGGCAGGAGTGACATCTAGAACATTGGGTGTGTCATCTTTAGTGCCGGCTCTGCGCAACGAGCATTTTCCTAAGGATTTCAAGTGCCCTCGTAAGGTGCCTAATTATACGACGGATCAGCCTCCAGAGGCGTGGATTGAGAGTTATGAGATGGCCATGGAGATGCTGGATGTTAGTGATGCTACATGTGCTAAGTATTTCACCATGATGTTGGCTGGGCCGGCTCGTACTTGGTTGAAAGGGCTACCCGCTAACTCCATTAGATCATGGGCAGAGTTGAAAGCCTGTTTCATCCAAAATTTTAAATACACGTGCAAGCTGCCTCTGTCGATCCTGGATTTGGATTCTTGTGTCCAAGGTGAGGGCGAGTCAACAACCAATTGGGTGTGCCGGATCTCAGCTGTTATACACAAATCAGACAGTATCAACGCCGGTTCAGCAGTCCTGATGTTGGAGAAGAATTGTTGTTTCCTTCCACTTAAGCAGAAATTGGGGCGGCTTAAATGTCACTGCAATGATATGGGAGAGCTTATGGCGGCTCTCGTCAAGTATGCCGACTCTGATAGTACCAAAGAGTCCGACTCTGATGATGAGAAGGCGAGTAAGGGGAAGACGAGTAGCAATATGAAGGGGCAGCAGCATAATACGGGAGGTCAAAGTGGCAACGGTAAGCGCAAACCTGATGGCAATTTAGATTTTGTGGCTAACATTAATACGCAGAATAATAATCAGTGTCGCAAGGGAAAGCCGCCCCGGCTTGGAGGGCCAAAGTTCAACCTCGAAGCTATGATGAACCAGCCTTGCCCAAAGCATGGTACACATGAGAAGCCAGCCAATCATCTGTGGAAGGATTGCTTCATCATGACGGAGTACATGAATTCCAATTTCTTCCAGAACAATCATGGCCCAAATGGCGTCTCGGGGTCCAGCTCTCATGGGCCTGGCTTTGGTGGTGGCGGTTCGAACTCTGGTTTCTAGGGAAAGGCAATCAAGGTGGTTTTAATTAGCAGTCCAGTCAAGGGAATCAGCAACAGCAATCTGGTTATCAGAGTAATCTAAAACAGTTGAATAGTGGACAGTATCATGTGACACCACAAGTTTATGTAAACGAGACTAGAAGATTCATAAAAGGGCGGTGAATGCAGTTGAGCCGGCGGTTCCCCATTACTTGCGATGGTCTGAACATCCTATTCTTTGGAGCTGTGAGGATCACCCGCCCCGGGTTGACAATATGAGTCACTTGGCTTTAGTGGTTGCGCCACAGGTTGGAGGTTACAAGTTCACTAAGGTGCTCATGGATGGAGACAGCAGCATCAATATTCGTTGCTACGAAACTTTTCGTTGTATGAGTTTGACTAACAAGGATCTTAAGCCGTCTAACACTGTTTTTCATGGTGTGGTGCCTGGTAAGTCGGCATATCCAGTGGGGAAGATAGCTTTGGATGTGGCTTTCGGTGATGATCATGATTCCAGGGTTGATACATTGACCTTTGAGGTGGTTAAGATCAAAAGCCCTTATCACGCTTTGTTTGGGCGGCCGGCTTATGCTAAGTTCATGGCGAGCCCTTGTTATGTTTATCTGTAGCTTAAGATGCCAGGTTATAAGGGTACCATCACAGTGCATGGGGACCGGAAGATAGCTTTGGAATGTGAAGAGGGCGATGCTGCTTATGCTGAGTCCGTTTGTGCAATGGAAGAATTAAAGTTTTACAAAGATAATGTTGACCCAGCGGATATGACACCTTTGAATAAGCCAACCAAACAACATGACCATCTGTTCAAGTTTATGTCGGCAGATGACACTAAGCTGGTTGATTTTGTTCCTAGCGATTCATCTAAACAGTTTAGTATCAGTGCTAATCTGGATCCGAAATAGGAAAGCGTTCTCTTTGAGTTCATCCGTGAGAACTGGGACATCTTTGCATGGAAGCCTTCAGACATGCCAGGTGTACAGAGGGAACTCACTGAGGACACTCTCAATATTGATCCAAAGTTTAAACCGGTTAAGCAATTCCTTCGTCGCTTTAATGAGAAGAGGCGTAAGGCCATTGGTGAAGAAGTAGCCCGACTGTTGGTAGCTAGGTTCATTGTTAAAGTTTTTCATCCTGAATGGTTGGCTAACCTGGTGCTAGTGCTTAAGAAAAATAGTACTTGCACATGTGTGTGGATTTGACAAACCTTAATAAGGCATGTCCAGCTGATCCTTTTGCTCTCCCTCGTATTGATCAGATTATAGATGCTATGGCGGGTTGTGAGTGTTTGAGTTTTTTGGATCCTTATTCTGGGTATCATCAGACCAAAATGGCAGTTGAGGACCAGGAGAAAACAACCTTCATCACTCCTTTTGGAGCCTTCTGTTATGTGTCTATGCCCTTTGGGCTCAAGAGTGCCCGGGCGACTTACCAGCGGTGTGCTCAAAATTGCCTTCATGGTCAGATTGGACGCAATGTTCATGCTTATGTGGATGATATTGTTGTGAAATCCAAGAAGAAGGAAACCTTGATAGATGATTTGAAAGAGACCTTCGACAATTTCTGGGTCTACAAGATGATGCTTAACCCGACCAAATGTGTTTTTGGTGTGCCAGCAGGCAAGCTCTTGGGTTTTTTTGTTTCTGAACGAGGCATTGAAGCTAACCTGGAGAAAATCAAGGATATTGCTTCTTTGGCTAAACCGGCATGCATTAATGATGTTCAGCGTTTGGCGGGTCGTATTGTGGCCTTAAGCCAGTTCATAAGCTGGTTGGGAGAAAAGCTATCCCTCTATGCCAGATGATGAAGAAAACAGATCATTTTGTCTGGAGAGATGTTGCTGATCAGGCGTTTGAAGCTCTGAAGAAACAGTTAGTTGAGTCGTCGATCGTTGTCGGTCCTATTGATAAGGAGCCCTTGTGGTCATATGTGGCTACCAATAGCCGAGCCGTCAGTGGCGATTGTGGTGGAACGGAAGGAAGCAGGCAAGGAACATCCCATTCAGCGGCCGGTTTATTAATATCAGTGAGGTGCTCATTGAATCCAAGCAGAGGTATCCACATTGGCAGAAGCTAGTATATGGGGAGTTCATGGCTAGTCGAAAGCTCAAGCAATATTTCCTTGGTCATCCCATCACTATGGTTAGTTCTGCTCCCTTAGGAGATATCATTCAAAACAGAGAGGCCATAGGTCGGGTAGCCAAGTGGGCCATTGAGCTTGGACCCCATGGTTTGCAATATATGCCTCGCACATCCATCAAATCTCAAGCACTTGTGGATTTCATCAATGATTGGACAGAGCTGCAGATGCCTGAGGAGAAGCCGGATAGCACATATTGGCCTATTCACTTTGATGGATCCAGGTAGTTGGAAGGCTCGAGGGCTGGAGTTGTTTTGACTTCCCCGCGAGGTGATAAATTTTGTTATGTTTTAAGGTTGATGTTCCCTTGTACTAACAATGCAGCTGAGTATGAAGCCTTGCTCCATGGTCATCGGATGGCTAAGGATATGAATCTAAGCCGGGTGAGGTGCTTTGGCAACTTAGATTTGGTGGCTCAGCAAGTCTCAGGCGCTTGGTATTCTAAAGACCCACTCATGGCGGCTTACTGCCGAGAGGTTGATGCTATTGCTGGTCATTAAAAGTCTATCAAGTGGAGCATGTTGATCGCAGGAAAAAATGAGGCGGCTGATGCTTTGAGCCGGCTAGGGTCCCAACGTAAGCCGGTACCACCTAATGTTTTCCTTGATATTCTACATAACCCTTCAGTCAAATTGCCTACGGAGGAGGATCGTGCTATTACTGACTCGGAGGCGCAATTGGTGGCGGCTCTTCATGTTATTCCTGATTGGACAGTTCCATACATGGCTTATATGACCCGGGGTGAGTTACCTGAAGATGAAACTTTGGCCAGGCAAATAACCCGACGGTCTAAGTCAATGACTATTGTCAATGGAGAGTTGCATCGTTGCAGTGTCACAGGGGTATTTCAACATTGTGTTTCTCCTGAGGAAGGCCGAGAGATTCATGAAGGAGATTGTGGCCATCATGCCGGCTTTAAATCCCTCGTAGCCAAAGCTTTTCGTCATGGATTTTATTGGCTGGCAGCTCACGATGATGCAGAAGATTTGGTTAGTAAGTGTGATGGTTGTCAGAAATTCTCAAGACAATCTCATGTGCCGGCTGAAGAATTGAGGATGATTCCAATTACTTGGTTGTTTGCAGTCTGGGAGCTGGATATGGTTGGACCTTTCAAAATGTCCAAGGATAAAAAGACCCACCTTTTGGTGGCGGTTGACAAATTCACAGAGTGGGTTGAAGCAGAGCCGGTCAGTAAGTGTGATGCAGCAACAGCGGTTCAGTTCATCAAAAAGGTGATTTTCTGGTTTGGCTTTCCTCACGGCATTATAAATAATAATGGCACTAATCTTTCCAAGGGTGCTATGAAAGAATTTTGTCAACGAGAGCATATTCGTATGGATGTATCATCAGTGGCTCACCCCCAGTCCAATGGCCAAGCTGAAAGAGCCAATCAAGAAATTTTGAGAGGTATCAAGCCCTGGCTTATGGTCCCTTTGCAAAGGACGCCGAGTTGTTGGGTGGAGGAGTTGCCCTCAGTGTTATGGAGTATCAATACAACCCCCAAAAGATCTACGGGTTACACGCCTTTCTTCATGGTTTATGGAGCAGAGGCGGTTCTCCCTAGTGACATTCATCACGACTCACCCCGTGTGGTAGCGTATGTTGAAGCTGATAATGAAAAAGCACATCGGGATGCCCTTGACCTGTTGGATGAGGAGCACGACCGTGCGGTGGCTCATTCGGCGATTTACCAGCAAGATCTGCATCGTTATCATAGCCGCCGGGTTAAAACAAGGACCTTTCAAGAAGGAGATTTGGTGCTCCGGCTCATCCAGGATCAAACTGACATGCACAAGCTATCCCCCACCTTGGGAAGGGCCCTTTGTGGTCAGCAAAAATCTGAACAATGGGTCATACTAACTTATCGATGTTCGAGACCACAAGGACTCACGCACGTCGGAGGAAGAGACTCACCGGCCATGGAATATTTCTCATCTTCGGCCTTATTACACTTGAGCCCCCGGCTCTTGTGATGTATATACTTTGTCCATGTATATATTATGATGAAGATAATAAAGTCGTCATCCCTGATAATTCAGGGACTCTGTCATTTCATTTCTAAGAATATGAGTCTTTATTGTCCCTTCATGCGATCACTTGGGGGCTTCCTACTTATTGAGCATAGCTATGACTACCCTCTTGATCCGGCTTGTACGCCATGATTACAAAATACTTGGGGGCTTCCTGCTTAGTGAGCATAGCTGTGACTACCCTATAATCCGGCTTATACGTCTGGAATGAAATATTACTTGGGGGCTTCTGTTAATGAACAAGAGCTTTGTTGTCCCTTGTAATAGGCTTGGATGCTAGGTGTATTCACCAAAAATTCGGGTTATCCTGCCTTTGTTTACCGGCCACTCCAACCAGGTAATCCTGTAATGACTCGCCGTACTCTTGACAATCAATCATACAAAGACCCTAAATTTGTCAAGGTTAAAACAACGATTGGTCATGTGAGGTCCGGCTTACGGGTTTTAATTAAGGTTTAACTCAGCGGTTGTGCGGCCCTTGAATAGCACTTGACATTGAGGCTTGGCAGCCTATGAATGCCTTGTTTTTCTGATTTATATTTGCTTTAATTTTTTTTAGATTCATCTTTTGTTGCCATATTGCTATATGGTTGGAAACTGATTAGGGCCACGTTGCCTTATGGTTCATATATGAATCTATTCTGAGTTTTGTTAACCCGGCCTGGTTTCGGACTATAAGTCGCCAGTGTATGATGATTATGTGCTTAGAGTTCTGGCTTTAAGATTTGGGATGTTACTCCTTGCTACATATGGCCTTGTAAGCCAGCGGTATGAATAAATTGCATAGAGTATTGTGCACTCAATCTTTGGGCTGTGACCCTTACTGCATGATGCATGATAAGCCGGTAGTGTGAACAAAAATCATAGGTATGATATTTATTTTGTTGTGATTATATGACGTTTTGATTAAACCGGCCCTGGTTAAGGACTATTTAGTCATCAGTGGTTTTTATATGGGGTATTGTGACCCGCCCTGGGGTAAACCGCCAGGGCACTTTATTATCTGTTTATGAGCAGGAAAACATGATAAGTATGGTCTGCATAATTGATGGTATTATGAGCATAAGTGGCAGATCTTCAAATGATGGATCGGTAGTATTATGCAAATAAAATGTGCACGATGGCATGGAAGATCATTGTTTGTAACTAGCCTATTGCAAGGCAGCTAACAGCCCAAAAGGTTTTTAGCATCCAAATGCTATGGCTGATAAACCGGCTCATGAATTCAGACTTTTAGTCTTGGCGGGTCGATGCCTCCTAGTCATCCTACGCTTCTCTTCTTCATCGTCTTGATTATCCATTGGCTGGAAGTCGGGCGTAGCCCAGTTGATACCGGTCAAAGCTCTAAACACAGCGTCATCGTCAATAAGATTTGATGGATCAATATCAGAAGCGAAGGTATGCTTATGAGTCAGCGGGATGATATCCACTTCTTGATGAACCGGTGCCTTCACCTTCTTGATCTCAGCGTCATAAGCCGCTTGGTATTGGGAAAGATTTGTTTCTTCAGCCAGCTTGGTTGCTATTGGACGCATTGCCCTTGCTATTTGTGTGAAATCATCAATGCCGAAGGGAGACCCGTCCTCTTTCACATTGGGGCAACCGTTGGCTAAATCCTCTGGATCAAGATCTGTTTGCCATGCCTTTGCCCGACTTATGGCAGTCATGGCGCCGGCTCTGCCGGCTGCTTGCTTTAAATCTTCAATTCTTTGGTGCAGCACTGATAGCCTTTCCAGTGTTTCCTTCATGAGGGTAGGCGGATGTTTCTTATGAATAGCAGCATCAATTGTTTTTTTTTGAGCGCCATTGTATACCTGCTCTACCAGAGTATAGACAGCTATAAGCTTGATGCGCATGTCTGAGCCCAATTTGGTGCTTTGGGAGCCAAGTAAAATTATTGGTAAACCGACAGATGATTATGATATACCGTCGGTGCAAAGGAAAGTATTATTGTTACTTACCGAAGATGGCCATTGTCATGTTGTTGGTTTGATGCTTTAAGCCGGACAACTCATCAGTTATCGGTTTAAGGGCTGCTTCGGCGTCCTCCGCTCTTTTTAGTAAAGCTGCCTATTGGGTCTCCCAGCCGGTTCTATTAGTACTGAAGCTCTGTTTCAACTGCTCAATGTTCTCCAATGCAGTCATCGGCTCTGATTTGACTTTTGATGTCTCAGATTGTTGAGTTTGAATATTGGCCCTCAGATCTTTGACTTGGGCCTCCTTCTCGTTTAGTTCGGCCTGTGACATGAACAACAAGGAAGGTATTATGCTCATGATTATTTTCGAAGTCCCAAGCATAATACAAGTATTTTCCTTGGCACTTGGGGGCTAATGCCTATTACTTATTTTCAAGATAAGTTTCTATGATGAGTTGGGCAAAATGATGTGATCCGGTTTATAATGTTACATGCTTTGGATTTTATTTTCAACCATGGTGATAAGCCCCGGCTTATTCATACTAATTAAACTGGCCCTTGGGGGCTACAGGTGCAAAGTTGATCACTGTTAAGTTAAGTCTTAGCTTAACTTCATAGTTTAAGTCAGCCCTTGGGGACTACTAGTTTTGGTCTTCATTCCTTGATGACTACCTAAAAGTCTAAAATATATTCAATTCTATCATATTCTATAGACTTGGCGGCTGATAGAGGTATATTTATGAGGACTATGCTTGATTACCTCAAAATGTTCCTTCATCAAGTTGACCAAGCCGGCTTCAAAGTCATGGCTGGTGTGAAGGTGGTTCAAGTAACCAGAGTGAATCTCTTGAGCACTAAATTGAGAATAGCCCTCCAAATCAACTTTCCATTTACCCTTGTCGACAACAAAGAACTCCTCCTTGGCGCTGTGTTTGGACAGGGCAATGGGGTTGCCTGGGGCCTGATAAGCCATCCCGGTAATCATTATGTCATTAGTTTTCTGAGCCGGCTGAGCAGGACTGGGCGGTTTATCATCTTCTGGATCAACGTCTAGGGCATCTTCGATAACGGGGTGTGTAAGTGCATCTAGTGCCACCCCTAGTTGGTTTTAGAGTATTGATGACAAACCTAGTTGAGGGACTAATGTGTTTGTGAGAATTCCAGGATAACACAAGTAGAAGTCCCTCATTGATTCGGTTTCACTACCAGAGATGACCCCTAAAAATGTATGAAGACATTGAAGTCAAAGGTGGTATATGAAGATATTCACATTGAAGACTATGACAAAACAAGACACGTTATGAAGCCTATGGAGCTCGAAGACTTAGATCTTTCGTAGTTCTTTTTCTTTTTGTGTTGAGTCATAGGAACCACCGTACTGTTAAGTGGGGTCCAGGAGAACCAGTCAGAATGACTGAAGTGATGCCTAAACCAAAAACCTATGTCTTCGAGTGAAGATAATGAGAGTGAATCTTGTCCAGAGCCGGACAAGTCAGCTTTGCTTGTAGCCCAAGTAAAGTTGCCATGAGAGTTTGAAATCTGACCGTTGAGACACGTGTCAGTTCCTTAGTGACCCAGGGTCATTTCGGACAAATCAGGTCGGGTTGCCAAGTGGCTATAAATAGCCCAACCCCTACAACCATAAACGGTTGGCTGCTCAGATTTCAGTGCACGGCTTTTGTCGTTTGAGAGCAACCCACCTCGAAGCCTTTGAGAGAAAATTCCTAGCGAGGAGAAAAGCCCTAACCACCCAGAGCCAGAGAACATTGGGCATCACTTAAGTCTTCTTGTCTGTGTGATCTGAAGACTTATTACACTTGAGGACTGTGCATCCCCAGACGGTTAGGCATCGCGTTCAGAGCATCCAAGAGACATTGTGGATTGCTAGTGCACGAAGTCTGTGAAGGTTTGGGAGTCTACCTTGAAGACTTACCAGAGTGGTTGGGCGAGGACTAAGTGACCTTAGCTCAAGGAGAATACGGTGAGGACTTGTTATCCTGAGCTGCATGTTCAGGACTGGGTGTCCGGGACTGTGTGTCCTAAGGTTTAAATACCTAGCCGCTCCAACCAGACGTACAGTTGTCACAGCAACTGGAACTGGTCCAACACATCATTGTCTTCAACGAGTCACTGGTTTCATCTTCACTTCCTTTTACTTACTGATCACTCATTGTGAAGTCATTGCATGTTTGTTCTATCTTTTGTCTTCACAACGTGAGTGTATGATCTGTTTGGCTTCATAGTATCTTCCTACCTGATCCTAATTACACTACAACTATTTGTCACTGTGCTTTCACTCTGTTGATACTTGACCATGGCTTGTCTAGTGTAGTCTAATTTCCGCTGCATAGTAATAGGCATATCTCTACTGTTTGTCTTCATAACTTCCATGTTTTGAAGACTTTCATAAAAATCGCCTATTCACCCCCCCCCCCTCTAGTCGATATAACGCACTTTCAGGGTGTTCCTCTGGAGGGGGGTCACCTATAACAGCTTCTGACACTTGATGCAAAGTCTTTGTTGTGGCATGTTCCAGTTCAACAGTTTTGCACACCATAGCACTGAAAGGAAGTACAAGACATAGTTAATATGACAAGTTAATGCATGATTCAAACTAGATAATTTTTACATTCTTACCCAGGCACGGTCTTGAATGCCGGGATTTCATTCCCAGTTGAGTTGCCAGAGGAGGAATGAGATGATCCTTGATAATTTGAATCAGACGGGTTAAGAGGTTGTCGAAAAAGACCCGCCTTGGGATAAGCTAAGTAAAAATATTTGAAACCTGTGGTCGACGCTTGCGAGGTGCTGGTGTGTTTGGAAAGCCGGAGGAAGGTATTCCGCTGCCACTATTCTGGGTCATGCGGCGAGCTTCATGTTGCTGCTTCTTCAAAACAAAGTTGGGATCCAAATAAGCTAAAGGATGGGAAAACCTTACTTTCTGGCTTGCTTGAGAACTTTCTGTCTTGGCAAAAGTTCAGAGTCAGAGGAAAGGATAGTTACCTCTTCAGCATTTGCTTGGCTTCCTTCCGCATCATCCTGATAGCAATCATTACCAATAAGGTGTACAAAAAATGAGCCAAGGGAGTCAAGTGTTACCTCCGACTCATCATCATCATCATCATCATCATCATCATCATCATCATCATTACCATCCAAGTTTAATAACTCGGCGGCATTGGTTTTCTTCTTGGCAGGCTTTTTGATAGGCTTGCTTTTTTCCGGGTCTTCTTGACCGGCTTCTCTAATTTCTTCTTCCAAAAAGAGGAATCGGCCTGTGCAAATAAAATGGGTTATGAGAAGACAGACTGAAAGAAAAACAATGCTTAAACTAGAAATAGCTTAAAATCTTACAGCTGGTGGTTGGTTTAGAGTGTAGAAAGGACTCAATCCAACTTTGTTGCAATCTTCGAGGCTCTCGTTCAGGAGAGTTTTGGTCATATTATTGATATCCTCTTCAGTCATCTCTATCTGGCAGTTGCGAAGTGGATCTTTCAAGTCGCCAGTGTACTCGCACATTAAGTCGGAGCGGCAGCTTAGGGGCAATATCCTCCATGAAACCCAGCACCGGACAAGGTCGATGCCGGTTAAGCCATTAGCCATGAAGGCTCTGATTTTTGAAAAAAATGGGCGCATATTTGGCCCATTCATTTGTACTGATACGGTCTAGTAGAGGATGCCTATTGCTAAGCCGGCTGGCGCGATAACCCCGTAGTGGATTTTCCCCTTATGGAGAGGTGTCTTTGCAGTAACACCAGGTTTGGTTCCAGTCTTTGGGATGACTGGGCAGAGTGGCAGCTAGAAAAGTGGCTTATTTTCGCCATTTGTCGGGGGAAACGACACCTATGGGATCACTGGGGTCCCTTTTTGCTACGGTTGGCGGGCGCGGGGTTGTGCAAAGAGCTGGTCTAGAAGCCAGCACGAGGATCGTTTACCCAAGTTCGGGCCGCAAGGATGTGTAATACCCTAGTCCTACTTTGGTGTATATTTGAGTGTTCTTGAGTTCTTGAACTAGCTATGTTGCATGCGTCGTCCAAAAGATCTGAATCCTCTCTCAGTACGCCGCGGGCCTCCTTTTATAGTCAAAAGGGGCTGCCATAGTGGCACACAGGAGGTGGAAAGCTATACAGTGTACAAGCTTATCACTTGTCATCACAGGACAAAGTGCATTACATGCACTACTTAGGTGTCCACTTTCTTTATCGGGGTTGGTAACGAGGCCCGTCCCGTCCGTCGCTGCTCCGCCTTACTCCAACACGCGTCCAGGCTAACGAGGCATGCAGCGCCACATAGGCTGGCAGGCTGCTGAGTTGGCGTGGTGGTAGGGTATTCACGAAGATCTGCATGCTGCCACGCTGGTGCTTGTCGAGTTGGCCTAGAGGCCACACGTCGCTACGCAGGCGCCTACCCAGCTAGTGGGCTGGCAGCTGCATGGGAACGATGGTGGAGTCTTGGCAGACGCAGGCCTGGCTGCGGCCTGCAGATGTTTTTGGCAAGAGTCTTGCCGGGGCCCCGACAAGGGCCTTGCCGCAGCATCTTGGTCATCTCCAGCAAGGGTGTTAACGAGGGTCTCGTGGGTATCCTTGGCAAGGATCTTGCCGAGGATCGTCGTCTTCTGGGTGTTGTCTAGTCTTGTGTGTTTCTGGTTTCCACAAAGTTTGCATGCCACCACGCAGGCACTTCCCGAGCCTTGGTTTTAATGATGTCGATGGCGTCGGAACTCTCAGGCTCAAGGGTGGTTGCAATGTTGGTGTTGGGTAAGTTGCCCCGGGAAGGTTCTTGCGGGGGCTGTGGAGGCCGCCCCGGCAAGGGCCTTGCCGGGGAAGTCCACCTCGCCCCTCTACTCTTCGTGGCTTGGCGTTGTTCTGGTTGTCTTGTGGCTTTGCTTCCTTCCTCTGCCTCGCTAAGCGTGGCCGCAGGCGCGGCTCCAACTGCCCGCGCACTAGTAAAGGGGTACAAAATAGGACCCCCTCCTTTTGTGCACCGACAGGAGCCCGTGGGCCTGGGCCATACATAAGCGCGACGGATTGTTGGGCTAGGCCCAAAACGGTGCGCGGGCATGCATGGCCGAGTTTTACTGTTGTAACCCCTCGCCCGTTGCACTTCCCCACGACCTGCGTTGAATGCGCGACGTGGGGGTCGGGCGTGACGTGGGGGTCATGCGTGGGGCGGTTGCTGCCCTCATGCATCACATCGTATTAAATGGTAAAGAGGTGGCCCGTGCCTTCCCCATAAAAAAAGGGAAACTGCGTGCGTGCCGCTCATTTACCCTCCGCGTCTCTCTAATGTCGGAACCGCCATCCCTCCCCCTTCTTCCTCAAGCAAAAAAGCCGAAACTCCCGCCTCCATCCACCGCCGCCGCGCCCCCATTTCCCTCAATCTCCCATTACTCCAGATTCTTCACCTCTTTCTCGGCCGCCATGGCACCCAAAACTAGTAAGGGTAAGGGAGTTTCCAAGGACGCCGAGGAGAAGGAGATGTCGGAGAGCAAGTCGGCGGCGCTCCGGACGCATCTTGCCTTCTTCCCCTCGACGGTTGATGCGGTCCACCTTAGGGACTACTTCAGGCCTCCGAGGGGGGCGAAGACGATGGGGCATCCGGCCATGCACATCATCCACCCCGATTTTGCCGAGGCCGGCCTGAATCGGTATCCTTTCTTTGTTGACTACTTCTCCTGCGGGCTCTGCCCCCTTTCTCTGACTTTTTCAATGATGTCATGCACACCTACGGCTTCCATCTTCTTGATTTTACGCCGAATGCCGTGGCATGCATGGCCCTCTTTGCCCACCTCTGCAAGGGCTTCGCCTGAATTCTTCCCAACATAGCGCTCTTCCGCCACTACTTCTTTCCCATTATGCAGGCGGGGGTGCCATCTCCAGCTGCGTCACCTAGATCCCACGGCCCTAGGAGAAGGGCACGCATCCGGAGGGTGCCCAGAAGGAGAGGTGGGAGGAGTCGCAGGGCCGGTGGCTATGGATCGAGGAGGAGGATCCGCATGAGTTCTGCCAAGTTCGTTAGAGGCCGCCAGTCCGCCTTAAGGACTGGAGCAACCTCGACGCCGACGACAAGAAGCTCACGATCGCTACAACCAGAATCCATCACCTCACCATGGTCGGGCTCACCCTTGAGATGATTGGGGCCGATTTCATCCACTGCCAAATTGCCCCACTACATAACAAGGGGAGGCCGGCCTGGCTCTTTAGGAACGCGGCCGATATCATGAGGCTTCTCCCTGGCTTGAAGCACAACTTCACGGTGATGGGGCACGCCCATTTTTGTCAGCGGCTTTTCCAGTTCGATGTGGGTGACGATGGCAGGGCTAGGAGAGTCGGCGAAGGCCGGCAGAGCCGTCAAGGGGCCTCTGTTCGGGTTGCCGGTGGGAGTAGTCCCGCTGAGCAACAACTCTCGCCAAACCGGCATCGTAGCCATGATGCCGGACTTCAACGCGCTCGGCCTTCACCCAAATTGGGCTGAGCCGGAGGCAGAGCTGGTGCAGGAATTCTTCGACAACCTGTCAGAGAGTTATGTCCGTGATGAGCCACTGCTTATCTACGACACCACCATGGAGGAGCTAGACTACATCGCCACCAGGGCAGCGAAGGCGGCGCTTGCCAGGGAAGCTGGCAGCATCGGCCATGTGGAGGACGAGGCCGAGGCTGCCGCGGAGGAGGAGGAGCTTGTCGGATGGGCAGAGTCTGCTGGGGAGGCCAACAGCGCCGGCATCAGGGCCCCTCTCATCGAAGATGTGGTTGAGGAGTCGACCGAGGAAGAGGCCGGGGCTGACGACCCTCCGGCCACGGAGAAAAGGCGTGTCCTGTGACGGGCCAGCTCTGGTTATCCGGTCCGGCCTGGCAGGACCGAGCAACGGCAAGAGGTCCAGGGGGAGTCTGTGCGCCTGACGAGGGCTGTGGCAGCAAAGAAGGTGGTGACAGCCGCGGTGGCAAAGAAGAAATCGACTACCTCTTCTTCGTCTAAGCGTTGCCAGACTCCATCCCCTTCCCATCCTCTTGCATACATCGACAAAGTGGTCGTCTTCGATCTTGGGTCTCTCAGCCCAAGGAGGAAGAGGAAGGCAGCAGAGGAGGAGGTGGAGGATGAGTAAGCATCTTGCCCTTCATCATCCACGTCCCTTCAAACCGCGCCAGTTTTCTTGACTTGTTTTTATTCTTGCTGGGATATGGAGACGCTGTCCCAGAGGGCGGCGAAGAAGGCCAAGGCCTCGACGGGCAACAAGCCCCCGGCGGGTACTTCGTGTACGCTGTTGTTGGTGGAGAACAGCCCGGACAGCAGTCCCCGGCGCAGCCCCCACTTCAGCCCCTAGCGTAAGCTCACCACTCACTCCTCCACTGATGAACATTGGGGTGTGAATCCTTGATGCTGACCTTGCTGGGTTCGCAGGAGAATAACGGCGGTAGGAGGAGCCGCTAAGGGCCACCCCCAACACGCCGCCCCCCTCGACTACGCCGCCCCGAGGGGCATCCCTGACAAGGGCATCCACCATCGAGCCCACTCATATGGAGGAGGAGACGAACTTGGGTGGCGGGGGCTCTGCCCCGGCAACAAATGCTGGAGGGGAGGGTGCTACTTCTTCCCAGCTTGAAGCGGGTAAGTCGTTTGCTTTCTGTCCACGCTCTTTCTTTTTCTTATTGAACCTTGACCTTGGCCCCGTCTCATCCTCTCGTCTTGGTATCCAGATCCTTCCTCGGCGGACCGGGAGGATATCAACACCGTTATCGGGGAGGTCGCCAGGGACGCCGAGGCCGAGGCCAACAAGGTCACCGCTGAGGAGGCCGCCAAGACTGCCGCTGAAGAGGCTGCCAAGGAGCCTGCCGGGGCGGCCGACAAGGCCGCTGCCGAGGAGGCTGGCAAGGGGCCTGCCGGACAGGCCGGCAAGGCTGCTGCCGAGGAGGGGGTGGTTGACGACCAACCTTCCTCCTCTGTTGCCTCCAGCTCGGGCAAGTACTTGAAGGTGGGCGATGACCTGTTCATCCGCCTTCCAGGAACGGCAAGCACCAGGGCACCAACCGAAGGGGAGGCATTCGACGACGAGGCGCTCGCCTCCACTGGGCTCCAGGTCATTGACGAACCGAGCACCAGCGGCGGCGGTTCCCAAGAGGAGCAGCTGCTCCGGGCCATGAGCACCAACTTCCAGAAGCTCCAGGCGCTTCACCGTGCCCGCCTGGACAAGGCAAAATCCAGGATGGCGGCAATCGACAAGGCGGAGGCGGATCTCAAGGAACGTGTCGTCGAGACGCAGGCCTGGTTTCGCCAAGCCCACGAGGAACTAAAGGTCACTCAAGACCTGCTGGTTGAGCGCAAATAGGAGCTCATCCTAAAGTAGGCCGACGTCGAGAAAGCCGAAGAGGCGATGAGGGAACGGGCCACCAAGGACGAGGCCACTCGACATCAGCACCAGGCTGAGATGAACTCCCAGGAGGAGGACCTTGCCTCACGTGAGGAGGCACTCGCCGCCACGCTCCGCGGCAAGGAGGAGGAGGTTGAGAAGCTCGTCGTGCTGCGGACCCAGGAACTGGAACAGAAGCACATGGAGGCGCTCGATGCCCAAGTCCTGGTCCATGCCGGCAGAGTGAAGGAGCTGGAGGTGGAGCGGGATGACCTAAAGAAACAGGTCCTGGAGCTGGCGAAGGACAAATACATGCTCAACGACGCCTTGGTGGAGGCATAGGCCGTAGTCCTCGGCAAAGCCAAGTTGCACTCCAAGGCCAATGACTCCATCAAGGACCTGAAGCTGAAGCTGGAGGGTCTTGAGGGGACGCTTTTGGAGGTCAGGTCCCGGGAAGAGACCCTGACCAAGGACCTGAAGGAGGAGAGGCAGCTGCGGAGGAATGATGCCGCCAACCACAAGGATTACGTGAAGGGCGAAAATCTTTGGGTCAGCCGCCTCGCTGACATCGCTGGCAGGATCACCAAGAAGCTGGTGGCCATGGGGGTGCCAAACGTGAGGTACATCTCGGAGCCGAACATGAGTCCCAACACCAAACTAACCATGTTCTTCGAGGGAGTTCTTGGAGCCCTGGAGCAATTCCGCGCCAACAGAGCAACCTCCCTGGCCAATGAGGCCTGGAAGCTTTGCCGGGGTGCCCTGACCAAGGTCCTCACCAAGGTGGCGTACTGGAACCCCAACCTCGACTTTGACGCCGCGCTGGAGAGCTTGCCAGAGGACGTGGACCTCGTGGCGCTCGAGAAGCATATCCAGCCCATCATCAGCCCCGTCGACGGAGTTCAGAGGATAGATGTCTAGCACCGGGACTAGGCACCCCGTTTCTTGTCGGCGCTGCAGGTTCATGACCAAGACAATTTTTATCTTTAGTTAGAATCGCAGCGACAATTGGTGTAATATAACTCTGCAGTACTTTGAAATGATGCATGTTATTTTCCTGTTCGATCCTTCTTTGTATGTGCACCCTACGCTCAACTGGATAGGCTTGCCGGCCCGTAAACCCAGGCTGCAGCGTTTCAAGGACGGATCCTCACAACCGGTCGGGTGTGCTTGCGGCCAAGTAAACCACCTTGCCGTTCTCAGTACAGCCGCTCGAACTGTGGAGCAGACTCGAGACAGAACAAGGGCATTGCCAATAGCAGGAAGGCCACCTTGCCGTTCTCGACGCGGCCGCTCGAACTATTGAGCAGACTCGAAACAGAACAAGGGCGTTGCCAATAGCGGAAGGCCCCCATCACGTGCAGGTTTCTCATATCAAGAACAGGATCTCCAAGGAAAACAACCTTATATATAAAAGAATTACTCCAAGTTTCGCATGACTTAGCTTTTCTGTCGCCGCGAGCGTTTATCACATCCGCAAATGATGTTGCTCGTTTGGTCGTCTTCTTCCTTGGAGTGACGACCACGGTGAAGCCGCGGAGCCAACTAGGCCAGATTTTCACAACTGCGCCCCCCTACCTCCCGCACCAGAGATGTCGGGGGAAACGACACCTATGGGATCACTTGGGTCCCTTTTTTCTACGGTTGGTGGGCGCAGGGTTGAGCAAAGAGCGGGTATAGAAGCCAGCACGAGGATCATTTACCCAGGTTCGGGCCGCAACGATGCGTAATACCCTAGTCCTGCTTTGGTGTATATTTGAGTGTTCTTGAGTTCTTGAACTAGCTACGATGCGTGCGTCGTCCAAAAGATCAGAATCCTCTCTCGGTACGCCGCGGGCCTCCTTTTATAGTCAAAAGGGGTTGCCACAGTGGCACACAGGAGGTGTAAAGGTATATAGTGTACAAGCTTCTCGTCTGTCATCATAGGACAAAGTGCATTAAATGCACTACTTATGTGTCCACTTGCTTTATCGGGGGCAGTAACGAGGCTCATCCCGTCCATCGCCGCTCCTCCTTACTCCGACACGTGTCTAGGCCAACGAGGCGTGCAGCGCCATGTAGGCTAGCAGGCTGCTGAGTTGGCATGGTGGTAGGGTATTCACGAAGATCTACATGCCGCCACGCTGGTGCTTGTCGAGTCGGCCTAGAGGCCGGACATCGCCATGCAGGCGCCTGCCTAGCTGGTGGGATGGCAACTGCATGGGAACGGCAGTGGAGTCTTGGCAGACACGGGCCTGGCTCCGGCCCTATGGATATTTTCGGCAAGAGTCTTGCCGGGGGCCCGGCAAGGGCCTTGCCGCAGCAACTTGGTCGTCCCCGGCAAGGGTCTTGCCGGGGGTCTCGTGGGTATCCTTGGCAAGGATCTTGCCGAGGATCGTCGTCTTCTGGGTGTTGTCTAGTCTAGTGTGTTTCTAGTTTCCACAAAGATTTGCATGCCACCATGTAAGCACTTCCCGAGCCTTTGGTTTCAATGTTGTCGATGGTGTCGGAACTCTCAGGCTCAAGGGTGGTTATGATGTTGGTGTTGGGTAAGATGCCCCGGCAAGGTTTTTCCCGAGGCTATGGAGGCCGCCCCGGCAAGGGCCTTGCCGGGGGAGTCCACCTCGCCCCTCTGCTCTTCGTGGCTTGGCGTTGTTCTGGTTCTCTTGTGGCTTTTATTCCTTCCTCTGCCTCGCTAAGCGTGGCCGCAGGCGTGGCTCCAACTGCCCGCGCACAAGTAAAGGGGTACAAAATAGGACCCCTCCTTTTGTGCACCGACACAATTGTATAGAGATGTCGCCTAGCTCTAGGCTGGGCCCATCGGTGAATTCATTCTGTTGGTTGAAATAGTAAAATTCCCTGAATAGTTCGACAGTGGGCTCTTGTGGAAGGTACACCTCATAGAATACTTGAAAGTTGCAGATGTTGGAAACAGAATTTGGTCCGATGTCTTGTGGATGGTGCTTGAAAAAATGCAGTACTTCACGAAAGAATTTTTAGCCGGGGGGTGAAACCCTGGAGCATATGATCAGTGAAAACAACTACTTCACCATCTTTGGGCTCAGGGGGGGTTTTGTGCCTGGGACTCTCCAGTGAATAACGTCTTCTTTGTCCAGGACGCCTGTTTGGACATAGTCGTTCAATTCTTCCTCAGTAACCTGGGAAAAAACCCAGTTGCATGCAGTGACAGTCTTGCCCATTTTGAGGATGCAGGCCTAAGAAAAAGAGATATTGGAGGTTTCAGATTATACTGTTAGGCCAGGCAGTTGATACAAAAAGTAAGGTGATATAAATAGTCAATGTGTTAAGCTGGAAGATGAACACTGAAGTACGTGGATATTCATATTGGCGGCTTAAAAGGGGACAAATGGTACCTACCGGGTTAAGAGTTCTGCTGATTAAGCTGGCCAGAGTTTAAAAGTCAAGTGTATTGTGCAGAACCAAATTATGAAGATGAATAAGCAAGCATGGTTAAACCGGAGAATATTACCGGATTATGCAAGCTATGAAGCATATGATGGCAGCTTAAACAGGGCCTAATGTTATATGGTGGATCATAGTTTACGATATAAGCCACCATAGCAGTTATGGTATTTTAAATCTGTCGGTGAAAATTTTCTTAAGTAATGGACAAATAGATTTCATAGACTGGAGCTACAATTTTGGATCTACAGTAGTTTAGAAAAGCTGTAACATCTTTAACCTAAGGTGGCAGCAGCAGAAAAGTTTGTATTCTTTGATGAGATTTTCTATGAAGAAGAGCTATTCTCATGTTAAAAACGAATGCTAAACTGCTACCGCATACGTTTGTGTGGCACCCTGGCTCAAAGAAACCGAAACGCCCCGTATTCTAGCCTAGAGATTGAGGAGAAGTCTTCTGGAATACGGTGCTGCTTAGCATAGAACAAACCAGCTTTCTATTATTACACGAATATGAATACAAGGTCTCCGATATTACAATGAATAACATCGGCACGGCGACACTACGCCATCCTCAGTTGCTCTATGCAAGCAGCAGAACAACTCGAAGCAGCGGAAAAACTTCTAGCAGCGGAACAACAACGACGGTGGTGAACTCCACTCCGTAGGGACTCTGACTAGAACATTGATCCTAGCTCGCACGAATGGAAACCACGACAAGCAAGCAATCAAATCCCGGCATGATTTGCAAACTGGCATGACACGCCAGGTCAGAATGTACTTGCAAGCTCACAATAACCAGAAGCATTCAAGACAAACAACAGCATGGCAATTATAGGTTAAACAGGAATTATCATGAGATCCTCAGGATAGCATGGCATGAACAACATGAACATCGTACAACTAGAACAATATGAGCATGGCATGCACATATAAATCTGACGATACTAGCATGCAACATGATGACACTATATGCACCATTTATTCTGCTTGGGTTAATTTGTAACCATCACATGCATCACTTACCAACCTCGGACATCACACGATCATCTCAGGATCAAATCAAGCTTGGTATAAACAATATCGTAGTAATCATTAAATGACCACAAGGAGCTTGATCTTTACCCACGATTCTCGCACAACATCACGAATATCCAACAACTTGGTATCATATATACCACGGTGACCATCTCATGACCAGGAACGGAACCACTCTTGGTTCAACGGGTTACCTCGTAACCAAACGGTGATCATTCCGGCGATCACAACCATGACCAACACTTGGTCTCAAACGATGATCTTTCCGGCGATCACAACCAACTTATCTCATCATCGAACCATGGTTGTTATTAAGCACATTATTATTAATTATTGTTGACTCATTGTGTGGCCAATTACGAACTGGGCCCTTATCTGCGGGCGCGGCTATCAATAGATTTAATATACACTCTATAGAGGAAAGTACACTTTACCCACACTATGGAACCCATGGCCTCGCACTACCATTTGGGTGGACCAACGGCGTTCCGAAAAAACCGATCTACTGCCATGACACTCTCCCGGCCACTCTGACTCACTCCCCACTGGGCTAGTCCTGGGTGGCCCCGTGTCTACCAAAGACACCAATGACCACCGTCGTGGCCCAACATAAACGGTCCCAAACGGGGACCCGGACCCAGAACAACAACAACAGGCACGCAAGGCATATATCCGCCTACCTGATTAGGGTAGCGCGCGCCCATAACCTTCCCTCGTTGGAGGCACCAGCGAGAGGCATGACAATAGATCCAGTTAGTACCTCCCATAAACGTAAGCGTGGTTGCACTAGTTAGTTCGATATGGTGGCACCATGACTCGACCAACAGTTGTTCAAATTCAATTTAATCCGGTTAAACTTGAATGCAATATGCTGATCCATGATAAAATTAACATGATTCAATTACAAAGCATGAGCATGATATCCACATGAGCACGGGCTGCAACATAACTATCCACCATATCAACAATTAATCATCTCCAACTGAGCATGGCATAATGACGAGCATGAATATTACAAGTGCAACACTACTCATAGCATAACATGACCATTATCATCAGCAATAAATACCATGCAAGAACACATCAATAACATTACCGAGTAAATACTTATCCAACTAATAGCAAAGGAACAAAACATGTTAACGGTATTCGGTAACTGACGCTAGTCATGCACCAAAGAACATGACCAACCCAACATGTATTACTACCAAGCATGGCCAATATGAAAGTAATACTAGCAGGTAGAACATGATAACAGAGTGCAAGAAACATAGCATGTTGGTAATCGCCGATCCATAAGCATAACCCAGATAACGACAGTAGTAATAAAACAATCATACAGTTATTAAAGATTTAAGTTAGAAACCAATGCTACTGCATGGCTATCATGCAAAGGGTGGTTGTGGCTTGCCTGGGAGTGACGGAGACTCCGGGAAGAAGTGCGGTGAAGCCGCGAAACGAAACGTCGGACAGTTCTTTCTCAAAGGGGCTGATTGGAGACAAGGGCAAAATGGTCATTTTCATTGTGATACCACCTAGTGAAAATGTTACCAAAAGATAGAGCTTGATGATACAAAGAAGTGAGCGCTGATTTCACCTCGATCGGAGTTACGATTGAAAAGTTGTGAGGAGTTGAAGATCAGGGACCAATCTATGAATATTTTCATCACCAACGGGTCCCTGGGAGGAAAAACTGAAAGCGCATAAGGGGAAATACGTTTTCTGAAACAGAAAGCGTATTCTGAAGCGAAGTAGATTGAAAATACATTTTCGAAATAGGAAAGCGTACCCGGAAGAAACCCATCTCCACTTATCCACGTGGACCCGTGGCTGGAGGCACTTCCAGGCAGGGCCCAGACGCAGGGGGAGGGGGCACGGGAGTTCGTCTCCTTCCTCCCGCTCCTGTACCCCCATGCAGGACAGAGGAGGAGTAGGGGAGGGAGCGGCAAGGGGGCCGGCCAGCTCCGGCCATCTCTGGCCGAGCCAAGGGCATCAGAGGGACCAGGGCAGTGAGGGGGTCCCGTTCAGAGGGAGCACGGCCGCCGGGGAGGGAAGGGTGGAGGGGACAGGTGGCGCCAGGAAGAGGACCGGGACGGGCGAGCGGTGGTGCTCCCCGGCGAAGCAGGCACTCCGGCGAGGGGGCAAGTGGGTGGGGCGGCTGAGTGGAACGAGGGGGACTCGATGTACGTGGTGGGAGGAGGAGAGGAGGCTCGGGTTGGCCGGAAACATGCCAAGGCCGTGGCGGCCATGGTGGATGACGGCGAACAACGCTGAGACGAGGCGACTCCAGAGGGCAGATGAGGCGAGGGAGAGATGGTTGAGGTGCAGAGGGACTCGGGGGTCCTTATATAGGCGCGGAGGAGGGCTCTAGAGCTTGCAGACGAGCTCCCGACCAAGCTTTAATGGCGGGCAGAGGCTGGATGCGGCACGGGCGCGGCACCTAGCGGCGCATTGATGGCGAACGACGACGAAGCAGCAATGCAGGAAAATGCAGTCGAGCACGGGCGATCTCCTGGACAACGTTTGAGGTCGAGACGAGGAGGGAGGAGACGAGCACAGTGGCCGAACCGAGCCAGAGCTTGCACTATGTGTGACGCCAGCATGATCACCACAGGCACTGGTGCAAACGGCGCGTTCTGGCCGGGCCGACCATGTCCAGTAGATAGACCGTCGTGTCCTCAGTCAAAATGAAGAAAGAATAGGGTCCAGGGGCAAAGAAGAGATTTGCAGATGGCCCCAAAACAAGCCAGCAGCCAAGTGTTTGTGTTGTCTAGTGGGGACACCGACTTGGTAATGTAGTAAATATTTTGCCAGTGATGATCACATAAGGTCATGTTGATCACCAAAAATCAGACTAAGAGGAGGAGTTTAGATGAGGGTTGCTGTAGAAACCACTACAATGGCCAGAATTAGGGATTTGGATGATGCACTCACATGGAAAGGCAAGTTGAGCTGAAATTTTAAAAGGCCTAATGATTAGACAATATGAAGATTCTGTAAAAGTTTCATACTAAATGGATTAACCAAAATGGTACTTCCTTCATAGCTATCTTCACTGACCAAAATCTTGCAATAATTCTAGAGAAATATTGGCTAGGTGAAATGGTGCGAAATTGGTGGAGAGAAGTTATTGTGGTAGTAGCATGATCTGGTAATTTATCGGGATTTTTTAAGCAATATAAAATGCACTTGCTTCACAACCTGAAAATATTGCCAGAAGCAAAGATTTGATCCTATGCTCACATAGATGATTGGATGGGGCTGCAATTTGGAGGAGTGTCATAATATGAGCACATGAAGTAGTGTGCGAAATTTAAACTCATTTGGATAACCCTAGCTAGCACTTCCTTCACAAAGGCTTCCCTCAGACAAGAACTTTGAAAAATCACTGACGAAGTTTGGCTTGGCAAATAAAGTTGAATTTTGGCACAGATCAATTATTTGGACAGGAAAAGATGTCCAAGAATTTTGGGGTCCAATGGGCAAATATAAATAGCACTTCCTTCACAATATGCCATTTAGGAAAAAATAGGAAATGAATTTATTGAGCATGATGAGAAATATGTCCAATGAAATATTTCACCATATTTGAGGAAGATATGACCCAAAAAAAATATAAGAATTATTTGGGGATTTATGGATGGACGGATATATAGGTTGCTTCACAACCTAGGGTAGATAGGGTTATTCCTTTAATAGAAAAAGGAATTTTCCCTAGAAAATAAATTATGGTTTGGTCAAGCAGTGGAGTGACATGATCTTGGCAAGGTTTTGAGAATCATGAGTCACTTGGGACAGGACATGAAGGAGATTTTCCAGGTGACAAGGCCACAGAACCACTCCAAAAAGAAAAACAGAGCAAAAACCAATTAAATTAAAAGAACGAGAAAAGGGCCAAAAACCAGGCTGTTACAAACCTTCCCCCCTTAAAGAAATCTCATGTCACAGCCCTAGAATTTGTCTGTCATTAGTTGCATCAAGGCATTCATGCATCATGTTTGAAGTTCATGAAATTTGAAATGGGGAGGACCAAGCCCTAGCACCAAAGCAATGCAAATAGGTTCAACTTCAAAATATTTTTCAAATAACCCTAATTGGTTTGCAAAAATGTTCATGATTAATGGAAAAGGGTGAAAACCATTTCCAGAGATGATGGATATTTTTCCAAGACATTTTTGGATTTTTGAGTAAACCATATTGTATTTGACTTTGGGCATTTAAATACTATAAATAATTTAAATGTTCAAATAAATGTTGGAAATTGTTAAGGGTCACTGAAATAATTCAGAAAGCACCCATAATTGTTTCTAGGATTTTATTAAATGATTTGATATTTTAAATCAAATCAAAAACAAATTGCAGAAAATAGAAAAGAGGAAACAGAGAGAGAGAGAGAGAGAGAGAGAGAGAGAGAGTACTTACCTGGCGCCTACCTGTGCGGCCTGCTGCAGAAGCCGGCCCAGCCCACCACTGCAGCCCTCCGTCGTCTTCCTCCCCTCGCCCCGAAGCAGCTGCGTGCTCGCACGCGCACGGCCGCGCGGCCACCTCCTGCTTGCCGACGAGCCCCTGGACGCGTGGACGACTCCCGCAGGCCGTCCCTATCCCGCTGACCGTTTCGCTCACTCTCTCCCCCTCGACCCTCCCTCCTCTGCTCCCTCTCTCTCGCCCGGACCGAACGGAGCCGCCGCCACCGACGAGCTCCCTCGCGGCCACCGCCACCCCCACGCCTCACCGATGCCCCAGGGAGCTCCGCCTCGATCCCCTCTTCCTCCCCACCGAGCCAAGCCCCTCGGGAAGCCCTGCATCGCCTCCACGCCATCGTCTTTGTCCTCGACCGCCGCCGATGGTCGCCGTCGATTCGCCGCCGTTCGTACTTCCCCGAGCTCGCTGACCCTCCCTGCATGATCCCCGTGAGCCCCTGCTTCCTTTCCCCCTAACCCCATGTCCGATTTCGAGCTCTAGCCGCCCCCTCTACCGGAGCCGAGACGCTCCGCCGCACGGGCTCGTCGCCGGCGAAACCCCGGTGACCATTTGGTCACGGGCGTGCACCCGTTGTGCTTGCCGCGACCCGTAGAGCCCCTCCAGCGCCTCAGCTCCCTCGTTTGTGAGCAGCAGCGTCGAAATGCCTGACGCCCGAACTCCGGCCGCCGCCAGGAGCCCGTTTCCGGCGAACCCCGGCCTCCCTGTGCCCAGCTGCATGCGCCACTAGATGCGCGGGAGCACGGGCTCCCTCTTGGTGCCCTCAGCGCGACCAGCCGCGGGCTGTAGCGCCATCCCGAGCAACTCCGGCGAGGTCCCGTCGTCGCCATGGTCGCCGGCGTCACTAGCCAACGTGGCCGCGTGATTAGCACTAATCACGGCCAGCTAACCCTCCCCAGAGCCGCTAACGTATGGGCCCCACGCCCTTATTTAATCCTTATCATTTTCTGTTAAGTCTTAACCTAACCACCGTGGGCCCAGACGTCAGTTTTGACCAAGCTGACGTGGCTGTTGACCTGGTCCCACCTGTCAGTGAGCTAAGCAGCCCTGTGACACCGACGTGTGGCCCCCACACGTCAGGTTTGACTTGGACCCGCCCTGTTGACCTGATGACGTCAGGGTGATGTCATACTGACGCAGTAAATGTTTTCTGGAGTTTTTAAATAAATCAGAAATGATTTATTTATTTCAGAAAATATCCAAAACTTCGAAAAATCATATAAAATCAACCGTAACTCCAAATTAAATAATTTATATATGAAAAATTATCAGAAAAATTCAAGGAATCCATCTGTACCATTTCCATGCATGTTTGAACAATGGTTGTCCTCTGTTTTGGACAAAACAAATAAAGGGCATTTAAATAATCATATATGGAGTTGGAATTTGAATCATGTATTCAAACCAACTTCATTTAAATCATAGCTAAGTGCATTAGCCCAAAACACATTCATATTGCCATGTCATAGCATGATATTGTCGCACTGCATTGATTGTGTTTTTCCTTGTTTGTCGGTAATTGTCCCCTCTCGATAGACGTGTACCGGCGATGTGATCGATGACACCGACGAAGAGCTATAGTATCTTCAGAAGTGCCAGGCAAGCAAAACCCCCTTGTTCATTCCGATAAAATCCCACTCTCTCGCTCCTGCTCTCTTTTACTGCATTAGGACAACAACGATTCATCTGTTACTTGTTGCGGTAGCTGAACCCCTTTATCCTTTGCATGACCTGTCATTGCCACAGTAAATAGATGAAACCCACTAGCATGAGTAGGAGTTGTTTGAGCCCTGTTGTGCCTACTCATTCATGTTTGTTTGTCATGCCTGCTACTGCTTAGAGTTGAGTCAGGTCTGATTCATCGGGGATGAATCAGAGGCGTGTGAACATGTCCTACTGTGTGTGAGCTAAGTGTGTGAACACGATTTGGTAAAGGTAGCGGTGAGAGGCCATGTAGGAGTACATGGTGGGTTGTCTCATTGCAGCAGTCTTCAGGAACTGAGTTCTGTGTTTGTGATCCATGACCAGTTACTACCACACATTGGGTTCCGGTAACTCGACCCCTCTCGACTTATTAATCAACATGATCTCTGTCCAGGAGTTGCAACTAGTTTCTGGTGTTTGTAGGTAGTGTTAGTAGTCTACCAAGTGGCACCCGGTACAGGTGGGCTTGGGACAGACTAGGCACAGTGGCACGGTGTACCAAGTGGCACCCGGATGGTGGGCTTGGGAACCCTGCTCACATCGTTTGGGGCCGTGAGCGACACCCCGGCCGGATCTCCTTGCGGATGGAACCCGAATAGGCGATAAACCTGGACTAGAGACTTGTTCGGTTAGTCAGGTCGTGGCCGACTCCCTCGCCCGGCTTCCGCTTGAAGGTTGCCGAGGTACATGACGTGTACAGGGCGATAAGTGGCGAAAGCGTGTGTGAAGAAGTACACCCCTGCAGGGTTATCATTATCTATTCGAATAGCCGGATTCCTCGGATATGGAAACTTGGACCCCTTGCATAGTTCATAGACAAGTGAAAGTGGATACTGTAAAATACGCAAGATAAGTGTGAGTGCTATGGATGGCATTCTCGTAGGGAGACGGGAGCGGATCCATAGTGGTGTATTGATATGGTGAATATGTGGACTCGTGTGCGCCACCTCAAAAGAGTTACTTGCAGTCGTAGTTCAGGTTAGCCATCGAGTCAAAGCTGGCTTGCTGCAGTTAAACTCCACCACCCCCTTTGTTGATAATGATGCATATGTAGATAGATCTGATGTAAGTCTTGCTGGGTACATTTGTACTCACGTTGCTTAATTTATGTTTTTGCAGAGAGACTTCAGTCTCACTAGTAGTTCCACGTGGACTTCGACGTTTAGCTTGTTACCTCAGCTACGATCTTGTGCCCTCGGCAGGATCTGGTAGATAGTCAGGCTTCTCAGCCTTTTTCATTTATAGTTGTCTGTACTCAGACATGTTAAGCTTCCGCTTGTGCTTTGACTTGTATGCTCTGATTGTTGAGTCATGAGACCCATGTTTGTAATATCTCGCTCCTTGGAGCCTAATAAAATACTTGAGTTGTAGAGTCATTTTGTGATACCATGTTGTATTTGCACATATCGAGCATATTGTGTGTATGTTATTGCAATGCTTGGTATGTGTGGGATCTGACTATCTAGTTGTTTATCCTTAGTAGCCTCTCTTACCGGGAAATGTCTCCTAGTGTTTCCACTGAGCCATGGTAGCTTGCTACTGCTCCGGAACACTTAGGCTGGCCGGCATGTGTCCTTCTTCGTTCATGTGTCTGTCCCTTTGGGGAAATGTCACGCGATGAATACCGGAGTCCTGCTAGCCCGCTACAGCCCGGTTCACCGGAGTCCTGCTAGCCCAGTGCTACAGCCTGGATTCACTCGCTGATGACCGACACGTTCGATGCTGGGCCATGGATGCATGTCCCTGTAAGTTAGTGCCACTTTGGGTTCACGACTAGCCATGTCAGCCCGGGTTCTTTGTCATATGGATGCTAGCGACACTATCATATACGTGAGCCAAAAGGCGCAAACGGTCCCGGGCCAGGTAAGGTGGCACCCGTGGGAATACCGCGCGTGAGGCCGCAAAGTGATATGATGTGTTACATGCTAGATCGGTGTGACTTAGGATCGGGGTCCTGACAGCGTTGGTATCAGAGCTTGACTGCCTGTAGGATTACCAAGCCAAACTGGTCGAAGTTGAGTCTAGAAATTCTTTAGTTATATAAGGGAATTGATTGTGGGATGGAACGTAAGGCTCTTTTACTCCTTATACCTTATGCCTTCTGATCTGAGTCATCATCTTATCTTTCCTACGGGGATTAAGAACTAGGCTATCTCTTCTTTCTATTAGGATCACGTGTTACTAATCCGTAGACTCATAGATTGTTGGACTTAAGCCTCGTTTCAGTTCCTATTACTTCCGTATGTTAATTGTTGATCTCGAAACTTTGATATTGTGCTTCTGAGTGGTTATGCCACCATTTTTGTGAATGTCTCAAATCTTTTCTGAGCAATTACAGCCGTTATGTTGTCCGAGTCATCCCAGGTTTCTAAATAGTCTGATGCATTTGCAAATCCTTTTCCTCTGGTTTCAATGTCTTTTTAGGCCAGGTTAATCACACAAATTGTTGAGTTGAGGTACTCTACTGCCTCGACCTTTATGTTGGAGTTATTACTATGACCCTAGGTGTCTCAGGGGATTATCTAGTAGTTTAGCCATGTTTTGTGTTCCCAGTGTGAAGATTCTGGCCTTTATTCTCGAAAGCATTCCGTGATGCTACTTAGTAGTAGGTATTCTACTCCTGGGTTTTGAACCCGAGATTCACTCTACTTACTTCATGTTGATAGTGTTTGCTAGTTCCTTTAGGATATTAGTAACCTTTGCGTTAGTCCTCGAGGTTCGTGGTACATCTTTCTTCCAATTACCATGAACCATTCTTGGCAGGAGTTCTTCTGAACCAAAAGATGACAACAAGAGTGCTCTCGATGAGTTCTCCATGCTATATTGTGACCCTGCCAGCTCAACCTTTCTGCATGGGTTATCCGGAAGAATTATATTGAACCTGGTTCGACAAACTAATCTATGCATCCACAACTCAGAAAATTTATATGTTCCTTTGAGTTGTTCTCTTTAGTTGCATTATGACCCTCGTCTATCAATTGATAGTCAAGATTATGTGTGCATGCATTCATCGATGCCTATTACTCTTGTGGTCTGTCAAGCCATTCTATTCCGGAATGATTAGGAGAAACAAACTCCAGTACCTCTTCCATATCCAAGATTGGGTCAAAGAAGTTGTGCTCCGCAGATCAAATTGCTAATCCAGCTTTTGCTCTGCTCTACCTTGGAGTATTACCATCTTTATATCGGGATTGTTATAGGAATGGCACACCATCCTATGAACTCTTGGTACAGTGATACTTCTTGCCATCATTGTTCATTCCTCGGTTCCTGTGTTATTGTAACCGGAATGCCGACAAGTGAATCGTGGTGTGTGAAATCAATACTGCTAGCAACTCCGTTGCTTGGTAGTTAAATGGACAACAACCTCATTCTTAGCGTGCTGATTATTGAGTCATCATTCTAAGATTGATCGTGCTACCTAGTCCTTACTCCTGGTGCATTTTTCAATCGATGAGTTAGGATTTTGTCAAGTCCTCACTCATTTGATCATATCATCTTGCCCTCAAAATTGAGATTGTTCTCGAGCTTAGTAACATATCGATGGTTCGTGATTTCTCGAAGATCTTCTCGGAGGTATCACCAGGTTGTTACCTGACCGCTATGTTGAGCTCGTGATCAAGTTGGTTTCTTGTAAACCACTCTCTCTCCAAGATCGGTGTTAGATATCCCTGAGCTAGTTGGTTAAGCTAGACAACAACTTGGAGAGTTGGAAGATAAAAGCTTGCCGGACTTAGTTCGTTCCAAAGGGATATTCTTGTGTAGTGTGTGTTGAAGAAAGATGATATCTTCATCGATTGGTCCCTGTGATCAGTTGCTGGACCTACTGTCTTATCAATCCTTTGATTTGAGTGTGGGCTATTCTCAAATCAAATCAGAACCAACGATGTTCATAATGTTGTTTTACTCGTGGTTGACTCCTCGAGCATACACCATTACATCTTTGGTCTGACCAATGCTATCACCATGTTCACCTAGTCGTGGAATTCCATCTTCATGGAAATCTCGATGATCTGTTGTTGAGCCCATCAACATCATTTTGTCTTCTCCATAATTCTGCTGAACATTAAGCTAGTGTTGGAAACTTTTGGAAGCATTTTCTTCATGCTAGCTCATGAAGTACTTGTTTGATGAAAGGAGTGACTTCCTCTTATACACGTGCATTTGGTGAAAGTTGCCGCCATGAATTTGAGAAAGATTGTTTTTGTTTCCTCTGGAATCATCCCAAATCAGTCATGCACACGTGCGAAGTATTCTGTGGTCTGGAGACTTGCAACCTTCATTCCATATGTTTCCCGAGCACACCAAGCAACTGATTGATTTGTTCAAGGAGAAGAAGTTCCTTCATAAGAGCTAATCATATGACTTATGCAAGGACTTCGTTATCCACGGTGATGGTTCCCAACCAGAACTCGGTAGTGTTTTATTGTAAGGCACCACGTGGTCATGCTTGTCTAGGACATCGTGTTCACATGTTTGTAGCAGAACCAGCTCATGTTTTGGAGCTTACTATCGTAGTTCATTCCCCGAGAATTTCGCAACGTCATCTCGTCGATTTGTGTTGCAAACTTTCGTTTTTCTTCCTAGACTCAATGAGTCTGGAATATCCTGACACCAACCAGATCTGAATCTCAGGCAGACTTGATGGTTGGAACATTTCCCCAAGAACTATAATATTGGTCCCTCGATAACTGGTAAAGTGGATGTCGTGGCCAGCACCACCCAGCCGAAAGACCTATTATTGCAGTATCTTGATTGAAGAAGTTGGCCACCTTCCCATAAGGACTTCGTAGGATTTACTCCCTAGTTGTGCTTTATGATTTTTGTGTTCCCGAAGTCCGACCTTTTAGTTGATGTTCTAGATATCAAACCATATCTATGAATGGGTTACACTAGCACATCAAGGAGAACATTAGAAGCGGAGTGCTAAATGTCTCTCGGTCGATCATCCAGATTTTGTTTCCTTGGCCTCGCTAAGGTGAAATCTGAGAAAGTGTTATCTTCCTTTGCATCTGCATCATCCTTCATCATTCATCATGGTAGTAAGTTGTGTTGCCAGAATCCTTGACACGGATATTGGTAAAACCTTGATAATTATGGAAATGCTCAAGTTCTTGAGAGCACGCCCAAGCGCTAGGTGTTATCATCGGTACTAATTGGATTGCTCTCAGTTTCCTCGGCAATGCTATGACCTTTTCAAACAGTGAATTCACTCTCTATTGTGGGTTCTTCCCCAGTTTCCAGAATCATTCCCAGCATTGCATTTTGTTCCCAGCTTGCACTGCTAATGTGCCATTCTACCATGGGTCTCTTCCATTTCCGGCGATAAGCAAATTCATCCATTACGTTGTCTTCAACAAGGTAATCCACATCATCCAAGTCCGGGTATGCCTTTCTACCGAACCCCTCTAAATGATCGATTATGATTTGCCTTAAGCTGGTATAAAGAGTTTCAATGATCTTAAAATCAAAGGTAATTCTTTTTGCCACTTAAGGGGATATTTCTACGAGTCGCCTTCCCTAAGGTGCATTGTTGTGGTATCATGGCAACTCAACTCCTCGCTACGTTGACAACCGATCACCACCTTCTTAAGCGTGGAATTATTGTCCACCTAGTGAACCTTCGTCATCCGTTTCTTTCCACCCCTCTTGATGTGTATCTCGTGTCTCAGCTCGAGAGATGTTGCTATGTCTCATCCCATGAGTTGATCCTGAGTTGTTCGGTCTTCTCGAAGATCGATTGTTCTAGAGTTTTCCTTTCTTCTCGTTGTCATGTTGGCTGGAGTTCTCAAAGCAAGACGTCGAGACAAAGATGAGGATCAAATCAACACTCTTGTGATGTGCAACCTGGATCGTGAAGATTATGTTAATTTGCGTTCCCCCTTCATCCTACCCTACGCTTGAATCTCGGGTCGAGATTCTTGTTTAGTGGGGGTGAGTTGTCACAGCCCTAGAATTTGTCTGTCATTAGTTGCATCAAGGCATTCATGCATCATGTTTGAAGTTCATGAAATTTGAAATGGGGAGGACCAAGCCCTAGCACCAAAGCAATGCAAATAGGTTCAACTTCAAAATATTTTTCAAAGAACCCAAATTGGTTTGCAAAAATGTTCATTATTAATGGAAAAGGGTGAAAACCATTTCCAGAGATGATGGATATTTTCCAAGACATTTTTGGATTTTTGAGTAAACCATATTGTATTTGACTTTGGGCATTTAAATACTATAAATAATTTAAATGTTCAAATAAATGTTGGAAATTGTTAAGGGTCACTGAAATAATTCAGAAAGCACCCATAATTGTTTCTAGGATTTTATTAAATGATTTGATATTTTAAATCAAATCAAAAACAAATTGCAGAAAATAGAAAAGAGGAAACAGATAGAGAGAGAGAGTACTTACCTGGCGCCTACCTGTGCGGTCTGCTGCAGAAGCCGGCCCAGCCCACCACTGCAGCCCTCCGTCGTCTTCCTCCCCTCGCCCCGAAGCAGCTGCGTGCTCGCACGCGCACGGCCGCGCGGCCACCTCCTGCTTGCCGACGAGCCCCTGGACGCGTGGACGACTCCCACAGGCCGTCCCGATCCCGCTGACCGTTTCGCTCACTCTCTCCCCCTCGACCCTCCCTCCTCTGCTCCCTCTCTCCCGCCCGGACCGAATGGAGCCGCCGCCACCGACGAGCTCCCTCGCGGCCACCGCCACCCCCATGCCTCACCGACGCCCCAGGGAGCTCCGCCTCGATCCCCTCTTCCTCCCCACCGAGCCAAGCCCCTCGGGAAGCCCTGCATCGCCTCCACGCCATCGTCTTCGTCCTCGACCGCCGCCGATGGTCGCCGTCGATTCGCCGCCGTTCGTACTTCCCCGAGCTCGCTGACCCTCCCTGCATGATCCCCGTGAGCCCCTGCTTCGTTTCCCCCTAACCCCATGTCCGATTTCGAGCTCTAGCCGCCCCCTCTACCGGAGCCGAGACGCTCCGCCGCACGGGCTCGTCGCCGGCGAAACCCCGGTGACCATTTGGTCACAGGCGTGCACCCATTGTGCTTGCCGCGACCCGTAGAGCCCCTCCAGCGCCTCAGCTCCCTTGTTTGTGAGCAGCAGCGTCGAAATGCCCGACGCCCGAACTCCGGCCGCCTCCAGGAGCCCGTTTCCGGTGAACCCCGGCCTCCCTGTGCCCAGGTGCGTGCGCCACTAGATGCGCGGGAGCACGGGCTCCCTCTTGGTGCCCTCAGCGCGACCAGCCGCGGGCTGTAGCGCCATCCCAAGCAACTCCGGCGAGGTCCCGCCGTCGCCATGGTCGCCGGCATCACTAGCCGACGTGGCCGCGTGATTAGCACTAATCACGGCCAGCTAACCCACCCCATAGACGCTGACGTATGGGCCCCACGCCCTTATTTAATCCTTATCATTTTCTGTTAAGTCTTAACCTAACCACCGTGGGCCCACACGTCAGTTTTGACCAAGCTGACGTGGCTGTTGACCTGGTCCCACCTGTCAGTGAGCTAAGCAGCCCTGTGACACCGACGTGTGGCCCCCACACGTCAGGTTTGACTTGGACCCGCCCTGTTGACCTGATGACGTCAGGGTGATGTCATACTGACGCAGTAAATGTTTTCTGGAGTTTTCAAATAAATCAGAAATGATTTATTTATTTCAGAAAATATCCAAAACTTTGAAAAATCATATAAAATCAACCGTAACTCCAAATTAAATAATTTATATATGAAAAATTATCAGAAAAATTCAAGGAATCCATCTGTACCATTTTCATGCATGTTTGAACAATGGTTGTCCTCTGTTTTGGACAAAACAAATAAAGGGCATTTAAATAATCATATATGGAGTTGGAATTTGAATCATGTATTCAAACCAACTTCATTTAAATCATAGCTAAGTGCATTAGCCCAAAACACATTCATATTGCCATGTCATAGCATGCATCATATTGTCGCATTGCATTGATTGTGTTTTTCCTTGTTTGCCGGTAATTGTCCCCTCTCGATAGACGTGTACCAGCGATGTGATCGATGACACCGACGAAGAGCTATATTATCTTCAGAAGTGCCAGGCAAGCAAAACCCCCTTGTTCATTTCGATAAAATCCCACTCTCTCGCTCCTGCTCTCTTTTACTGCATTAGGACAACAACGATTCATCTGTTACTTGTTGCGGTAGCTGAACCCCTTTATCCTTTGCATGACCTGTCATTGCCACAGTAAATAGATGAAACCCACTAGCATGAGTAGGAGTTGTTTGAGCCCTGTTGTGCCTACTCATTCATGTTTGTTTGTCATGCCTGCTACTGCTTAGAGTTGAGTCAGGTCTGATTCATCGGGGATGAATCAGAGGCGTGTGAACATGTCCTACTGTGTGTGAGCTAAGTGTGTGAACACGATTTGGTAAAGGTAGCGGTGAGAGGCCATGTAGGAGTACATGGTGGGTTGTCTCATTGCAGCCGTCTTCAGGAACTGAGTTCTGTGTTTGTGATCCATGACCAGTTACTACCACACATTGGGTTCCGGTAACTCGACCCCTCTCGACTTATTAATCAACATGATCTCTGTCCAGGAGTTGCAACTAGTTTCTGGTGTTTGTAGGTAGTGTTAGTAGTCTACCAAGTGGCACCCGGTACAGGTGGGCTTGGGACAGACTAGGCACAGTGGCATGGTGTACCAAGTGGCACCCGGATGGTGGGCTTGGGAACCCTGCTCACATCGTTTGGGGCCGTGAGCGACACCCCGGCCGGATCTCCTTGCGGATGGAACCCGAATAGGCGATAAACCTGGACTAGAGACTTGTTCGGTTAGTCAGGTCTTGGCCGACTCCCTCGCCCGGCTTCCGCTTGAAGGTTGCCGAGGTACATGACGTGTACAGGGCGATAAGTGGCGAAAGCGTGTGTGAAGAAGTACACCCCTGCAGGGTTATCATTATCTATTCGAATAGCCGGATTCCTCGGATATGGAAACTTGGACCCCTTGCATAGTTCATAGACAAGTGAAAGTGGATACTGTAAAATACGCAAGATAAGTGTGAGTGCTATGGATGGCGTTCTCGTAGGGAGACGGGAGCGGATCCATAGTGGTGTATTGATATGGTGAATATGTGGACTCGTGTGCGCCAGCTCAAAAGAGTTACTTGCAGTCGTAGTTCAGGTTAGCCACCGAGTCAAAGCTGGCTTGCTGCAGTTAAACTCCACCACCCCCTTTGTTGATAATGATGCATATGTAGATAGATCTGATGTAAGTCTTGCTGGGTACATTTGTACTCACGTTGCTTAATTTATGTTTTTGCAGAGAGACTTCAGTCTCACTAGTAGTTCCACGTGGACTTCGACGTTTAGCTTGTTACCTCAGCTACGATCTTGTGCCCTCGGCAGGATCTGGTAGATAGTCAGGCTTCTCAGCCTTTTTCATTTATAGTTGTCTGTACTCAGACATGTTAAGCTTCCGCTTGTGCTTTGACTTGTATGCTCTGATTGTTGAGTCATGAGACCCATGTTTGTAATATCTCGCTCCTCGGAGCCTAATAAAATACTTGAGTTGTAGAGTCATTTTGTGATACCATGTTGTATTTGCACATATCGAGCATATTGTGTGTATGTTATTGCAATGCTTGGTATGTGTGGGATCTGACTATCTAGTTGTTTATCCTTAGTAGCCTCTCTTACCGGGAAATGTCTCCTAGTGTTTCCACTGAGCCATGGTAGCTTGCTACTGCTCCGGAACACTTAGGCTGGCCGGCATGTGTCCTTCTTCGTTCCTGTGTCTGTCCCTTCGGGGAAATGTCACGCGATGAATACCGGAGTCCTGCTAGCCCGCTACAGCCCGGTTCACCGGAGTCCTGCTAGCCCAGTGCTACAGCCTGGATTCACTCGCTGATGACCGACACGTTCGATGCTGGGTCATGGATGCATGTCCCTGTAAGTTAGTGCCACTTTGGGTTCACGACTAGCCATGTCAGCCCGGGTTCTTTGTCATATGGATGCTAGCGACACTATCATATACGTGAGCCAAAAGGCGCAAACGGTCCCGGGCCAGGTAAGGTGGCACCCGTGGGAATACCGTGCGTGAGGCCGCAAAGTGATATGATGTGTTACATGCTAGATCGGTGTGACTTAGGATCGGGGTCCTGACATCTCATCCTCGAGATTTGGTTGCTCATGGAACCAGTATGACTTTAGGACACCATTTCCAGCTCGGGTATCCTTTTTCCTTTATTTATTGTTCCCCCAAGATTTTCAGATGATTAACTTACCTTACTCTAGGGTGGCTTGCTTCACCTTTCCTAGATTCTGACGGGTCTTTGCTCATATACCAATTTTTTTACTGACGTTGGTTCTCCATACCTGTGGTGATATTCAATGGATCTGATGATACATTTTCTTTTGGTCATGAAAACCTTTTTACTTCTGTCATGGGGCTGCTTCAAATAAATACAGGCCTTTTGGTTTCAATAAATGCTGAGAATTCATCATGGCCATCTTCTGACAGACTCTGGCTTCTCATAAGTGGTACTGATTTATTTTGATTTATTCCTTTGGCTCGAGCCTGAGATAGGTACCAATGATTCGACTGCCTTTTGTCAGGAGCAATATAACGATGTATGGAGTTATAATTGTGCCATACCTCAAATATTTTTACCTTGAGATTGGCCTGACAGCGGGCTGATGGACAATTTCCTTTCCTAACAGACTGACCATGTACTTGATTCCGTTGGTGAGTATACCGGGTCTGAGCTGATTGTTTGGATTTTGATTTTCTCATTTTTCGGTATACCCATTTGGATTTTCCACCCTAACCATTCCAAGTGGGTCAGCGGGACACGAGATCCTTGTAAAATAGAGTAGGCTGCTGAGAGTATGCCTTTGTGGACCCATATGGAAATACGGCCTCCAACTAATTTGGGCTATCCGGACCCTGATGGTCATGCAAAAATCATCATACCTTTGCTGTCAGTCTGACCTTTTAACGGTCATGATTTTCTTTGTTGGGATACCTTACTAGAATAACATGGCCACACCTATCCTTAATTCTTCATATGACCAGGGACATGATTAGTGCAATATTTTTGACATTATTCCCTTGTCCTTGTTTTCTAACCTGGATCCGCACATATATGACATATAATCGGGACTTGTAGCGGTACAGAGCTTGTTGTTGAGGCCAATCATACAAGAAGGTGACAAGGTTTTAGGACATCTCCTTGTCGGTTGCAGGAATAATGACCTTGCTGACCTTTGTCAAGACTACTGGTTCTGTGATGTCATTCCCAAAATCTTGTCAATTCTTGTGATTTGTGGGATGTGTCTCTGCTTATTTTCCTTTCCCTGACTCGTGAGGTTGTGGGATCCTCACTTTCCTTGGGTATATCTGCGGGATCCTTACCCCATCTCGTATGAGTGATTAATACGACTGGGGATACATGCTCACCATATATAAGAATCACATGCAACCAAACATTGGCTTTCTGAAGAAGACACATGCCCTGACGAATTTGTGCTACCGACAAAATGTTGCGAGTTTGATTCTTGAGCGGTACTGCTTATCATTTAAATTTTGAGGACAGGGTATTAGTATGATACTGATGCATGCTGAATGGCTTACAAGAGAAGCCATCCGAGTAGCTTGCTGGGGAAGACTTGTTATCTTCTGCTGAAATCTTTTGTCCGGGTATCATGCAGAAGAAGGCTATATGGCTTACACACGAAGCATGGTCTGATTATTGTGCTGGAGAAGCCTGAGTTCCGTACTTGAGAAGCTTCTCCTCGGGTTTGCTTGATGAGAAAACTTCATTTCCATCTATAAGAAGCTTTTACCGAGGTATCTTGCTAAGAAAGACCGGGTATCTTGGACCAAAAATTGTTCACATATCATGCTGAGAAAATTTTAGGAGCCTTGCATCATAAATTTCCTCTGATAACGTGTAGAAGAAGACCGAGTTTCTTACATCCAAAGCTTCATACTAATATGCAGACTGAAATCTACACACATGCCCTGTCACATCCCTAGTCTGGTATGACTTAGGCTAGCTAGCTATTTGTGCATCATATTTAAATTTCATTTAAATTTGAAATGAGGATTGGTGGAACCCTCAGAATCATTTTTTAAAAAAAATGACCCAAATAAAAATTGCTCCAAAGGGTCCAAGAAAATGCTCATGATGCCCTCTAAAAATATTGGACAGAGATAAAAATCAAAACAATATTTTTAGGAGCTCATGGATATTTATTTTGGCCATTTGGATTAATTCGATAATTATTTGCTTTGGACATATATTATTATATATTTGAAATATATGTCCAAAAATTGTGCCTTTTGTTGAGGAGCCCTGGAATAATACCCTTAGCCCCTATAAAAATTGGCATAAGCAAATAAAATGGTTTAGTATTTTATTAAACCAAACAAATGTCAGATAAAAAAATAGAAAAGGGAATTAAAAAAAAACAGGAAAACCTCACCTGTGCTTACCTGGGGCTCTCCCCTGCGCAGCCCAGCAGCAGCAGGCCGGCCCAGCCAGGAGGTGGCCCAGCCCACCTGGCCCCCCCTCCTCTGTCGTCTTCCTTCCCGACAGGGGAACGGAGTGTGGCCGGTGCGCGTGCGCGCCACCGCGCCACGCCTCCTCCCTCCCTGCCTGCCTGTCCTCCCCTCGCCGCTCTGGATGGACCGCACTTCGCCACGCAGCCGCCCCGGTCTTTTTCCCCTCCCTCTCGCTCTCCCTCCTCCCTGGTTCTCTCTTCCCCGAGCGCACCCGAGCGCAGCCGCCGCCATCGCTCGCCGTTGCCATAGCCACCGCCTCCCCCTCGCCTCCCCGTCGTCCCCAGGAGCTCCGCCTCGTCGCCAGCTACCTCCTCGCCGAGCCACGCAAGCCGGAGTGCCCCGTGGAGCCGTCGCCGTCGCCAAATTCGACTCCGGCCGCCGTGGATCCTCGCCGGCGATTCGGGAGCTACCGGGCATCCCCGACCTCGCCCTCGCGCTCGCTGGTTCCGCGGTGAGCCCCCGCACCGAACCCCCTCCTCCCCGTGTCCGTTTGCGCCGTCTAGGCCTTAGCTCCGCCATGGCCGAAGCTCGCCTCCGCTCGAGCTTGTCGCCGGCGTTGCTCCGGCGACCTTTTGGCCACGCCAGTGCACCTAGCACTCTCGCCGCACCTCGTAGTGCCCCGCTAGCGCTTTAGTTCGCGCGTTTGCACACTGCAGCCGCGTCCCCGAACACAGCCGAGCTCCGGCCGCCGCCGCAAGCTTGCTCCGGCGAGCTCCGGCGCCCCCGCAGCCCCCCAACCAGCTCCCCTGGTTGCGGACGAAGACGGGCTACGCCCCGGTGGTCTTCGCGCGATCAAACGCCGTCTGTAACGCAAGTCCGGCGAGTCGCCACCGCGCTAATGGTCGCCGCCGGCCAGAACTCCGGCGGGCTGACGTGGCTTAGCTAATTAGTCACTAATCCCCCACCTACTGACGCTGACCAGTGGGCCCAGGGTTTAGTCAAAGCTAGTCAGCCCGGGTTTGACTCGGGGTTAACCCCAGTGTCACTGACGTGTGGGACCCACACGTCAGGTTTGACCCTGGACAGCCGCGTTGACCCGCTGACGTCGTGCTGACGTCATGCTGGCGCAGTATATAAATTCTGGATTTAATTAAATCAGGAAAATTCCAGAAATTGATTTAAACTTCAAAAATTCATATCAATTCAACCGTAGCTCAGATTAAAATAATTTATATATGAAAAATTATCAGAAAAATGCAACCTTTCCATCTGTACTAGTTTCATGCATGAAAAACCAACTTATACATGCTGAATATGGGAAAACACATTATGGCATATATAAGAGACCTAATTTAGAAATGCATTTGAACCTTTGGTTCAAATGGACTTCAAACCAATTGAACACTAGTTGTATTAGCTCAACAGCGTCACATCTGCATGCTATGTTCATGCATCATATTGTTGCATATGATTGTGTATTGATTGCCGGCACCGTTCCTTCTCGATAGGTCCTGCTCCGGAGACGTTCCAGAGTACCTGTCTGTGAAGCAGTGCCTCCCTTGTTGATTTACCAGGAAAGCAAACCCCCTTGTTCATCTCGATAAAACCCTACTCTCTCGCTCCTGCTCTCAGTTATTGCATTAGGACAACAACGATTCATCTGCTACTTTGTGCTGCGGTAGTTGAACCCCTTCCTCTGCATGACCTGTCATTGCCACAGTAAATAGTTGAAACCCACTAGCATGTGTAGGAGTTGATTGAAGCCATTGTTGTGTTCCTACCATGCTATGCCTGCTATTGCTTAGAGTTGTGTCAGGTCTGATTCATTGGGAATGAATTGGAGTGTTACGATATGTACTGATGCTGAGAGTGAAGTGTGTGAACACGATTTGGTAAAGGTAGCGGTGAGAGGCCATGTAGGAGTACATGGTGGGTTGTCTCACTGGAACCGTCCTTAAGCCCTGAGTTCTGTGTATGTTGTCCAATGACTCGATACTACCACACATTGGGCTCCGGGCGCTCCAAGCCCTCTCGACTTATTAACCAACTTGATCTCTGTCCAGGAGTCGTAACTAGTTTCTGGTGTTTGTAGGTAGTGCTATTTTTCTACCAAGTGGCACCCGGCAGGGTGGGCTTGGGACAGACTAGGCACACGTGGCCCGGTGTACCGAGTGGCACCCGGTTGGTGGGCTCGGGAACCCTGTACACATCGTTTGGGGCCGTAAGCGACACCCCGGCCGGATCTCCTTGCGGATGGAACCCGAATAGGCGATAAACCTGGACTAGAGTCTTGTGTGGTTAGTCAGGTCGTGGCCGACACCCTCGCCAGGCTTCCGCTTGAAGGTTGCCGAGATACATGATGTGTACATGGCGGTAAGTGGCGAGAGCGTGTGTGAAGAAGTACACCCCTACAGGGTTAACATGATCTATTCGAATAGCCGGGTCCGCGGTTATGGACTTCTTGGATGCTTACATGGTACATAGACAACTTAAAGTGGATACTCTAAAATGCTCAAGACATGTGTGAGTGCTATGGATGGCCTTCTCGTAGGGAGACGGGGATGAATCCATAGTAGTGTATTGTGTGGTGATTAGTGGACTCGTGTACGTTGTTTCACCTCCAGAGTTTCTGGTAGTCGAAGAATAGGATAGCCACACAGTCAAAGCTGGCTTGCTGCAACTAAACCCCACATTACCCTCTTGATACAAATGCATGTACGATAGGATCTGATGTAAGTCTTGCTGAGTACCTTTGTACTCATGTTGCTTTATTTATGTTTTTGCAGCGGAGACTTCGGTCTTACTAGTGTTCTCGTGGACTTCGACTAGTAGCTAGTACCTCAGCTACGATCTTGATCGGATGTTGTAGATAGCCAGGCTCTTCAGCCTTTTTCTTTTGTAGATGTCTGTACCCAGACATGTAATGCTTCCTCTTGTTGCTTGTATGCTCTGTATGATGGGTCTTGTGACCCCTGTTTGCAATATATGCTATGACGGCTCTTCTGAGCCTTTATCTATATGAGTTGATGAGTTATGCTGTGATGCCATGTTGTACAGCACATACTTGCATGTTATGCGTACGTGTAATGTGTATTGCTATGTGTGGGATCTGACTATCTAGTTGTTTATTCTTAGTAGCCTCTCTTACCGGGAAATGTCTCCTAGTGCTTCCACTGAGCCCTGGTAGCTTGCTACTGCTCCGGAACACTTAGGCAGGCCGGCATGTGTCCTTCTTCGATCCTGTGTCTGTCCCTTCGGGGAAATGTCACGCGATGAATACCGGAGTCCTGCTAGCCCGCTACAGCCCGGTTCACCGGAGTCCTGTTAGCCCAGTGCTACAGCCTGGATTCACTCGCTGATGACCGACACGTTCGATGCTGGGTCATGGATGCCTGTCCCTGTAAGTTAGTGCCACTTTGGGTTTATGACTAGCCATGTCAGCCCGGGCTCTTTATCATATGGATGCTAGCGACACCATCATATACGTGTGCCAAAATGCGCAAACGGTCCCGGGCAAAGGTAGGGCGACACCGTGGGGATACCGTGCGCGAGGCTGCAAAGCGATATGAGGTGTTACATGCTAGATCGATGTGGCATCGAGTCGGGGTCATGACAGTTTTGGTATCAGAGCTTGACTGCCTGTAGGATTACCAAGCCAAACTGGTCGAAGTTGAGTCTAGAAATTCTTTAGTTATGTAAGGGAATTGATTGTGGGTTGGAACGTAAGGCTCTTTTTACTCCTTATACCTCATGACCTTCTGATCTGAGTCCTCCTATCTTCCCCCGGGGTTAAGGAAATAGGCTTCTTTTCCGTCTATCAGGATCACGTGTTACTACTCCGTAGTTCCATAGGATTGGTTGATCAGAGTCATATCCCAGCTTTGAGTACTTCCGGTGTAGTCTGTTTAGTACTATCTCAGAACCTTGAGTGATGATGATAAGTACGCTACCACCCTATGTTTAGTAGGATGTCTCATTCTGAGCATTTTACTGCCGTTATGCTGCCGGATTTTCCCTAAGAGTTCGAGTGATACTAATTCCCTGTTCTACATTCTACAGTCCATAGTTGATGCTGATTCCGTCCTTGGTTCGTTTCTCAGGATGTCATCGGCTAAGCGAAGTTCCGTTGCTCGTAGCCAGAACCACGGAGATGGTAGGGATGAGGATCCTCCCGATCAGCCTTCTTTGACAGAGTTCATGCTAGAGATGGAGAGGAACAAGCGTGATTCCAACCACTTGTTGGCACGTATCGAGAAGAACACCGCACATCAGTCCAACAAGTCTGTGACCATTCATGACTTCATTCGCTTGCACCCACCTACCTTCCATCATTCCATCGAGCCACTCGATGCAGATGATTGGCTCCGTAGCATCACCCATAAGCTGCGTTCCGCGAACGTAGCTGAAGATGACAAGGTCACTTATGCCACATATCACCTGGAAGGTCCTGCTAGTCTTTGGTGGCAGAACTATGAGGCTATGCTTCCAGCTGGCCAGATTCCTACCTGGAAGGATTTCACTGAGGCTTTTCGCGAGCATCACATTCCCCAAGCCCTCCTTGATCGCAAGAGAGAGGAGTTCTATAGTTTCACCCAGAGTAAGTTGGCTGTTGATGCTTATAGCAGAGAGTTCGAGAACCTTGCCCGTTATGCCACAGAAGAAGTGTCCACGGATGCTAAGAAGCAGGCTAGGTTCCGGAAGGGTCTCAACCCTAAGTTGCGTCGTGATCTTCACCTGCATCATTGCGATACATTCCAAGCTCTTGTGAACAAAGCCATCAATGCAGAGACAGCTCAGCTCACTTACGAGGAGTCTCGTAAGCACACCCGTGATTTGGGATCTTCCTCCGGTTCTAGTTCCCAGAAACGCCGGATTTGGGTTCCAAACTCCGCTCTTCCTTCCGGTTATACACCAAGGTCATCTCATGTGGTGCCTTCCCCAGCTCAGTCGTATGTTCCACCCAGGCCCACTGGTAGACCGCTTGTTAGTGCGGATCCCCGTCCAACCTCAGGGACTTGCTTCACATGCGGGAAGCCAGGACACTATGCACGTGATTGCTCTCAGACTAGTTATGCTCCACCCCAGCCCGAGAAGACTGTGGGCTGTATTAAGCCATCACGCAAGATGATCAGTGTTAAATCAGCCCCCACTGAACGTGGATGTGTGCATCACGTCTCAGCTAAAGACGCTCATGATGATCCGGATGTCGTTCTTGGTACACTCCTTGTCAATTTTCACCCAGCATCAGTTCTATTCGATACTGGAGCATCTCACTCCTTCATTTCTGAAGGCTATGCTCGTTTGCACGACATGTCATTTTGTGATATGCCAACTCCGCTTGAAATCCAAACCCCAGGGTCTAGATGGCAGACCACCAGAATCAGCCATGGTAATGAAATCCTTGTTGATAGACTGGTATTCCTTGCATCATTTGTAGCCCTCAAGTCTTCAGATATTAACATCATCTTGGGTATGGACTGGATGACAGCTCATCATGCCAAGATTGATTGTTACACAAGATCTGTTCAGCTTACACACCCGTCTGGCAAGATAGTCACCGTCTCCACTAGAGTTGCAGAGCGTCAGCTCTATTCTCTTAATGCCAGCCCTCTTCCAGACCTTGAAGATATCCCGGTAGTCCGTGACTTTCCGGATGTCTTTCCAGAGGAACTGCCAGGTGTTCCACCTGACAGAGATGTAGAGTTCGTCATAGATCTTATCCCAGGAACAGCTCCAATCTCCCGGAGACCTTACAAGATGGCACCCTTAGAACTAGCCGAGCTTAAGAAACAACTCGATGAGTCCTTGCAAAAGGGTTTCATCCGTCCTAGTTCTTCTCCTTGGGCTTGCCCCGTCCTCTTTGTCAAGAAGAAAGACGGTACGGACCGGATGGTCGTTGATTATCGTCCCGTTAATTTGGTCACGATCAAGAACAAGTATCCGCTCCCCAGGATCAACGACCTGTATGATCAGCTCGCTGGATCCTCAGTCTTTTCCAAGATGGATTTAAGGTTAGGATACCACCAAATCAAAATCAGAAGCGGGGACATTCCCAAGACAGCTTTTGTCACTCGTTATGGCCAGTACGAGTACACCGTCATGTCCTTTGGCCTAACCAACGCCCCAGCCACATTCTCCCGCTTGATGAACTCGATCTTCATGGAGTACTTAGATAAGTTCGTCGTGGTTTACCTCGATGATATTCTTATTTACTCGAAGAACGAGGAAGAGCATGTCGAACATCTTAGACTTGTTTTAGAAAAACTCTAAGAGCACCGCCTTTATGCCAAGATCTCCAAGTGTGAATTTTGGTTGCCAGAAGTGACCTACCTAGGCCACGTAATCTCTGGTAAGGGCATTGCTGTCAATCCCGAGAGAGTTCAAGCCGTTCTCGATTGGACTCCACCTGAGACCGCTAAACAAGTTAGGAGCTTCCTTGGTCTAGCCAGCTATTGTCGCCGCTTTGTTGAAAACTTCTCCAAAGTAGCCAAACCCCTCACGGAACTTCTCAAGAAAGATAAAAAGTTTGAGTGGTCCCCACAGTGTGAGTACAGTTTTCAGGAACTGAAAAGACGCCTGACTTCTGCTCCTATACTTGTGCCACCGGATTTCACTAAAGACTTTATTATCTACTGCGACGCCTCACGACAGGGACTAGGTTGCATTCTTATGCAGGATCGTCATGTGATTGCCTATGCATCTCGACAGTTGCATCCACATGAGGAGAATTATCCTACACATGATCTAGAGCTTGCAGCCGTAGTCTATGCACTCAAGACCTGGCGACATTACCTCCTTGGTAAACGTTGCGAGATTTACACCGATCACCAGAGTCTCAAGTATATCTTCACCCAACCGGATCTGAACCTTAGGCAAAGAGGTTGGTTGGAGTTGATCACAGATTATGATCTAGGGATTACCTACACCCCAGGCAAAGCCAATGTCATGGCTGATGCTCTAAGCCGTAAATCCTATTGCAACAATCTCATGTTGCAGCAAGGCCAACCACTTCTCCATGAGGAATTCTGTAAGCTTAACCTTCACATTGCTCCTCGTGGATTCCTTTCTACCCTGGTGGCGAAACCTGATCTTGAAGATAGGATTATCGCTGCTCAAAAGCAAGACACAGGAATTTCTCGGATCAAGAGAAACATTAAGAAGGGAGTGGGTGGATGTTTCTCTATGGATGATCGTGGAGTTGTTTTCTTTGAGAATCGCTTGGTGGTTCCCAAGAATCAACATCTGCGACAATTGATCCTTAAGGAGGCGCATGAATCTCCTCTCACGATTCATCCCGGTAGTACTAAGATGTATCAGGACCTACGCCAGAGGTTCTGGTGGACTAGGATGAAGAGAGAAATCGCTGAGTTCATTGCTAAATGTGACATTTGTTGTCGCGTTAAGGCAGAGCATCAAAGGCCTGCTGGCACCCTTCAGCCTTTAGCTATTCCTGAGTGGAAATGGGATAAAGTTGGTATGGAGTTCATTACCGGCTTTCCCAGGACCAAGAAAGGGAATAACGCTATCTTCGTAGTCGTTGATCGTCTTTCCAAAGTGGCTCACTTCCTTCCTGTTCGGGAAAGTATCACTGCTGGTCAGCTTGCTGACTTATATATTTCTCGAATAGTGTCACTTCATGGTGTTCCACTAGAGATCAATTCAGACCGTGGCAGTCTTTTCACTTCTCATTTTTGGGAGAGTTTCCAAACTGCCATGGGAACCCATCTTTCTTTCAGTACCGCTTTCCACCCTCAATCAAGTGGTCAGGTGGAACGGGTCAATCAAATTCTCGAAGACATGCTTAGAGCTTGCGTTATCTCCTTCGGTATGGATTGGGAGAAATGTCTTCCTTTCGCCGAGTTTGCTTATAACAACAGCTACCAATCCAGCCTCAAGAAAGCTCCTTTTGAGGTTCTCTATGGACGAAGATGTCGAACACCTTTGAACTGGTCAGAAACCGGTGAAAGACAATTCTTTGGACCGGATATGATCCAGGAGGCAGAAGAGCAAGTTCACATCATTCGTGAGAATTTGAAAACAGCCCAGTCTCGTCAGAAGAGCCAGTACGATCGTCATCATAAGGATATGACTTATGAGATTGGCGACCAAGCTTACCTTCGGGTTACTCCTTTGAAGGGTACCCATCGTTTCGGTATCAAGGGCAAGTTGGCTCCTCGATACATTGGTCCCTTTCGCATTCTCGCTAAACGAGGAGAGGTTGCCTACCAATTGGAACTACCCCCACATCTTTCTCGAGTTCATGATGTCTTCCACGTCTCTCAACTCAGGCGTTGCTTCTCGGATCCCATCCGCGGAGTGGACCACGAAACGCTTGATCTCCAAGATAACCTCACATACCGAGAGTACCCGGTTCGCATTCTTGATCAAGCAGAGCGTGTTACTCGACGTCAGAACATCAAGTTTCTCAAAGTTCAGTGGTCTCATCATTCCGAGAGAGAAGCTACCTGGGAGCGAGAAGATCGTCTTCGACTGGAGTACCCCGCTTTCTTTCCGTCGACCCCTGAATCTCGAGACGAGATTCTTTCAAGTGGGGGCGAGTTGTCACATCCCTAGTCTGGTATGACTTAGGCTAGCTAGCTATTTGTGCATCATATTTAAATTTCATTTAAATTTGAAATGAGGATTGGTGGAACCCTCAGAATCATTTTTTAAAAAAATGACCCAAATAAAAATTGCTCCAAAGGGTCCAAGAAAATGCTCATGATGCCCTCTAAAAATATTGGACAGAGATAAAAATCAAAACAATATTTTTAGGAGCTCATGGATATTTATTTTGGCCATTTGGATTAATTCGATAATTATTTGCTTTGGACATATATTATTATATATTTGAAATATATGTCCAAAAATTGTGCCTTTTGTTGAGGAGCCCTGGAATAATACCCTTAGCCCCTATAAAAATTGGCATAAGCAAATAAAATGGTTTAGTATTTTATTAAACCAAACAAATGTCAGATAAAAAAATAGAAAAGGGAATTAAAAAAAAACAGGAAAACCTCACCTGTGCTTACCTGGGGCTCTCCCCTGCGCAGCCCAGCAGCAGCAGGCCGGCCCAGCCAGGAGGTGGCCCAGCCCACCTGGCCCCCCCTCCTCTGTCGTCTTCCTTCCCGACAGGGGAACGGAGTGTGGCCGGCGCGCGCGCGCGCCACCGCGCCACGCCTCCTCCCTCCCTGCCTGCCTGTCCTCCCCTCGCCGCTCTGGATGGACCGCACGTCGCCACGCAGCCGCCCCGGTCTTTTTCCCCTCCCTCTCGCTCTCCCTCCTCCCTGGTTCTCTCTTCCCCGAGCGCACCCGAGCGCAGCCGCCGCCATCGCTCGCCGTTGCCATAGCCACCGCCTCCCCCTCGCCTCCCCGTTGTCCCCAGGAGCTCCGCCTCGTCGCCAGCTACCTCCTCGCCGAGCCACGCAAGCCGGAGTGCCCCGTGGAGCCGTCGCCGTCGCCAAATTCGACTCCGGCCGCCGTGGATCCTCGCCGGCGATTCGGGAGCTACCGGGCATCCCCGACCTCGCCCTCGCGCTCGCTGGTTCCGCGGTGAGCCCCCGCACCGAACCCCCTCCTCCCCGTGTCCGTTTGCGCCGTCTAGGCCTTAGCTCCGCCATGGCCGAAGCTCGCCTCCGCTCGAGCTTGTCGCCGGCGTTGCTCCGGCGACCTTTTGGCCACGCCAGTGCACCTAGCACTCTCGCCGCACCTCGTAGTGCCCCGCTAGCGCTTTAGTTCGCGCGTTTGCACGCTGCAGCCGCGTCCCCGAACACAGCCGAGCTCCGGCCGCCGCCGCAAGCTTGCTCCGGCGAGCTCCGGCGCCCCCGCAGCCCCCCAACCAGCTCCCCTGGTTGCGGACGAAGACGGGCTACGCCCCGGTGGTCTTCGCGCGATCAAACGCCGTCTGTAACGCAAGTCCGGCGAGTCGCCACCGCGCTAATGGTCGCCGCCGGCCAGAACTCCGGCGGGCTGACGTGGCTTAGCTAATTAGTCACTAATCCCCCACCTACTGACGCTGACCAGTGGGCCCAGGGTTTAGTCAAAGCTAGTCAGCCCGGGTTTGACTCGGGGTTAACCCCAGTGTCACTGACGTGTGGGACCCACACGTCAGGTTTGACCCTGGACAGCCGCGTTGACCCGCTGACGTCGTGCTGACGTCATGCTGGCGCAGTATATAAATTCTGGATTTAATTAAATCAGGAAAATTCCAGAAATTGATTTAAACTTCAAAAATTCATATCAATTCAACCGTAGCTCAGATTAAAATAATTTATATATGAAAAATTATCAGAAAAATGCAACCTTTCCATCTGTACTAGTTTCATGCATGAAAAACCAACTTATACATGCTGAATATGGGAAAACACATTATGGCATATATAAGAGACCTAATTTAGAAATGCATTTGAACCTTTGGTTCAAATGGACTTCAAACCAATTGAACACTAGTTGCATTAGCTCAACAGCATCACATTTACATGCCATGCTCATGCATCATATTGTTGCATATGATTGTGTTTTGATTGCCGGCACCGTTCCTTCTCGATAGGTCCTGCTCCGGAGACGTTCCAGAGTACCTGTCTGTGAAGCAGTGCCTCCCTTGTTGTTTTACCAGGCAAGCAAACCCCCTTGTTCATTTCGATAAAACCCTACTCTCTCGCTCCTGCTCTCAGTTATTGCATTAGGACAACAACGATTCATCTGCTACTTTGTGCTGCGGTAGTTGAACCCCTTCCTCTGCATGACCTGTCATTGCCACAGTAAATAGTTGAAACCCACTAGCATGTGTAGGAGTTGATTGAAGCCACTGATGTGTTCCTACCATGCTATGCCTGCTATTGCTTAGAGTTGTGTCAGGTCTGATTCATTGGGAATGAATTGGAGTGTTACGATATGTTCTGATGCTGAGAGTGAAGTGTGTGAACACGATTTGGTAAAGGTAGCGGTGAGAGGCCGTGTAGGAGTACATGGTGGGTTGTCTCACTGGAACCGTCCTTAAGCACTGAGTTCTATGTATGTTGTCCAATGACTCGATACTACCACACATTGGGTTCCGGTAGCTCGACCCCTCTCGACTTATTAACCAACTTGATCTCTGTCCAGGAGTCGCAACTAGTTTCTGGTGTTTGTAGGTAGTGCTATTTTTCTACCAAGTGGCACCCGGCAGGGTGGGCTTGGGACAGACTAGGCACACGTGGCCCGGTGTACCGAGTGGCACCCGGTTGGTGGGCTCGGGAACCCTGTACACATCGTTTGGGGCCGTAAGCGACACCCCGGCCGGATCTCCTTGCGGATGGAACCCGAATAGGCGATAAACCTGGACTAGAGTCTTGTGTGGTTAGTCAGGTCGTGGCCGACACCCTCGCCAGGCTTCCGCTTGAAGGTTGCCGAGATACATGACGTGTACATGGCGGTAAGTGGCGAGAGCGTGTGTGAAGAAGTACACCCCTGCAGGGTTAACATGATCTATTCGAATAGCCGGGTCCGCGGTTATGGACTTCTTGGATGCTTACATGGTACATAGACAACTTAAAGTGGATACTCTAAAATGCTCAAGACATGTGTGAGTGCTATGGATGGCCTTCTCGTAGGGAGACGGGGATGAATCCATAGTAGTGTATTGTGTGGTGATTAGTGGACTCGTGTACGTTGTTTCACCTCCAGAGTTTCTGGTAGTCATAGAATAGGATAGCCACACAGTCAAAGCTGGCTTGCTGCAACTAAACCCCACATTACCCTCTTGATACAAATGCATGTACGATAGGATCTGATGTAAGTCTTGCTGAGTACCTTTGTACTCATGTTGCTTTATTTATGTTTTTGCAGCGGAGACTTCGGTCTTACTAGTGTTCTCGTGGACTTCGACTAGTAGCTAGTACCTCAGCTACGATCTTGATCGGATGTTGTAGATAGCCAGGCTCTTCAGCCTTTTTCTTTTGTAGATGTCTGTACCCAGACATGTAATGCTTCCGCTTGTTGCTTGTATGCTCTGTATGATGGGTCTTGTGACCCCTGTTTGCAATATATGCTATGACGGCTCTTCTGAGCCTTTATCTATATGAGTTGATGAGTTATGCTGTGATGCCATGTTGTACAACACATACTTGCATGTTATGCGTACGTGTAATGTGTATTGCTATGTGTGGGATCTGACTATCTAGTTGTTTATTCTTAGTAGCCTCTCTTACCGGGAAATGTCTCCTAGTGCTTCCACTGAGCCCTGGTAGCTTGCTACTGCTCCGGAACACTTAGGCAGGCCGGCATGTGTCCTTCTTCGATCCTGTGTCTGTCCCTTCGGGGAAATGTCACGCGATGAATACCGGAGTCCTGCTAGCCCGCTACAGCCCGGTTCACCGGAGTCCTGTTAGCCCAGTGCTACAGCCTGGATTCACTCGCTGATGACCGACACGTTCGATGCTGGGTCATGGATGCCTGTCCCTGTAAGTTAGTGCCACTTTGGGTTTACGACTAGCCATGTCAGCCCGGGCTCTTTATCATATGGATGCTAGCGACACCATCATATACGTGTGCCAAAATGCGCAAACGGTCCCGGGCAAAGGTAGGGCGACACCGTGGGGATACCGTGCGTGAGGCCGCAAAGCGATATGAGGTGTTACATGCTAGATCGATGTGGCATCGAGTCGGGGTCCTGACATGCCCATACTATTATGTGGCTGATTATTTGCATGAGAAAATTTGTTTGACTGTCTATCTTGAACATATCACATTTTGACTTTGTTTCGGATGATAACATTTTTTTAAGCATCATGCATCACTGAGCCAAAATTTTGTATATGATCCATGCATTTGACTGCAAATGTACCATTGATCTTGTACCTGGCTTGTCTTGCTGCTGACTTGACCATTATTGTTGTGAGGATTTTGTACCGATGTAGACTTGAGTTATCCGTACTGTTGTGAGGAGTGCACACTAATGAAAAATTGATTATCAGCCTCAAGCTCAGATATTCCCCATTTCACTACAGGAGGTTGAGAATTCCATTCTGTTTAGCTGAGTTTCCAAATATTTGAACTCCTTGCTGATTCTTCGGGTCCGGTGTTGGTTGATGAGAAAATCTTTATAGGGGAAAAATAATGTAACACCACGGCCCAAAAAGAAAGAATCAAAAGAAAACTCAACTAAACAAAAGCACACAACAACAATCGATTCACACACAATCAATGTCACATATTACTGCTAGTCACACAATATGCACGCCTACATAAGCACACAAATCTCGCGGGATCTCTGGTACTATGATCTAGCATGTTGTGACAGTGTGCATGAGGACGAATAAATGTGTGGAAGAATTGGTGTAAACAGCGCTACACCAAGTGCTAGCTTAGCTAGGCAGCAACCTGGACTTGCCCGAAGGCGAGAACACACTGGATAAACCTGTAGTGGGACACAAAGGTCGCAACCACATTATTATCAAGCAAACCGAAAAAGATCTGTACTCGTCCAAGAAATAGGATAGCGGGGAAAAACTGAGGCTACTGACTTTTCCCTTTCTTGATAACTAAGATCATTAAGGGTTGCCAGCATGACAAAATGAAGAGTGATTCGGGATAGAAGCATGTCCATCACCAAAACGATAGGTGGGGTTGAAAGGAGGATATCGGCGAGATACCTGAGCACCAGTTTTGCAAATGGTGTCGGGATCACTTGGCATCACTCTGCTGGGACAGAAATGACACCAAACACCAAAGAACGAGCAAGAAAAGAAAACTGGAGAAATGCAAAGGCTGAGCTGTAGTGGATCCGAACCGATGCCAGCTACACTCACCAGATAAACCCTTAGCAAAAAATACTAAGGCCATATGCATACTATGCAATAAACAAATACAGCAACCAAATGTAATAAACAAGCCGAACTTTAAACTACCGAGTTCTACCGGTTTCTACCGCTCGCGCTAACTAGGGCGTCCTACAGCCAGACCTGCTCTGATACCAAGCGCTGTGGCACCCTAGCTCAGAGAAACCAGAATGCCCCGTATTACAGCCCAGAGATCGAGTAGAAGTCTTCTGGAATACAACACTGCTTAGCATCGAACAAACCAGCTTTCCATTATTACACGAATATGAATACAAGGTCTCCGATATTACAATGAATAACATCAGCACAGCGACACTACGCCATCCTCGGTTGCTCTATGCAAGCAGCAAAACAACTCGAAGCAGCGGGAAACCTTCTAGCAGCGGAACAACGACGATGGTGGTGAACTCCACTCTGCAGGGACTCTGACTGGAACGCTGATCCTAGCTCGCACGAACAGAAACCATGACAAGAAAGCAGTCAAATCCCGGCATGACCTACAAACTGGCATGACACACCAGGTCAGTACATTGAATGTACCTGCAAGCTCACAATAACCAGAAGCATTCAAGACAAATAACAGCATGGCAATTACAGGTTAAACAGGAATTATCATGAGATCCTCGGGATAGCATGGCATGAACAACATGAACATGGTACAGCTAGAACAATATGAGCATGGCATGCACATATAAATCTGATGATACTAGCATGCAACATGATGACACTATATGCACCATTTATTCTGCTCGGGTTAATTTGTAACCATCACATGCATCACTTACCAACCTCGGACATCACACGATCATCTCAGGATCAAATCAAGCTTGGTATAAACAATACCGTAGTAATCATTAATTGACCACAAGGAGCTTGATCTTTACCCATGATTCTCGCACAACATTACGAATATCCAACAACTTGGTATCATCGATACCACGGTGATCATCTCATGATCACGAACGAAACCACTCTTGGTTCAACGGGTTACCTTGTAACCAAACGGTGATCATTCCGGCGATCACAACTATGACCAACACTTGGTCTCAAACGGTGATCTTTCCGGCAATCACAACCAACTTATCTCATCATCGAACCATGGTTGTTATTAAGCACATTATTATTAATTACTGTTGACTCACAATGTGACCAACTACGAAGTGGGCCCTTATCCGCGGGCTATCGATAGATTTCATATACATATTGCAGAGGTTAGTACACTGTACCCACACAACGGAACCCATGGGCTCGCACTCCCATTTGGGTGGACCAACGGTGTTCCAACAAAACAGATCTACTGCCATGACACTCTCCAGACCACTCCGACTCACTCCCCACTGGGCTAGTCCTGGGTGGCCCCGTGTCTACCAAAGACACCAACGACCACCGTCGTGGCCAAACATAAACGGTCCCAAATGGGGACCCGGATCCATAACAACAACGGGCACACAAGGCTTATGTCCGCCTGCCTGATCAGGGTAGTGCGCGCCCATTACCTTCCCTCGTTGGAGGCACCGGCGAGAGGCACTACAATAGACCCAGTTAGGACCTTCCAACAAAGGTAAGCGTGGTTGCACTAGTCAGTTCGATATGGTGGCACCATGACTCGGCTAACAGTTGTTCAAGTTCAATTTAATCCGGTTAAACTTGTATGCAATATGCTGAGCCATGATAAACTTAACATGATCAATTACAAAGCATGAGCTTGATATCAACATAAGCACGGGATGCAACATAACTATCCACCATATCAACAATGAATCATCTCCAACTGAGCATGGCATAATGACGAGCACGAATATTACAAGTGCAACACTACTCATAGCATAACATGACCATTATCATCAGCAATAAATACCATGCAAGAACACATCAATAACATTACCGAGTAAATACTTATCCAACTAACAGCAAAGGAACAAAACATGTTAATGGTATTCGGTAACTCACACTAGTCATGCACCGAAGAACATGACCAACCCAACATGTATTACTACCAAGCATGGACAATATGAAAGTAATACTAGCAGGTAGAACGTGATAACAGAGTGCAAGAAACATAGCATGATGGTAATCGCCGATCCATAAGTATAACCCAAATAACGATAGCAGTAACAAAACAATCATACAGTTATTAAAGATTCAAGTTCGACACCAATGCTACTGCATGGCTATCATGCAAATGGTGGATGTGGCTTGCCTGGGAGTGACGGAGACTCCGGGAAGAAGTGCGGTGAAGCCGCGGAATGAAACATCGGACAGTTCTTTCTCAAAGGGGCTGATTGGAGACAAGGGAAAAATGGTCATTTTCACTGTGATACCACCTAGTGAAAATGTTACCAAAAGATAGAGCTCGATGATACGAAGAAGTGAGCGCTGGTTTCACCTCGATTGGAGTTACGGTTGAAAAGTTGTGAGGAGTTGAAGATCAGGGACCAATCTGTGAATATTTTCATCACCAACGGGTCCCTGGGAGGAAAAACTGAAAGCGCATAAGGGGAAATATGTTTTCTGAAACAGAAAGCGTCTTCTGAAGCGAAGTAGATTGAAAATACATTTTCGAAACAGGAAGGCATACCCGAAAGAAACCAGTCTCCACTTATCCACATGGACCCGTGGCTGGAGCCACTTCTAGGCACGGCCCAGGCACATGGGGAGGGGGCACGGGAGTTCGTCTCCTTCCTCCCGATCCTGTGCTCCCGTGCAGGACAGAGGAGGAGAAGGGGAGGAAGCGGCAAGGGGACGGCCAGCGAGGGGGTCCCGTTCAGAGGGAGCACGCCCGCCGAGGAGGAGAGGTGTGGAGGGGAGAGGTGGCGCCAGCAGTTGGACCGGGACAGGCGGGCGGTGGTGCTCCCCGGCGAAGCAGGCACTCCAGCGAGGGGGCAAGTGGGTGGGCGGCTGAGTGCAACGAGGGGGACTCGGTGGACGTGGTGGGAGGAGGAGAGGAGGCTCGGGTTGTCTGCAATCATGCCGAGGCCGAGGCGGCCGTGATGGATGACGGCGAATGACGGCGAGATGAGGCGACTCCAGAGGGCAGATGAGGCGAGGGAGAGATGGTTGAGGTGCGGAGGGACTCGGGGGTCCTTATATAGGCGCGGAGGAGGGCTCTAGAGCTCATGGACGAGCTCCCGACCAAGCTTTAATGGCGGGCAAAGGCTGGACGCGACACGGGCGCGGCTCTAGTGGCGCATTGATGGCGAACGATGATGAAGCAGCTATGCAGGGAGATGCAGTCGAGCGTTGTAAGTGCATCTAGTGCCACCCCTAGTTGGTTTTGGAGTATTGACGACAAACCTAGTTGAGGGACTAATGTGTTTGTGAGAATTGCAGGATAACACAGGTAGAAGTCCCTCATTGATTCGGTTTTCCTACCAGAGATGACCCCTAAAAAATGTATGAAGACATTGAAGTCAAAGGTGGTATATGAAGATATTCACATTGAAGACTATGACAAGAGAAGACACCACATGAAGCCTATGGAGCTCGAAGACTTAGATCTTTCGTAGTTCTCTTTCTTTTGTGTTGAGTCATAGGAACCACCGTACTGTTAAGTGGGGTCCAAGAGAACCAGTCAGAATGACTGAAGTGATGCCTAACCAAAACCTATGTCTTCAAGTGAAGACTATGAGAGCGAATCTTGTCCAGAGTCGGACAAGTCAGCTTTGCTTGCAGCCCAAGTAAAGTTGCCGTGTGAGTTTGAAATCTGACCATTGGAACACATGTCAGTTCCTTAGTGACCCAGGGTCATTTCGGAAAAATCAGGTCGGGTTGCCAAGTGGCTATAAATAGCCCACCCCCTACAACCATAAATGGTTGGCTGCTCAGATTCAGAGTACGGCTTTTGTCGTTTGAGAGCAACCCACCTCGAAGCCTTTGAGAGAGAATTCCTTGCGAGGATAAAGCCCTAACCACCCAGAGCCAAAGAGAATTAGGCATCACTTAAGTCTTCTTTTCTGTGTGATCTAAAGACTTATTACACTTGAGGACTGTGCATCCTCCAGCCAGTTAGGCGTCGCGTTCTGAGCATCCAAGAGACATTGTGGATTGCCGGTGAACGAAGTCTGTGAAGGTTTGGGAGTCTACCTTGAAGACTTACCAGAGTGATTGGGCAAGGTCTGTGTGACCTTAGCTCAAGGGGAATACGGTGAGGACTGGGTGTCCTGAGCTACGTGTTCAGGACTGGGTGTTCGGGACTGTGTGTCCTAAGGTTTGAATACCTAGCCGCCCTAACCAGACGTACAGTTGTCACAGCAACTAGAACTGGTCCAAGAAATCATTGTCTTCAACGAGTCACTGGTTTCATCTTCCCTTCCCTTTACTTATTGTTACTCCTTGTGAAGTCATTGTATGTTTGCACTATCTTTTGTCTTCACTGAGTGCCTGCATGTTCTGACTGGCTTCACAATATCTTCCTACCTGATCCTTACTACATTGCTGCTATTAGTCATTGTGCTTTCACTCTATTGAATACTTGACTATGGCTTGCCTAGTGTAGTCTACCTTCCGCTGCAGGGTATTAGGTTTATTTCTATCGTTTGTCTTCATAACTCCCACGTTTTGAAGACTTACATAAAAATCGCCTATTCACCCCCCCTCTAGTCGATATAATGCACTTTCAATTGGAATCAGAGCAAGGTGCTCCCTTGTTCTGTGTGATTCGGTTTAACCACCTGGAGTTTTAGCTATGTCGACTGCAGGGATAATTAAATTCTCCGCTGTGTGCCCCGTCTTCGATGGAACTGAATATCCCTATTGGAAGAATAAGATGCGCATGCATCTTGAAGCCATTGACGTCGACCTATGGTATGTCGTCGAGAACGGCGTTCCCAAGGCTGGAGAAGGTGTCACTGCTGCTGATGTCAAGAAATTCGTTCAACTGGACTCTACTGCCAAAAATATCATATGTGGTCATGTGACCAAAGGACAGTATGGCCGTGTGAGTGCTTTGAAGACATCTAAGCTGGTCTGGGACTGGCTCTCCAAGGTCAATGAAGGCGTATCAACCCAGAGAGATCAGAGAATCAGTGTTCTTCGCAACCTCTTCAACCGCTTCAAGCGAAATGACAATGAGAATGTCCAGCTCACATTTGACCGACTCACTGACATCACAAATGAGTTTCAAGCCCTCGGCGCTACTGAGATCACCAAACATGAAGTCGTCAAGACACTACTGAGATCACTTGATAGTTCGCTTGACACCCTAGCCCTGATGATTCAAGAACGTCCTGATTTCAAGATACTCGATCCATCTGACATACTTGAGAGGCTCAACACACATGAGTTTCAGCTTCATGAGAAAAGAGATATCTACGGTGCAAACTATGGGCGAACTCGTGCCTTGAAGGCAAAAGTTGTCTCCTCATCTGAAGAAGAATCTGACAGCGGTTCTGATGATCCTAAAGACATTGGAAGGGAACTTGCTATGCTTGTCAAGAAGTTCCAAAAATTCGCCAAGAAGAAAGGCTTCAGAAAGTCTTCCCGATCAAGCTCAAGGAATGATGAAGCTTCTGCTCATGACTACAAGAAGAAAACATGTCACAAGTGCAAGAAACTTGGCTACTTCATTTCTGAGTGTCCACAGTGGGACAATGAGAACAAAAAGAAGAAGAAGATCAAGGAATATGACTCTGACGACAAGAAGAAGAAGAAATACTCAAAGTCTTCTTCCAAGTCTTCCTCAAAGTCTTCATCACACAAGAAGAGCTCATCTGGCAAGGCACGTGCATTTGTTGGCAAGGAAATGGATTCAGAGGAGGAGTCTGCTTCTGAGGAGGCGGAGGTGGAGTCTAAGGAGGAGTCCGATTCAGGTGTCGCAAGTCTGGCTACAGCATACGTTGCCAAGTCCATCTTCAACACTGAAGACAATGACTTCATCACCGACACCGATGCAAATGACAAGGACTACTCCGCTTCTACCTACTGCTTCATGGCACGCGGTGCCAAGGTAAACACACGCACTACTCACTATCAAACATCTAGTGACGATGACTCTAATTGTGGTTCAAAACCCAGCTACAAAACACTTGCTAAAATTGCAACTAAACAACAGAAAGCTATGGAACATATTCAAAAACTGTTAGACAGAAGCGATGATCTGTTAGGTGCTGAAATGACTCGATCTGAATCCTTAATTGAAGACATAAAAAATCTTCACGTTAAGTATCAGGAACTTGAAAGTCGTCATGAAACTCTCTCAACAACTCATGAAAAGCTTTCCTATGATTATCTTCAAAGGAAGCAAGATCTTGAGAAATTGAGAGCGGCTCATGAAGATCTTCAAAAGGAAAGCGAGTCACTTCGCGCCAAACAGATCAGTTCCGCTCAGGAAGGATTTGAACCACCATGTCTTAAATGCATTGAGCGTGATAATGCTACTTCTGTTGCTGAATGTTCTACTGCTACTGCTGTTGCAATATCTTCAACTGTTGATGTGGTAACTAACCCCTCTGCTGAGGATACCACTGCTATTGCTGATGAGAATGCTAGGTTGAAGACATTGCTTGAAACAGGGATGTACAAAAGTCTTAAAGGGCATCAGACACTATGTGATGTCCTCAAAAAGCAGATTCTGAACTGAAACCCGAGGAAAGAAGGTGTTGGGTTCGTAAGGAAAATGAATGCTGATGGCTCTTACTGGAAACCTGAGCAGTACCCTAAAACCATGTGGGTTGCTGCAAAGGAACCTTCAGCAAATCCATCCAATCTATCTGGCTTCACTTGTGCTAACCCCATTATCATTGATGAATCCTTTGATGCAAACTATAAACTGTTTAAGAATCAGAATGGTGAAGTGTTTGCTAGGTACATTGGTACTAACTGCAGGAATGGACCGCCTATGAAGAAGATCTGGGTTCCGAAAAGGAGTCTGGAGAATCTTTCTGTGAATGTCATCATGACACCTCATGTGAAGAAGACAAACCTCAGACCAAAGGCTTCATACGGTCCAAAGGCTTCATACAGACAGAGGACTCACCTGAGTCGCACTAATGCAAATGCTTTGCAGGGAAACCATACTCAGGCATATGAATATGAGAGCGGTTCATCAAACTGCCATGTTCATAAGACCAAGAACTATTCTGCTTATTCTTATGAGTACTATTGTCCGCCTGCAAGACTGTTTGCTAGGGCTCCAAAGCCAAAATTCTCAGATGCTGCACTTAGACTTATTGCTTCTAAGCCACCCTTGAAGATGTGGGTGGCTAAGAAAGCTTAACTCTCTTTTGCAGGGAAAGGTCTCCAGCAGAAAACCAAAATCATCTGACGCTATTGCTGGGGACCATAAACATCTTGTAGGGCGCAAGATCAAATGCCCGAATGGTCTTACTATGTACTTCGTTCCTGAATCGCTTGCTACTCTCCCTATTAGTCCTAACCTGGATCTAAGCTTTCATAACCCATTGGTTCTACAAATGTTTTTGCTTCACAATGCTCTTGGTGAAGCCTACCCCCCTAACTGCACTGTAGGGTACGACACCAGCGTCTTCAGAATGGATTATTGATAGTGGATGTACAAATCACATGACTGGCAAAAGAAGCCTTCTTATGGACTCAACCTTACGTCCATCCGACAAGAGCCACATCACATTTGCTGATACTAGTAAAAGTAAGGTATTGGGTCTAGGTAGAGTTGCAATCTCAAGGGATCAACACATGGATAAAGTCATGCTTGTTGAATCCCTTGGCTTCAACTTAATGTCTGTCTCAATGCTTTGCGATTTGAACATGATCGTAATATTTGGAAAATATCGTTGCCTTGTACTAATGGAATCTAACAAGTCTCTAGTATTTGAAGGGTATCGAAAAGATGATTTGTACGTGGTAGATTTCTCAACACGACCACAGCTTGCCGTATGTCTTCTAGCAAAAGCTTCAGAATGCTGGCTCTGGCATCGGAGGCTTGGGCATGCTGGCATGAGGAACCTCCACACCCTGGCAAAGAAGAAGCATGTCATAGGCATCGAAGGCGTCAAGTTCAAGTAAGATCACTTATGCGGTGCCTGTGAAGCAGGGAAGATGACGAGGGCCAAACATCCCTCAAAGACAATCATGACGACTACTCGACCCTTCGAACTGCTTCACATGGATCTTTTCGGTCCCACTCATTACTCAACTCTTACTACTACTGCTTGTCTCTATGGCTTTGTCATTGTTGATGATTATTCTAGATATAATTGGGTGCACATAATCCTTTACAAGACTGAAGTGCAGGATGTCTTCAGACGCTTCGCCAATCGAGCTATGAACAATTATGGCGCCAAGATAAAGCACATCAGAAGTGACAATGGCACTGAATTCAAGAACACTGGCCTTGATACATGTCTTGATACCTTGGGCATCACACATGAATTCTCAGCCCCGTACACGCCACAGCAGAATGGCGTCGTCGAACGCAAGAACAGAACACTCATTGAGATGGCCAGAACGATGCTAGATGAATACAAGACCCCAAGAAAATTCTGGCCTGAAGCCATTGATACTGCATGCCATACAATCAATCGTGTTTATCTTCACAAGCTTCTGAACAAGACATCTTATGAGCTCCTTACCGGCAAGAAGCCAAATGTCAGTTACTTCAGAGTATTTGGCGCAAGGTGCTGGATCAAGGACCCACATCACACCTCAAAGTTTGCACCAAAAGCACATGAGGGTTTTATGCTTGGATATGGAAAGGATTCGCACTCCTATAGAGTCTTCAATCTCTTTCATTACAAAGTGGTTGAAATAGTGGATGTGCGGTTCGATGAGACCAACGGTTCACAAAGAGAGCAACTGCCAAATGTGCTAGATGAAGTTCCATCCAGTGAATCAATCAAGCTAATGGGAACTGGAGAAATTATACCTTCTGAATCTCATCCTGAAGAAGAACTTATCATCTCAGCACCTGATCAACATGAAGACAATGCTCAGCCTGAAGACATTCCTTCAAACAACGACAATGATCAGCAAGAGCAAAGTCTTCGCCCTGTGCATCCTCGCATTGCCAATGAAGTGCAGATTGAAAGAATAATTGATAGCATCAATGCACCCGGTCCACTCACTCGTTCAAGGGCAACTCAGCTAGCAAATTTCTGTGGGCACTTCGCATTCATCTCAATAACAGAACCCAAGAAAGTTGAAGAAGCCTTCATGGAACCTGAATGGATTCAAGCAATGCAAGAAGAGCTTCAACAGTTTGAGCTGAATAATGTATGGAAATTGGTTAAGCATCCTGATCCACGGAAGCACAATATAATTGGCACCAAATGGATATACCGCAACAAGCAAGATGAGCATGGTCAAGTTGTCAAAAACAAAGCTCGTCTCGTTGCTCAAGGATATACTCAAGTGGAAGGCATTGACTTCGATGAAACATTTGCTCCTGTGGCTAGACTTGAAGCCATACGCATACTGCTGGCCTATGTAAATCATCATAACATACTTCTATATCAAATGGATGTGAAGAGTGCTTTTCTCAATGGGAAGATTGAAGAAGAAGTGTATGTTGCACAACCGCCTGGCTTTGAAGATCCAAAACATCCTGACATGGTATACAAGCTCAACAAGGCATTGTATGGCCTCAAACAAGCCCCTCGGGCCTGGTATGACACACTCAAATACTTCCTGAAGAGCAAAGGCTTCATACCTGGTTCCCTAGACCCCACTCTCTTCACGAAGACATATGATGGTGAACTGTTTGTGTGCCAAATATATGTGGATGACATTATCTTCGGTTGCACCAATCAGAAGTACAATGAAGAGTTTGGATATATGATGCAAGAGCAATATCAGATGTCCATGATGGGAGAGCTGAAGTTCTTCCTCGGTCTTCAAATATGACAACAACGCAACGGCATCTTCATATCTCAAGAAAAGTATCTCAAAGATTGCCTGAAGAAGTTCGGTATGCAAGACTGCAAAGGCTTCACAACACCAATGCCAGCCAAACATCATCTGGGTCTCGACGACAATGGTAAAGAGTTTGTTCAAAAGGTATACCGCTCTATGATTGGTTCTTTACTTTATCTGTGTGCATCTAGGCCAGATATTATGCTTAGTGTTTGCATGTGTGCTCAATTTCAAGCGGCACCAAAGGAGTCGCATCACTTAGCTGTGAAGCGAATTCTTCGATATTTGGCTCACACCCCAACTCTAGGATTATGGTATCCAAAGGGCTCAGAGTTTGATCTGGTTGGATTCTCGGATGCTGATTATGCTGGTGACAAAGTTAATCGCAAGTCTACATCAGGCACATGTCACTTTCTGGGACGATCACTTGTATGTTGGTCTTCAAAGAAGCAGAACTGTGTATCTCTCTCCACTGCTGAATCTGAATACATTGCTGCTGGATCTTGCTGCACTCAGCTTCTGTGGATGAAGCAAACACTCAAGGACTATGGCATTCATCTGAAGCAAGTGCCACTTTACTGCGACAATGAAAGCGCCATCAAGATTGCCAACAACCCAGTTCAGCACTCGAAGACAAAGCACATTGAAATTCGTCATCACTTTCTCAGAGATCATGTTGTGAAGGAAGATATTGATATCATACACGTCAACACTGAAGAGCAATTGGCAGATATCTTCACCAAGCCTTTGGATGAGAAGAGATTTTGCAACTTACGGTGTGAGCTAAATATCCTGGAATCATCAAATGTCCTGTGATCAGGCACACATCCTAAGCCTTATGCATATTGATGACTTAGATGTGCAACACACGAAGTAAAGTATATCTTCAATCAATGAAGACATACATTCTAAGTGTGAATACATTAATGTGGAATTTGACTTCGGAGCGCCACGATAATTGTGCACCGTGTCTGGGTCTAATACTTCCTATACGGTGGGTAACGCCACCACCAAACGTTCTATTTTGAAGTGTTTCACTCATGGCGTTACTTTGCAACGTCTTCACATTTGGTTTGGCTTCGATCTCAACATATCTTCATGATTATCTTCCCTATGTTGATTATATAGATATATATATATATATATTAGTGTTCTGTCCTCTACAACATTCACTTATAGCTATGTCTTCTTGTTGAATCTTTTGAACTAAGTGAATGTGATCGGACCCTAACCTCTCTATGCTTTCTATCTCAAATTCTATATCTCCAAATCATATGCATTCTATTGAAACTGTCGAATGTCTTCTCTGCGTCCTTCAACAGAAGATATAGAGACAACCATTAAGTCCGTTTTCAATGCTCGTTCCTCCACATGAAACCCGGAGAAGTAGGAACGACCACCCGACAATCCAGGCGTGCGTGGGACGTGGAACAAACCCCAAAATTCTGCATAATGGCCATGTGTTCCTCAAATGTGAATCGCCAGGGGCACCTGTGTAATAGCGCAATGTCGCCCCTGTACCTATAAATACACACTTCACAGCGGCCATTAACTCTTCTTCCACTCTCGCACGAATCCTAGCGCCACCGCTAGCCCTCGACGACGCCGGCGACGAAGCGCTTCGCTGCCGCAACCTCTCCGACGCCGTCTTCACACTCACCGCGGACATCGTCCTCTCCGCCGTCGCCGTAGGTGTCCTCCGTCGCCAAGTTAGGGCACGGAAGATCGAACTGCTCGGCCTCATCTTCCACTCCGTCTAGCAGTTCTTAGTGTGGTAAATAAAACTTCCTTTTTACAGCACCGTTGATCCTATGGCTTTGTCACTTTCTACCACAAGCAGTTTCTATTCACACAAGTTAGATCTCTCTCATACTGCATCTCATAACATGCCTAGTATATTCACTTGTACTTCACAAAGTAGTTAGATTCCTCGCTTGTACTGATCTGTGGATTCATACAAATCTGGAACCAACTCCTTATCTATGAGTGAATGTCTTCGCACGATGAGGTCAATGTCTTCTAAACTAATTTATCTTCAAAGTCTTCTGAGAATGCATATGACCTCTTCCCCTTCCCTCACACCTTAATGCTGTCACAGGTACATGTCCGTGGGAGAATCCTTTGGTTCTCATAGTCTGCATTCATTTGCAGAATTCTTACCGCATCACATAAATTCTCCCGAAGCCAGTTCCTGTTGGTCCAGCAAGCGAAAATCTTTGAAGCCTTTGAACGTGTTGAAGCCTTTCAAGTTAAAGTTTATGGCTTCAGAGAAAACAGCAAGGAAGGGTGGCAGAAAGCATCGTGGAGAAACATCCAGAGATCTGCCAGATGACCTCTCAAAACTGTACAATACAGATCCTGAAGAGGATTACAATCAGCGCAAGACCCGAATCCAATGGATTCGAAGATATTGGGCAGAACAATGGTTCAAATACCGATTTGTAACCCAGGAATATGCTGAGAAAAACGCCATCAAGAGACCGTGGGGAGACATCCTATACAAGAATCTTCTACCCAGGTCTAGAGATGAAGCCATTGAACAGGGCTTCTATCCCTGCATGGTCCGAGGGCCACAGCCTGCTGATGCACACCCATCGTCCCTACTATGGTGTCGTGACGACAATCTGTTCAAGCGCAACTTCCAGTTTGCCCAGAACTCAGCGAAGCAGAACAAGAAGACTTTGGGGTTAGACTTCAACCCTGGTCCCTCAGCACCAAGGGCAGATGGCACACGAGATGCAGAACCCAATGTCATCGGTCCTTTCTACAACCTTGAAGGCCTCATCACCCGCATCTTAGTTCAAGGGACTGCAGTGAATGAGCCTACAGCTGACGCTGAATCAGATGAAGCGCCTGCAGTGCCGAAGCCAAAGAAGCTGAAGAAGCCTAAAGCTTCAAAACCTGCCCCTTCACAAAAAATCTCACGGGCGAAGCCACTGGCAACTGGACCTCCTGAAGACAGTGTGCAGTCCGAAGACTTATCACGCATCTCCAAGCCCCATAAGGTCAAAATGCCTCTGCCTCACACCGGCCAAGAGCTAACTGCTGCTGCCATTCTGCGCAATGACGCCATCGATCTGTCAAGTGATGAAGATCTTGCAGATGACGCTCTTGAGCAACTCATCAAGAGCAAGGAAGAAGCAGAAATCTTCAATGATCTGCCTCTCTTTGATGTAACCATCATCCACAACTTCATTGACGAGTGATTTGACATGCCAAACATCAGTTTTGAAGATCTGCAGCTACCCATTGGCCTCAGTGTCACCTTCCAAGGCGCCATTGCTTCAGAGCTAGCTGTCGCCCAACGCATTGTTGAACTGAAGCAAAAGATTGACTATGAAAAGGCTCAGTTCAAGAAGCATATGGCCAAGCTTAGTGTGCAAGAAGTGAAGAACTTCAAGATCATGATGCACGAGCTCAAGGAAGCCTTTCTGAAGAAACGTGCAGAAGCTCAGGGCTCGTGTGAACGCATGAAGGCTCTGGCTGACAGATGTGTGCAAGCCTACAATGAGGCTGAGAAGCGCAAGGCCCTTGGGCATCCTGGCATCGACCCCAGGATGGCCGCAAAGAAGAAGAAGAAGCCTGCTAGGGCTGAACCCGACGCACGAAGGCAGGAAGCAGTTCCTATTGTCTTCCCAACAAGAATGACTGGCTCGAAGCCAAAAAGCCGGTCAACCGCTTCAGAGCTCAAGAAGACGAGGACTGCTGAGGCTGAAGCCAGGAAGAGGAAACATCCTGAATCCTCTCCTACTGCGCCCTCCAAGAAGAAGAGGAAGACCAAGAAAGATCGGGCTGCTCCCACAGAGCCCTTGATAGTTCAACCCATTTCTATGGTCTATCCTGAAGCTGAACACTAACTGACTATCCATGAGCCTGCTTCCACAGAGGCTCATGAAGCTGAAGACTTTCCAGCAGCTGACCCCATCGCTGCTGAAGACATTGGTCAACATGACCATGTAGAAGATGGTGCAATCCTTCCTCAGCTTGAGAACAGCGAACTCATCAGCATTGGTCGTCCAATGACGCCAATTGCACAGAATGCTTCATGGGAGGATCGCCCACAAGAGGAAGAAGACTATGAGGCCCACCCAACTCCAACTCCACAGGCGTCGCCTGCGTTGTGCAGGCTTCGCAAAGGTCCAAGGCCTCAAGTCTCTGCTGAAGACAATCCGGCTGAATCAGCCGCGGAAGAAGAAGTCCCACAAATTGCCACTCCCCTGTCCCACCAAGAAGCAGTTCTCAAGGGGAACGTGCTTGAAAATCTTGTGGCTGCCACAACCACCAATGAAGCTAATGTGGAACCCTCCCCAACAAAAGCATCAGAAGACAGCAAAGCCACTGATCCCGCCACTTCTGTTCCTGAGTCTGCTGTCGGTCCCCAGTTCGACTATCATGTTGAGCATAGGCCTCAGGTACAGAAGCCAATCCCAAGATTGCCAAGGTTCCCAGGTCCTGCATCAGCACCTGGCTCCTTCAATATCAATGGCTTCAGGGCAGACAACACATTCTTCGATAGCTCCAGGAACCCCTACTCAAGGGAAAGGATATCATCTGATTGGTTCTGGAGCTATCCTCAGCGAATCTATTACTCATGCATTCTTTACAACCAAGGTTGCATCTTCCCACACAAGCGCCTTGACATTGAAGCTATAGTTGGTCTGCCCTGTCTGGAAGAAGCTTTGGATTGCTTCAAGGAAGTTGGACTGCTGCCGTTCGTTACTGACCAAGAGCATTGGAATGAAGGGCTGCTGCTCCAATTCTATGCCACACTTCACATCCGCGGGTATAGCAGAGATCCGAAGACTTGGGTCCTGGAGTGGATGACTGGAAACGTTCATCACGAAGCCAAAGCCTTTGACATCATTGAGCTCACTAGCTTGCCCACTCCTGGCGATCTCTATGAGCATGGCTGTCAGCTGCATAGTGAAGCTATTGAGAGCATCTTTCAGAAGCCTGAACCTGATATGAGTCAGATGCTCAGCATGATGAAGCCATTGCCCCAAGATGCTGCTTATCCCACGGAGTTCTTCGTTGAAGACCTTGAGTATCTGCCAAGAACCATTTATCACATCATCAGGCGAACTCTCTGGCCCATCAAAGGGCACTCTCTAAATGCCAAGGTTGAGGGTGCAATGAAGACTTCGGTCTTCTATATACTTCATGGAAAATGCTTCAATGCACAGGACTTCTTCATTCGCCAACTTGCTGCATCAGGTTCTGATCTGTTTGGCTTGAAGTTCTACGCCCCATGGGTAATGCGGCTAATCAAACTTCACTCGATATCTCATATCAGCCATCTGCTCACAATCATCGGATTTTTTTGCCTGATGTGGATATCTCTACTGAAGCCATCTATCCTGAGCCTGCCAAGGAACCTCTAAGTCTTCAGAATGTAGAGCATCAGAGTTTCTCTCAAAACATTGAAGGAGTTGAAGCAGTCACTCGGGTGTATCCTTTAGCTGGCACTACACGTGCACCACACCCTGCCTCCACTGAAGCCACTGATAGTACAACTGCTCCACGACCCAAGAAGCACACTCATTTTCTTAACGACCGAGAGCTTCTTGTGGCTCTTCATCAGAAATAGGATAGGCATCATGACTGACTGAAGCGGCAGATGAAAAGCCTCTTGGTGGATGTTAATCGCATTCACAATCTTGCCACCAAGAATGCTTTCGTTGCCCATGAAACCTGTTGCCGCACATGGAAAGGGCTAACGATGATGTGTTCTGAAGATGATCTTCAAGAGGATGGCTTCACTGAGCGATTCAAGTTTGACTCCACACCTCCTCGAAGGGCCATGCTGCGAGGAACTCCATCCCTTGAAGACTCTGAGTTCTCTTCCTCTGCTGCAACTGTGACTACCAGAGTTATCGAGGATGAAGACGATGCTACTTCACCACCACCTCCTTCAGCATGCTTTGACTCTGCTCCAAGCTCTTCAGCATCGCCAAACACCACCAACGACCCTACTGCTTCACCTACTCCTCATGGGAACGAGTAGATGCTCTATGTCTTCAAACATTTTTGGTCCTTACTGACAAAAGGGGGAGAAGCATATGAGGTTGATAGTCTTCAAGCGGGTCCATATGGGCGGGTGCTTTATATTTTGCTTCGTACTTACAACTCTCGTTTTGCTACATTTGGTTCTTTGAGTTGTAACACTTAAACTCGATGGTCGTATGCTACTTATCTGCCACCTTGTTTTGCGATGATAAATTCCGCATGTGCGATGATAAATTCCGCACTTAGATCATTCTGCAGACGTCCATTTTCCATTATGCATGTCATTATCTTCATATACTTTCACATGCATAGTGGATTGTCATCATAAGTTGAAGTGGATCTCCATAAGTACATCCTGACATGTGCATTTGCATTCCAAAAGCAAACTACTTATATGCACATCTTCAGGGGGAGCCCTTGCAACTTATGAAGACAATTCCTTATCCTTTACAATTTCATAGATTATATTCCCCGTTGAAAACTTCAACTAGTTTGTTATCAATCACCAAAAAGGGGGAGATTGTAAGTGCATCTAGTGCCACCCCCTAGTTGGTTTTGGAGTATTGACGACAAACCTAGTTGAGGGACTAATGTGTTTGTGAGAATTGCAGAATAACACAGGTAGAAGTCCCTCATTGATTCAGTTTTCCTACCAGAGATGACCCCTAAAAAATGTATGAAGACATTGAAGTCAAAGGTGGTATATGAAGATATTCACATTGAAGACTATGACAAGAGAAGACACCACATGAAGCCTATGGAGCTCGAAGACTTAGATCTTTCGTAGTTCTCTTTCTTTTGTGTTGAGTCATAGGAACCACCGTACTGTTAAGTGGGGTCCAAGAGAACCAGTCAGAATGACTGAAGTGATGCCTAACCAAAACCTATGTCTTCGAGTGAAGACTATGAGAGCGAATCTTGTCCAGAGTCGGACAAGTCATCTTTGCTTGCAACCCAAGTAAAGTTGCCGTGTGAGTTTGAAATCTCACCGTTGGAACACGTGTCAGTTCTTTAGTGACCCAGGGTCATTTCGGACAAATCAGGTCGGGTTGCCAAGTGGCTATAAATAGCACACCCCCTACAACCATAAATGGTTGGCTGCTCAGATTCAGAGTACGGCTTTTGTTGTTTGAGAGCAACCCACCTCGAAGCCTTTGAGAGAGAATTCCTTGCGAGGATAAAGCCCTAACCACCCAGAGCCAAAGAGAATTAGGCATCACTTAAGTCTTCTTGTCTGTGTGATCTGAAGACTTATTACACTTGAGGACTGTGCATCCTCCAGCTGGTTAGGCGTCGCGTTCTGAGCATCCAAGAGACATTGTGGATTGCCGATGAACAATGTCTGTGAAGGTTTGGGAGTCTACCTTGAAGACTTACCAGAGTGATTGGGCGAGGTATGTGTGACCTTAGCTCAAGGGGAATACGGTGAGGACTGGGTGTCCTGAGCTGCGTGTTCAGGACTGGGTGTCCGGGACTGTGTGTCCAAAGGTTTGAATACCTAGCCGCCCTAACCAGACATACAGTTGTCACAGCAACTGGAACTGGTCCAACAAATCATTTTCTTCAACGAGTCACTGGTTTCATCTTCCCTTCCCTTTACTTACTCTTACTCCTTGTGAAGTCATTGTATGTTTGCAATTCCTTCGTCGCTTTAATGAGAAGAGGCGTAAGGCCATTGGTGAAGAAGTAGCCCGGCTCTTGGTAGCCAGGTTCATTGTTGAAGTTTTTCATCCTGAATGGTTGGCTAACCTAGTGCTAGTGCTTAAGAAAAATAGTACTTGCACATGTGTGTGGATTAGACAGACCTTAACAAGGCATGTCCAGGTGATCCTTTTGCTCTCCCTCGTATTGATCAGATTATAGATGCTACGGCGGGTTGTGAGTGTTTGAGTTTTTTGGATCCTTATTCTGGGTATCATCAGATCAAAATGGCAGTTAAGGACCAGGGGAAAACAACCTTCCTCACTCCTTTTGGAGCCTTCTGTTATATGTCTATGCCCTTTGGGCTCAAGAGTGCCCGGGCGACTTACCAGCGGTGTGCTCAAAATTGCCTTCATGGTCAGATTGGACACAATGTTCATGCTTATGTGGATGATATTGTTGTGAAATCCAAGAAGAAGGAAACCTTGATAGATGATTTGAAAGAGACCTTCGACAATTTCTAGGTCTACAAGATGATGCTTAACCCGACCAAATGTGTTTTTGGTGTGCCAGCAGGCAAGCTCTTGGGTTTTTTTTTGTTTCTGAACGAGGCATTGAAGCTAACCTGGAGAAAATCAAGGATATTGCTTCTTTGGCTAAACCGGCGTGCATTAATGATGTTCAGCGTCTGGCGGGTCATATTGTGGCCTTAAGCCAGTTCATAAGCTGGTTGGGAGAAAAGCTATCCCTCTATGCCAGATGATGAAGAAAACAGATCACTTTGTCTGGAGAGATGTTGCTGATCAGGCGTTTGAAGCTCTGAAGAAACAGTTAGCTGGGCCGTCGATCATTATCGGTCCTATTGATAAGGAGCCCTTGTGGTCATATGTGGCTACCAATAGCCGAGCCGTCAGTGTGGCGATTGTGGTGGAATGGAAGGAAGCAGGCAAGGAACATCTCGTTCAGCGGCCGGTTTATTATATCAGTGAGGTGCTCATTGAATCCAAGCAGAGGTATCCACATTGGCAAAAGCTAGTATATGGGGTGTTCATGGCTAGTCGAAAGCTCAAGCAATATTTCCTTGGTCATCCCATCACTATGGTTAGTTCTGCTCCCTTAGGAGATATCATTCAAAACAGAGAGGCCATAGGTCGGGTAGCCAAGTGGGCCATTGAGCTTGGACCCCATGGTTTGCAATATATGCCTCACACATCCATCAAATCTCAAGCACTTGTGGATTTCATCAATGATTGGACAGAGCTGCAGATGCCTGAGGAGAAGCCGGATAGCACATATTGGACTATTCACTTTGATGGATCCAGGCAGTTGGAAGGCTCGAGGGCTGGAGTTGTTTTGACTTCCCCGCAAGGTGATAAATTTTGTTATGTTTTAAGGTTGATGTTCCCTTGTACTAAAAATGCAGCTGAGTATGAAGCCTTGCTCCATGGTCATCGGATGGCTAAGGATATGAATCTAAGCCGGGTGAGGTGCTTTGGCAACTTAGATTTGGTGGCTCAGCAAGTCTCAGGCGCTTGGGATTCTAAAGACCCACTCATGGCGGCTTACTGCCGAGAGGTTGATGCTATTGCTGGTCATTTCAAAGGCTATCAAGTGGAGCATGTTGATCGCAGGAAAAAATGAGGTGGCTGATGCTTTGAGCCGGCTAGGGTCCCAACGTAAGCCGGTACCACCTACTGTTTTCCTTGATATTCTGCATAACCCTTCAGTCAAATTGCCTACGGAGGAGGATCGTGCTATTACTGACTCGGAGGCGCAATTGGTGGCGGCTCTTCATGTTATTCCTGATTGGACAGTTCCATACTTGGCTTATATGACCCGGGGCGAGTTACCAAAAGATGAAACTTTGGCCAGGCAGATAACCCGACGGTCTAAGTCAATGACTATTGTCAATGGAGAGTTGCATCGTTGCAGTGTCACAGGGGTATTTCAACATTGTGTTTCTCCTGAGGAAGGCCGAGAGATTCATGAAGGAGATTGTGGCCATCATGCCGGCTATAAATCCCTCGTAGCCAAAGCTTTTCGTCATGGATTTTATTGGCTGGCGGCTCACGATGATGCAGAAGATTTGGTCAGTAAGTGTGATGGTTGTCAGAAATTCTCAAGACAATCTCATGTGCCGGCTGAAGAATTGAGGATGATTCCAATTACTTGGTTGTTTGCAGTTTGGGAGCTGGATATGGTTGGACCTTTCAAAATGTCCAAGGATAAAAAGACCCACCTTTTGGTGGCGGTTGACAAATTCACAAAGTGGGTTGAAGCAGAGCCGGTCAGTAAGTGTGATGCAGCAACAGCGATTCAGTTCATCAAAAAGGTGATTTTCTGGTTTGGCTTTCCTCACAGCATTATAACTAATAATGGCACTAATCTGTCCAAGGGTGCTATGAAAGAATTTTGTCAACGAGAGCATATTCTTATGGATGTATCATCAGTGGCTCACCCCCAGTCCAATGGCCAAGCTGAAAGAGCCAATCAAGAAATTTTGAGAGGCAACAAGCCCTGGCTTATGGTCCCTTTGCAAAGGACGCCGAGTTGTTGGGTGGAGGAGTTGCCCTCAGTGTTATGGAGTATCAATACAACCCCCAAAAGATCTACGGGTTACACGCCTTTCTTCATGGTTTACGGAGCAGAGGCAGTTCTCCCTAGTGACATTCATCACGACTCACCCCGTGTGGTAGCGTATGTTGAATCTGATAATGAAAAAGCACGTCGGGATGCCCTTGACCTGTTGGATGAGGAGCATGACCGTGCGGCGGCTCATTCGACGATTTACCAGCAAGATCTGCGTCGTTATCATAGCCGCCGGGTTAAAACCAGGACCTTTCAAGAAGGAGATTTGGTGCTCCGGCTCATCCAGGATCAAACTGACATGCACAAGCTATCCCCACCTTGGGAAGGGCCCTTTGTGGTCAGCAAAAATCTGAACAATGGGTCATACTAACTTATCGATGTTCGAGACCACAAGGACTCACGCACGTCGGAGGAAGAGACTCACCAGCCGTGGAATATTTCTCATCTTCGGCCTTATTACACTTGAGCCACCGGCTCTTGTGATGTACATACTTTGTCCATGTATATATTATGATGAACATAATAAAGCCGGCATCCCTGATAATTCAGGGCATCTGTCATTTCATTTCTGAGAATATGAGTCTTTATTGTCCCTTCATGCGATCACTTGGGGGCTTCCTGCTTATTGAGCATAGCTATGACTACCCTCTTGATCCGGCTTGTACGCCATGATTAGAAAATACTTGGGGCTTCCTGCTTAGTGAGCATAGCTGTGACTACCCTATAATCCGGCTTATACGTATGGAATGAAATATTACTTGGGAGCTTCTGTTAATGAACAAGAGCTTTGTTGTCCCTTGTAATAGGCTTGGATGATAGGTGTATTCACCAAAAATCCGGGTTATCCTGCCTTTGTTTACCAGCCACTCCAACCAGGTAATCCTGTAATGACTCACCGTACTCTTGACAATCAATCATACAAAGACCCTGAATTTGTCAAGGTTAAAACAACGATTGGTCATGTGAGGTCTGGCTTACGGGTTTTAATTAAGGTTTAACTCAGCGGCTGTGCGGCCCTTGAATAGCACTTGACATTGAGGCTTGGCAGCCTATGAATGCCTTGTTTTTCTGATTTATATTTGCTTTAATTTTTTTTAGATTCATGTTTTGTTGCCATATTGCTATATGGTTGGAAACTGATTAGGGCCACGTTGCATTATGGTTCATATATGAATCTATTTGGAGTTTTGTTAACCCGGCCTGGTTTCGGACTATAAGTCGCCAGTGTATGATGATTATGTGCTTAGAGTTTTGGCTTTAAGATTTGGGATGTTACTCCTTGCTGCATATGGCCTTGTAAGCTGGCGGTATGAATAAATTGCATAGAGTATTGTGCACTCAATCTTTGGGCTGTGACCCTTACTGCATGATGCATGATAAGCCGGCAGTGTGAAAAAAAATCATAGGTATGCTATTTATTTTGTTATGATTATATGACGTTTTGATTAAACCGGCCCTGGTTAAGGACTATTTAGTCATCAGTGGTTTTTATATGGGGTATTGTGACCCGCCCTGGGGTAAACCGCCAAGGCACTTTATTATCTGTTTATGAGCAGGAAAACATGATAAGTATGGTCTACATAATTGATGGTATTATGAGCATAAGTGGAAGATCTTCAAATGATGGATCGGTAGTATTATGCAAATAAAATGTGCACGATGGCATGGCAGATCATTGTTTGTAACTAGCCTATTGCAAGGCAGCTGACAGCCCAAAAGGACAACTATTTTTAGCATCCAAATGCTAGGCTGATAAACCGGCTCATGAATTCAGACTTTTAGTCTTGGCGGGTCGATGCCTCCTGGTCATCCTACGCTTCTCTTCTTCATCGTCTTGATTACCCATTGGCTGGAAGTCGGGTGTAGCCCAGTTGATACCGGTGAAAGCTCTAAACACAGCGTCATCGTCAATAAGATTTGATGGATCAATATCAGAAGCGAAGGTATGCTTATGAGTCAGCGGGATGAGATCCACTTCTTGATGAACTGGTGCCTTCACCTTCTTGATCTCAGCGTCATAAGCCGCTTGGTATTGGGAAAGATTTGTTTCTTCAGCCAGCTTGGTTGCTATTGGACGCATTGCCCTTGCTATTTGTGTAAAATCAACAATGCCGAAGGGAGACCCGTCCTCTTTCACATTGGGGCAACCGTTGGCTAAATCCTCTGGATCAAGATCTATTTGCCTTGCCTTTGCCCGACTTATGGCAGTCATGGCGCCGGCTCTGCCAGATGCTCGCTTTAAATCTTCAATTCTTTGGTGCAGCACCAATAGCCTTTCCAGTGTTTCCTTCATGAGGGTAGGCGGATGTTTCTTATGAATAGCAGCATCAATTTTTTTTTTGAGCGCCGGTGTATACCTGCTCTACCAGAGTATAGACAGCTATAAGCTTGATGCGCATGTCTGAGCCCAATTTGGTGCTTCGGGAGCCAAGTAAAATTATTGGTAAACCGACAGATGATTATGATATACCGTTGGTGCAAAGGAAAGTATTATTGTTACTTACCGAAGATGGCCATTGTCATGTTGTTGGTTTGATGCTTTAAGCTGGACAACTCATCAATTACCAGTTTAAGGGCTGCTTCAGCGTCCTCCGCTCTTTTTAGTAAAGCTGCCTTTTCGGTCTCCCAGCCGGTTCTATCAGTACTGAAGCTCTGTTTCAACTACTCAATGTTCTCCAATGCAGTCATCAGCTTTGATTTGACTTTTGATGTCTCAGATTGTTGAGTTTGAATATTGGCCCTCAGATCTTTGACTTGGGCCTCCTTCTCGTTTAGTTCGGCCTGTGACATGAACAACAAGGAAGGTATTATGCTCATGATTATTTTCGAAGTCCCAAGCATAATGCAAGTATTTTCCTTGGCACTTGGGGGCTAATGCCTATTACTTATTTTCAAGATAAGTTTCTATGATGAGTTGGGAAAAATGATGTGATCTGGTTTATAATGTTACATGCTTTGGATTTTATTTTCAACCATGGTGATAAGCCCGGGCTTATTCATACTAATTAAACTGGCCCTTGGGGGCTACAGGTGCAAAGTTGATCACTGTTAAGTTAAGTCTTAGCTTAACTTCATAGTTTAAGTCAGCCCTTGGGGACTACTAGTTTTGGTCTTCATTCCTTGATGACTACCTAAAAGTCTACAATACATTCAATTCTATCATATTCTATAGACTTAGCGGCTGATAGAGGTATATTTATGAGGACTATGCTAGATTACCTCAAAATGTTCCTTCATCAAGTTGACCAAGCCGGCTTCAAAGTCATGGCTGGTGTGAAGGTGGTTCAAGTAACCAGAGTGAATCTCTTGAGCACTAAATTGAGAATAGCCCTCCAAATTAACTTTCCATTTACCCTTGTCGACAACAAAGAACTCCTCCTTGGCGTTGTGTTTGGACAGGGCAATGGGGTTGCCTGGGGCCTGATAAGCCATCCCGGTAATCATTATGTCATCAGTTTTCTGAGCCGGCTGAGTAGGACTGGGCGGTTTATCATCTTCTGGATCAACGTCCAGGGCATCTTGGATAACAGGGTGTTCCTCTGGAGGGGGGTCACCTATAACAGCTTCTGACACTTGATGCAAAGTCTCAGTTGTGGCATGTTCCGGTTCAACAGTTTTGCGCACCATAGCACTGAAAGGAAGTACAAGACATAGTTAATATGACAAGTTAATGCATGATTCAAACTAGATAATTTTTACATTCTTACCTAGGCATGGTCTTGAAGGCCGGGATTTGATTCCCAGTTGAGTCACCAGAGGAGGAATGAGATGATCCTTGATAATTTGAATTAGACGGGTTAAGAGGTTGTCGAAAAAGACCCGCCTTGGGATAAGCTAAGTAAAAAATATTTGAAACCTCTGGTCGACGCTTGCGAGGTGCTGGTGTGTTTGGTAAGCCGGAGGAAGGTATTCCGCCGCCACTATTCCGGGTCATGCGGCGAGCTTCATGTTGCTGCTTCTTCAAAACAAAGTTGGGATCCAAATAAGCTAAAGGAAGGGAAAACCTTACTTTCTGGCTTGCTTGAGAACTTTCTGTCTTGGCAAAAGTTCAGAGTCAGAGGAAAGGATAGTTACCTCTTCAGCATTTGCTTGGCTTCCTTCCGCATCATCCTGATAGCAATCATTATCAATAAGGTGTACAAAAAATGAGCCAAGGGAGTCAAGTGTTACCTCCGACTCATCATCATCATCATCATCATCATTACCATCCAAGTTTAATAACTCGGCGGCATTGGTTTTCTTGTTGGCAGGCTTTTTGATAGCCTTGCTTTTTTTCCGGGTCTTCTTGACCGGCTTCTCTAATTTCTTCTTCCAGAAAGAGGAATCGGCTTGTGCAAATAAAATGGGTTACGTGAAGACAGACTGAAAGAAAAACAATGCTTAAACTAGAAATAGCTTAAAATCTTACAGCTGGTGGTTGGTTTAGAGTGTAGAAAGGACTCAATCCAACTTTGTTGCAATCTTTGAGGCTCTCGTTCAGGAGAGTTTTGGTCATATTATTGATATCCTGTTCAGTCATCTCTATTTGGCGGTTGCGAAGTGGATCTTTCAAGTCGCCAGTGTACTCGCACATTAAGTCGGAGCGGCGGCTTAGGGGCAATATCCTCCATGAAACCCAGCACCGGACAAGGTCGATGCCGGTTAAGCCATTAGCCATGAAGGCTCTGATTTTTGAAAAAATTGGGCGCATATTTGGCCCATTCATTTGTACTGATACGGTCTAGTAGAGGATGCCTATTGCTAAGCCGGCTGGCGCGATAACCCCGCAGTGGATTTTCCCCTTCTAGAGAGGTGTCTTTGCAGTAAAACCAGGTTTGGTTCCAGTCTTTGGGATGACTGGGCAGAGTGGCAGCTAGAAAAGTGGCTTCTTTTCGCCATTTGTCGGGGGAAACAACACCTATGGGATCACTGGGGTCCCTTTTTGCTACGGTTGGCGGGCGCGGGGTTGTGCAAAGAGTGGGTCTAGAAGCTAGCACGAGGATCGTTTACCCAAGTTTGGGCCACAAGGATGTGTAATACCCTAGTCCTACTTTGGTGTATATTTGAGTGTTCTTGAGTTCTTGAACTAGCTATGTTGCGTGCATCGTCCAAAAGATCTAAATCCTCTCTCAGTACGCCGCGGGCCTCCTTTTAGAGTCAAAAGGGGCTGCCATAGTGGCACACAGGAGGTGGAAAGCTATACAGTGTACAAGCTTATCACTTGTCATCACAGGACAAAGTGCATTAAATGCACTACTTAGGTGTCCACTTTCTTTATCGGGGTTGGTAACGAGGCCCGTCCCGTCCGTCGCAGCTCTGCCTTACTCCGACACGCGTCCAGGCTAACAAGGCATGCAGCGCCACATAGGCTGGCAGGCTGCTGAGTTGGCGTGGTGGTAGGGTATTCACGAAGATCTGCATGCTGCCACGCTGGTGCTTGTCGAGTTGGCCTAGAGGCCACACGTCGCCATGTAGGCGCCTACCCAGCTAGTGGGATGGCAGCTGCATGGGAACGATGGTGGAGTCTTGGCAGAGCAGGCCTGGCTATGGCCTGCAGATGTTTTCGGCAAGAGTCTTGCCGGGGCCCCGACAAGGGCCTTGCCGCAGCATCTTGGTCATCTCCAGCAAGGGTCTTAACGGGGGTCTCATGGGTATCCTTGGCAAGGATCTTGCCGAGGATCGTCGTCTTCTGGGCGTTGTCTAGTCTTGTGTGTTTCTGGTTTCCACAAAGTTTGCATGCACCACGCAGGCACTTCCCGAGCCTTGGTTTTAATGATGTCGATGGCGTCGGAACTCTCAGGCTCAAGGGTGGTTGCGATGTTGGTGTTGGGTAAGTTGCCCCGGGAAGGTTCTTGCGGGGGCTGTGGAGGCCGCCCCGGCAAGGGCCTTGCCGGGGAAGTCCACCTAGCCCCTCTACTCTTCGTGGCTTGGCGTTGTTCTGGTTATCTTGTGGCTTTGCTTCCTTCCTCTGCCTTGCTAAGCGTGGCCGCAGGCGCGGCTCCAACTGCCCGCGCACTAGTAAAGGGGTACAAAATAGGACCCCCTCCTTTTGTGCACCGATAGGAGCCCGTGGGCCTGGGCCATACATAAGCGCGACGGATTGTTGGGCTAGGCCCAAAACGGTGCGCGGGCATGCGTGGCCGAGTTTTACTGCTGTAACCCCTCGCCCGTCGCACTTCCCCACGACCTGCGTTGAATGCGCGACGTGGGGGTCGGGCGTGATGTGGGGGTCATGCGTGGGGCGGTTGCTGTCCTCACGAATCACATCGTATTAAATGGTAAAGAGGTGGCCCGTGCCTTCCCCATAAAAAAGGGAAACTGCGGGCGTGCCGCTCATTTACCCTCCGCGTCTCTCCAATGTCGGAACCGCCATCCCTCCCCCTTCTTCCTCAAGCGAAAAAGCCGAAACTCCCGCCTCCATCCGCCGCCGCCGCGCCCCCATTTCCCTCAATCTCCCATTACTCCAGATTCTTCACCTCTTTCCCGGCCGCCATGGCACCCAAAACTAGTAAGGGTAAGGGAGTTTCAAAGGACGCCGAGGAGAAGGAGATGCCGGAGAGCGAGTCGGCGGCGCTCCGGACGCATCTTCCTTCTTCCCCTAGACGGTTGATGTGGTCCACCTTAGGGACTACTTCAGGCCTCCGAGGGGGGCGAAGACGATGGGGTATCCGGCCATGCACATCATCCACCCCGATTTTGCCGAGGCCGGCCTGAATCGGTATCCTTTCTTCGTTGACTACTTCTCCTGCGGGCTCTGCCCCCCTTTCTCTGACTTTTTCAATGATGTCATGCACACCTACGGCTTCCATCTTCTTGATTTTACGCCGAATGCCGTGGCATGCATGGCCCTCTTTGCCCACCTCTGCAAGGGCTTCGCCGGAATGCTTCCCAGCATAGCGCTCTTCCGCCACTACTTCTTTCCCATTATCCAGGCGGGGGTGCCATCTCCGGCTGCGTCACCTAGATCCCACGGCCCTAGGAGAAGGGCACGTATCTGGAGGGTGCCCAAAAGGAGAGGTGGGAGGAGTGGCGGGGCCGGTGGCTATGGATCAAGGAGGAGGATCCGCATGAGTTCTGCCAAGTTCGTTAGAGGCCGCCAGTCCGCCGTAAGGACTGGAGCAACCTCGACGCCGACGACAAGAAGCTCGCGATCGCTACAACCAGAATCCATCACCTCACCATGGTTGGGCTCACCCTTGAGATGATTGGGGCCGATTTCATCCACCGCCAAATCGCTACACTACATAACAAGGGGAGGCCGGCCTGGCTCTTTAGGAACGCGGCCGATATCATGAGGCTTCTCCTTGGCTTGAAGCACAACTTCACGGTGATGGGGCACGCCCATTTTTTCAGCGGATTTTCCAGCTCGATGTGGGTGACGATGGCAGGGCTAAGAGAGTCGGCGAAGGCCGGCAGAGCCGTCAAGGGGCCTTTGTTCGGGTTGCCGGCGGGAGTAGTCCCGCTGAGCAACAACCCTCGCCAAACCGGCATCGTAGCCATGATGCCGGACTTCAATGCGCTCGGCCTTCACCCAAATTGGGCGGAGCCGGAGGCAGAGCTGGTGCAGGAATTCTTCGACAACCTGTCGGAGAGTTACATCCGCAATGAGCCACTACTTATCTAGGACACCACCAAGGAGGAGCTAGACTACATCGCCACCAGGGCAGCGGAGGCGGCGCTTGCTAGGGAAGCTGGAAGCGTCGGCCATGTGGAGGACGAGGCCGAGGCTGCCGCGGAGGAGGAGGAGCTTGCCGGATGGGCAGAGTCTGCTGGGGAGGCCAACAGCGCCAGCATCGAGGCCCCTCTAATCAAAGATGTGGTTGAGGAGTCGAACGAGGAAGAGGCCGGGGCTGACGACCCTCCGGCCAGGGAGAAAAGGCGTGTCCTGCAACGGGCCAGCTCTGGCGATCCGGTCCGGCCCGGCAGGACCGAGCAACGGCAAGATGTCCAGGGGGAGTCCGTGCGCCTGACGAGGGCTGTGGCAGCGAAGAAGGTGGTGACAGCCGTGGTGGCGAAGAAGAAATCGACTGCCTCTTCTTTGTCTAAGCGTTGCCAGACTCCATCCCCTTCCCATCCTCCTGCAGACGTCGACAAAGTGGTCGTCTTCGATCTTGGGTCTCTCAGCCCAAGGAGGATGAGGAAGGCAGCAGAGGAGGAGGTGGAGGATGAGTAAGCTTCTTGCCCTTCATCCTCCACGTCCCTTCAGACCGCGCCAGTTTTCTTGACTTGTTTTTATTCTCGCTGGGATATGGAGACACTGTCCCAGAGGGCGGCGAAGAAGGCCAAGGCCTCGACGGGCAACAAGCCACCGGCCGGTACTTCGTGTACGCTGTTGTTGGTGGAGAACAGCCCGGACAGCAGTCCCAGGCGCAGCCCCCGCTTCAGCCCCTAGCGTAAGCTCACTACTCACTCCTCCATTGACGAACATTGCTGTGTGAATCCTTGATGCTGACCTTGCCGGGTTCGCAGGAGAATAACGGCGGTAGGAGGAGATGCTAAGGGCCACCCCCAACACGCCGCCCCCCTCGACTACGCCGCCCCGAGGGGCATCCCCGACGAGGGCATCCACCATCGAGCCCACTCATATGGAGGAGGAGACGAACTTGGGTGGCGGGGGCTCTGCCCCGGCAACAAATGCTGGAGGGGGGTGCTACTTCTTCCCAGCTTGAAGCGGGTAAGTCGTTTGCTTTCTGTTGACGCTCTTTCTTTTTCTTATTGAACCTTGACCTTGGCCCCGTCTCATCCTCTCGTCTTGGTATCCAGATCCTTCCTCGGCGGACCGGGAGGATATCAACACCGTTATCGGGGAGGTCGCTAGGGACGCCAAGGCCGAGGCCAACAAGGTCGCCGCTGAGGAGGCTGCCAAGGAGCCTGCCGGGGCGGCCGACAAGGCCGCTGCCGAGGAGGCTGGCAAGGGGCCTGCCGGATAGGCCGGCAAGGCTGCTGCCAAGGAGGGGGTGGTTGACGACCAACCTTCCTCCTCTGCTGCCTCCAGCTCAGGCAAGTACTTGAAGGTGGGCGATGACCTGTTCGTCCGCCTTCCAGGAACGGCAAGCACTAGGGCACCAACCGAAGGGGAGGCATTCGACGACGAGGCGCTCGCCTCCGCTGGGCTCCAGGTCATTGACGAACCGAGCACCGGCGGCGGCGGTTCCCAAGAGGAGCAGCTGCTCCGGGCCATGAGCACAAACTTCTAGAAGCTCCAGGCGCTTCACCGTGCCCGCGTGGACAAGGCAAAATCCAGGATGGCGGCAATCGACAAGGCGGAGGCGGATCTCGAGGAACATGTCGTCGAGACGCAGGCCTGGTTTCGCCAAGCCCACGAGGAACTAAAGGTCGCTCAAGACCTGCTGGCTGAGCGCAAACGGGAGCTCATCCTAAAGCAGGCCGACGTCGAGAAAGCCGAAGAGTCGACGAGGGAACGGGCCACCAAGGACGAGGCCACTCGACATCAGCACCAGGCTGAGATGAACTCCCAGGAGGAGGACCTTGCCTCACGCGAGGAGGCACTCGCCGCCACGCTCCGCGGCAAGGAGGAGGAGGTTGAGAAGCTCATCGTGCTGCGGACCCAGGAACTGGAACAGAAGCACATGGAGGCGCTCGATGCCCAAGTCCTGGTCCATGCCGGCAGAGCGAAGGAGCTGGAGGTGGAGCGGGATGACCTGAAGAAACAGGTCCTGGAGCTGGCGAAGGACAAATACATGCTCAACGACGCCTTGGTGGAGGCATAGGTTGTAGTCCTCGGCAAAGCCGAGTTGCTCTCCAAGGCCAATGACTCCATCAAGGACCTGAAGCTAAAGCTGGAGGGTCTTGAGGGGACGCTTTTGGAGGTCAGATCCCGGGAAGAGACCCTGACCAAGGACCTGAAGGAGGAGAGGCAGCTGCGGAGGAATGATGCCGCCAACCACAAGGATTATGTGAAGGGCGAAAATCTTTGGGTCAGCCGCCTCGCTGACGTCGCCGGCAGGATCACCACGAAGCTGGTGGCCATGGGGGTGCCAAACGTGAGGTACATCTCGGAGCCGAACGTGAGTCCGAACACCAAACTAACCATGTTCTTCGAGGGGGTTCTTGGAGCCCTGGAGCAATTCCGCGCCAACAGAGCAACCTCCTTGGCCAATGAGGCCCGGAAGCTTTGCCGGGGTGCCCTGACCAAGGTCCTCGCCAAGGTGGTGTACTGGAACCCCAACCTCGACTTCGACGCCGCGCTGGAGAGCTTGCCAGAGGACGTGGACCTCGTGGCGCTCGAGAAGCATATCCAGCCCATCATCAGCCCCGTCGACGGAGTTCAGAGGATAGATGTCCAGCACCGGGACTAGGCACCCCGTTTCTCATCGGCGCTGCAGGTTCATGACCAAGACATTTTTTTGTTGGGGAACGTAGCAGAAATTCAAAATTTTCCTACGTGTCACCAAGATCTATCTATGGAGAGACCAGCAACGAGTAGAAAGAGAGTGCATCTACATACGCTTGTAGATCGCTAAGCGGAAGCGTTCAAGTGAACGGGGTTGATGGAGTCATACTCGTCGTGATTCAAATCACCGATGATCCTAGTGCCGAACGGACGGCACCTCCGCGTTCAACACACGTACAGCCCGGTGACGTCTCCCACGCCTTGATCCAGCAAGGAGAGAGGGAGAGGTTGAGGAAGACTCCATCCAACAGCAGCACAACGGCGTGGTGGTGGTGGAGGAGCGTGGCAATCCAGCAGGGCTTCGCCAAGCACCATGGGAGAGGAGGAGTAGGGAGAGAGGTAGGGATGTGCCAGAACTTCGTGTATAGCTCCCATGCGCCTCCCCACTATATATAGGGGTGGAGGGGCTGGTTTCTTGCCCTCCAAGTCCATTGGGGCGTTGGCCAAGGTGGGAGGAAAGAAATCGCATTATTTCCTTCCCCGCCGATTGTTATCCCCCCTTTTTAGGGATCTTGATCTTATCCCTTCGGGATATGATCTTATTCCTTCTAAGGGGGGATCTTGGTGCGCCTTGACCAGGGGTGTGGGGCCTTGCCCCCACTACCCACGTCCATGTGGGTCCCCCCATGCAGGTGGGCCCCACTCCGGAACCTTCTAGAACCTTCCCGGTACAATACCGAAAAATCTCGAACATTTTCCGGTGGCCAAAATAGGACTTCTCATATATAAATCTTTACCTCCGGACCATTCCGGAACTCCTCGTGACGTCCGGGATCTCATCCGGGACTCCAAACAACATTCGGTAACCACATACAAACTTCCTTTATAACCCTAGCGTCATCGAACCTTAAGTGTGTAGACCCTACGGGTTCGGGAGACATGTAGACATGACCGAGACGTTCTCCGGTCAATAACCAACAGCGGGATCTGGATACCCATGATGGCTCCCACATGTTCCACGATGATCTCATCGGATGAACCACGATGTCAAGGACTTAATCAATCCCGTATTCAATTCCCTTTGTCTATCGGTATGTTACTTGCCCGAGATTCGATCGTCGGTATCCAATACCTTGTTCAATCTCGTTACCGGCAAGTCACTTTACTCGTTCCATAACACATCATCCCGTGATCAACTCCTTGGTCACATTGCGCATATGATGATGTCCTACCGAGTGGGCCCAGAGATACCTCTCCGTTTACACGGAGTGACAAATCCCAGTCTCAATCCGCATAAAACAATAGATACTTTCGGAGATACCTGTAGTGCACCTTTATAGTCACCCAGTTACGTTGTGACGTTTGATACACCCAAAGCACTCCTACGGTATCCAGGAGTTACACGCTCTCATGGTCGAAGGAAGAGATACTTGACATTGGCAAAGCTCTAGCAAATGAACTACACGATCTTTTGTGCTAGTCTTAGGATTGGGTCTTGTCCATCACATCATTCTCCTAATGATGTGATCCCGTTATCAACGACATCCAATGTCCATAGCCAGGAAACCATGACTATCTGTTGATCACAACGAGCTAGTCAACTAGAGGCTCACTAGGGACATATTGTGGTCTATGTATTCACACGTGTATTACGATTTCCGGATAATACAGTTATAGCATGAATAAAAGACAATTATCATGAACAAGGAAATATAATAATACTTTTATTATTGCCTCTAGGGCATATTTCCAACAGTCTCCCACTTTCACTAGAGTCAATAATCTAGTTCACATCGCCATGTGATTAACACTCACAGGTCACATCACCATGTGACTAACACCCAAGAGTTTACTAGAATCAGTAGTCTAGTTCACATTACTATGTGATTAATACTCAATGAGTTTTAGGTTTGATCATGTTGCTTGTGAGAGAGGTTTTAGTCAACGGGTCCGAACCTTTCAGATCCGTGTGTGTTTTACAAATCTCTATGTCATCTCCTAGATGTAGCTACCACGCTCTATTTGGAGCTAATCCAAATAACTGTTCTACTTGGAGCTATTCTAAATTGTTGCTCCATTATATGTATCCGGTATCTCTACTCAGAGCTATCCGGATAGGTGTCAAGCTTGCATCGACGTAACCCTTTACGACGAACTCTTTTACCACCTCCATAATCGAGAAAAATTCCTTAGTCCACTAATTTCTAAGGATAACTTTGACCGCTGTCCTGTGATCCATTCTTGGATCACTCTTGTACCCCTTGACTGACTCATGGCAAGGCACACTTCAGGTGCGGTACTCAGCATGGCATACTGTAGAGCCTACGTCTAAAGTATAGGGGACGACCTTCGTCCTTTCTCTCTTTTCTGCCGTGGTCGAGCTTTAAGTCCTAACTTCGTACCTTACAACTCAGGCAAGAACTCCTTCTTTGACTGGTCCATCTTGAACACCTTCAAGATCATGTCAAGGTATGTGCTCATTTGAAAGTATTATTAAGCATTTTGATCTATCCTTATAGATCTTGATGCTCAATGTTCAAATAGCTTAATCCAGGCTTTCTATTGAAAAACACTTTCAAAATAACCCTATATGCTTTCCAGAAATTCTACATCATTTCTGATCAACATGTATTCATCAGAAATTCTATAGTGCTCCCACTCACTTCTTTGGAAATACAAGTTTCTCATAAACTTTGTACAAACCCAAAATCTTTGATCATCATCAAAGCATACATTCCAACTCCGAGATGCTCACTCCAGTCCTTAGAAGGATCGCTGGAGCTAGCATACCTTTTAGCATCCTTAGGATCGACAAAAACTTTCTGATTGTATTACATACAACCTTTCCTCACGAAAACTGGTAAGGAAACTTGTTTTGATATCCGTCTGCCAGATTTCATAAATACAGCTAATGCTAACATGAATCCGACGGACTTTAAGCATCGCTACGGATGAGAAAATCTCATCGTAGTCAACTCCTTGAACTTGTGAAAAACTTTTCGCCACAAGTCGAGCTTCATGGACGGTGACATTACCATCCACGTCCGTCTTCTTCTTAAAGATCCATTTATCTTAATGGCTTGCCGATCATCGGGCAAGTCCACCAAAGTCCATGGATCCGTTCTCGGATTTTATGGCCTCGAGCCATTTATCGGAATCCGGGCCCACCATCGCTTCTCCATAGCTCGTAGGTTCATTGTTGTCCAGCAACATGACTTCCAAGACAGGATTACGTACCACTCTGAAGTAGTACGCATCCTTGTCATCCCACGAGGTTTGGTAGTGATTTGATCCGAAGTTTCATGATCAATATCATAAGCTTCCACTTCAATTGGTGTAGGTGCCACAGGAACAACTTCCTGTGCCCTGCCACACACTAGTTGAAGAGACGGTTCAATAACCTCATCAAGTCTCCACCATCCTCCCACTCAACTCTTTCGAGAGAAACCTTTCCTCGAGAAAGGACCCGATTCTAGAAACAATTCATATTGCTTTCGGATCTGAATTAGGAGGTATACCCAACTGTTTTGGTTGTCCTATGAAGATGTATTTTATCCGCTTTGGGTTCGAGCTTAATCCTGAAACTTTTTCACATAAGCGTCGCAGCCCCAAACCTTCAAGAAACGACAACTTAGGTTTCTCTAAACCATAATTCATACGGTGTCATCTCATCGGAATTACGTGGTGCCCTATTTAAAGTGAATGTGGTTGTCTCTAATGCCTAACCCATGAACGATAGTGGTAATTCGATAAGAGACATCATGGTACGCACCATATCCAATAGGGTGCAACTATGATGTTCGGACACACCATCACACTATGGTGTTCCAGGCGGTATTAATTATGAAACAATTTCCACAATGTCTTAATTGTGTGCCAAAACTCGTAACTCAGATATTCATCTCTATGATCGTATCATAGACATTTTATCCTCTTGTCACAATGATCTTCTACTTCACTCTGAAATTACTTGAACCATTCAATAATTCAGAGTTGTGTTTCATCAAGTAAATATACTCAACATTTACTCGAATCATCTGTGAAGTAAGAACATAATGATATTCACTGCATGCCTCAGCACTCATTCGACTGCACACATCAAAATGTGTTACTTCCAACAAGTTGCTATCTTGTTCCATCTTACTGAAAATGAGGCTTTTCAGTCATCTTGCCCATGTGGTATGATTTGCATATCTCAAGTGATTCAAAATCAAGTGAGTCCGAACGATCCATTTGCATGGAGTTTCTTCATGCATATACACCAATAGACATGGTTCGCATGTCTCAAACTTTTCAAAAACGAGTGAGTCCAAAGATCCATCAACATGGAGCTTCTTCATGCGTTTTATACCATTATGACTTACATGGCAGTGCCACAAGTAAGTGGTACTATCATTACTATCTTATATCTTTTGGCATGAAAATGTGTATCACTACGACCGAGATCCAATAAACCATTCCTTTAGGTGCAAGACCATTGAAGGTATTATTCAAAAATAGAGTAACCATTATTCTCCTTAAATGAATAACCGTATTGCGATAGACATAATCCAATCATGTCTATGCTCAACGCAAACACCAATCTCGGTGGTAGAGGGAGCGTGCGATGCTTGATCATATCAACCTTGGAAACACTTCCAACATATATCGTCAGCTCACCTTTAGCTAGTCTCCGTTTATTCCGTAGCTTTTATTTCGAGTTACTAACACTTAGCAACCGAACCGGTATCCAATACCCTGGTGCTACTAGGAGTACTAGTAAAGTACACATTAACATAATGTATATCCAATATACTTCTATCGACCTTGCCAGCCTTCTCATCTACCAAGTATCTAGGGAAATGCTGCTCCAGTGGTTGTTCCCCTTATTACAGAAGCACTTAGTCTCGGGTTTGGGTTCAACCTTGGGTTTCTTCACTAGAGCAGCAGCTGAATTGCCGTTTCATGAAGTATCCCTTTGTTCCCTTGCCCTTCTTGAAACTAGTGGTTTCACCAACCATCAACAATTGATGCTCCTTCTTGATTTCTACTTTCGCGGTGTCAAACATCATGAATATTTCAAGGATCATCATATCTATCCCTGATATGTTATAGTTAATCACGAAGCTCTAGCAGCTTGGTGGCAATGACTTTGGGGAAACATCACTATCTCATCTGGAGGATCAACTCCCACTCGATTCAAGTGATTGTTGTGCTCAGACAATCTGAGCACAAGCTCAACGATTGAGCTTTTCTCCCTTAGTTTGCAGGCTAAGAAAATCGTCGGAGGTCTTATACCTCTTGACGTGGACACGAGCCTGAAATCCCAATTTCAGCCCTCGAAACATCTCATATGTTCCGCGACGTTTCGAAAATGTCTTTGGTGCCTCTACTTAAACCATTTAATTGAACTATCACGTAGTTATCAAAACGTGTATGTCTGATGTTCGCAACATCGACAAACGACGTTGGGGTTCAGCACACTGAGCGGTGCATTAAGGACATAAGCTTTCTACTGATTGCATAATCGCTACTATCAACTTTCAACTATATTTTCTCTAGGAACATATCTAAACAGTGGAACTAAAGCGCGAGCTTACGACATAATTTACAAAAGGTCTTTTGACTATGTTCAGGATAATTAAGTTCATCTTATGAACTCCCACTTAGATAGACATCCCTCTGGTCATCTAAGTGATCACATGATCCGAGTCAACTAGGCCGTGTCCGATCATCACGTGAGACGGACTAGTCATCATCAGTGAACATCTTCATGTTGATCGTATCTACCATACGACTCATGCTCGACCTTTCGGTCTCCGTGTTCCGAGGCCATGTCTGCACATGCTAGGCTCGTCAAGTTAACCCTAAGTGTTTTCGCTGTGTAAAACTGTCTTACACCCGTTGTATGTGAACGTAAAAATCCATCACACCCGATCATCACGTGGTGCTTAGAAGCGACGAACTGTAGCAACGGTGCACAGTTAGGGGAGAACACTTCTTGAAATTTTGCAAGGGATCATCTTATTTACTACCGTCGTCCTAAGCAAACAAGATGCATAAACATGATAAACATCACATGCAATCAAATAGTGACATGATATGGCCAATATCATTTTGCTCCTTTTGATCTTCATCTTCGGGGCTCCATGATCATCATCGTCACCGGCACGACACCATGATCTCCATCATCATGATCTCCATCATCGTGTCTTCATGAAGTTGTCACGCCAACGACTACTTCTACTTCTATGACTAACGCGTTTAGCAATAAAGTAAAGTAGTTTACATGGCGTTCTTCAATGACACGCAGGTCATACAATAAATAAAGACAACTCCTATGGCTCCTGCCGGTTGTCATACTCATCGACATGCAAGTCGTGAATCCTATTACAAGAACATGATCAATCTCATACATCACATATCATTCATCACATTCTTCTGGCCATATCACATCACAAAGCATACCCTGCAAAAACAAGTTAGACGTCCTCTAATTGTTGTTTGCATGTTTTACGTGGCTGCTATGGGTTCTAGCAAGAACGTTTCTTACCTACGCAAAACCACAACGTGATATGCCAATTGCTATTTACCCTTCATAAGGACCCTTTTCATCGAATCCGTTCCGACTAAAGTGGGAGAGACTGGCACCCGCTAGCCACCTTATGCACCAAGTGCATGTCAATCGGTGGAACCTGTCTCACGTAAGAGTACGTGTAAGGTCGGTCCGGGCCGCTTCATCCCACAATACCGTCGAAACAAGATTGGACTAGTAACGGTAAGCATATTGAACAACATCAACGCCCACAACTACTTTGTGTTCTACTCGTGCAAAGAATCTACGCAATAGACCTAGCTCATGATGCCACTGTTGGGTAACGTAGCAGAAATTCAAAATTTTCCTACGTGTCACCAAGATCTATCTATGGAGAAACCAGCTACGAGTAGAAGGAGAGTGCATCTACATACCCTTGTAGATCGCTAAGCGGAAGCGTTCAAGTGAACGGGGTTGATGAAGTCGTACTCGTCGTGATTCAAATCACCGATGATCAAGTGCCGAACGCACGGCACCTCCGCGTTCAACACACGTACAGCCCGGTGACGTATCCCACGCCTTGATCCAGCAAGGAGAGAGGGAGAGGTTGAGGAAGACTCCATCCAGCAGCAGCACAACGGCGTGGTGGTGGTGGAGGAGCGTGGCAATCCAGCAGGGCTTCGCCAAGCACCATGGGAGAGGAGGAGTAGGGAGAGAGGTAGGGCTGTGCCAGAACTTCGTCTATAGCTCCCATGCGCCTCCCCACTATATATAGGGGTGGAGGGGCTGGTTTCTTGCCCTCCAAGTCCATTGGGGCGTTGGCCAAGGTGGGAGGAAAGAAATCTCATTATTTCCTTCCCCACCGATTGTTATCCCCCCTTTTTAGGGATCTTGATCTTATCCCTTCGGGATATGATCTTATTCCTTCTAAGGGGGGATCTTGGTGCGCCTTGACCAGGGGTGTGGGGCCTTGCCCCCACTACCCACGTCCATGTGGGTCCCCCCATGCAGGTGGGCCCCACTCCGGAACCTTCTACAACCTTCCCGGTACAATACCGAAAAATCCCGAACATTTTCCGGTGGCCAAAATAGGACTTCCCATATATAAATCTTTACCTCCGGACCATTCCGGAACTCCTCGTGACGTCCGGGATCTCATCCGGGACTCCAAACAACATTCGGTAACCACATACAAACTTCCTTTATAACCCTAGCGTCATCGAACCTTAAGTGTGTAGACCCTACGGGTTCGGGAGACATGTAGACATGACCGAGACGTTCTCCGGTCAATAACCAACAGCGGGATCTGGATACCCATGATGGCGCCCACATGTTCCACGATGATCTCATCGGATGAACCACGATGTCAAGGACTTAATCAATCCCGTATTCAATTCCCTTTGTCTATCGGTATGTTACTTGCCCGAGATTCGATCGTTGGTATCCAATACCTTGTTCAATCTCGTTACCGGCAAGTCACTTTACTCATTCCGTAACACATCATCCCGTGATCAACTCCTTGGTCACATTGCGCATATGATGATGTCCTACCGAGTGGGCCCAGAGATACCTCTCCGTTTACACGGAGTGACAAATCCCAGTCTCAATCCGCATAAAACAATAGATACTTTCGGAGATACCTGTAGTGCACCTTTATAGTCACCCAGTTACGTTGTGACGTTTGATACACCCAAAGCACTCCTACGGTATCCAGGAGTTACACGCTCTCATGGTCGAAGGAAGAGATACTTGACATTGGCAAAGCTCTAGCAAATGAACTACACGATCTTTTGTGCTAGTCTTAGGATTGGGTCTTGTCCATCACATCATTCTCCTAATGATGTGATCCCGTTATCAACAACATCCAATGTCCATAGCCAGGAAACCATGACTATCTGTTGATCACAACGAGCTAGTCAACTAGAGGCTCACTAGGGACATATTGTGGTCTATGTATTCACACGTGTATTACGATTTCCGGATAATACAGTTATAGCATGAATAAAAGACAATTATCATGAACAAGGAAATATAATAATAATACTTTTATTATTGCCTCTAGGGCATATTTCCAACATTTTTATCTTTAGTTAGAACCGCAGTGACAATTGGTGTAATATAACTTTGCAGTACTTTGAAACGATGCATGTTATTTTCCTGTTCGATCATTCTTTTTATGTGCACCCTACGCTCAACTGGATAGGCTTGCCGGCGTGTAAACCCAGGCTGCAGCGTTTCGAGGACGGATCCTCACAACCGGTCGGGTGTTTGCGGCCAAGTAAACCACCTTGCCGTTCTCAGTACAGCCGCTCAAACTGTGGAGCGGACTTGAAACAGAACAAGGGCATTGCCAATAGCGGGAAGGCCACCTTGCCGTTCTCGACGCGACCGCTCGAACTGTTGAGCAGACTCGAAACAGAACAAGGGCGTTGCCAACAGTGGAAGGCCCCCATCACGTGCAGGTTTCTCATATCAAGAACAAGATCTCCAAGGAAAACAACCTTATATATAAAAGAATTACTCGAAGTTTCGCATGACTTAGCTTTTTTGTCGCTGCGCGAGCGTTTATCACATCCGCAAATGATGTTGCTCGTTTGGTCATCTTCTTCCTTGGAGTGACGACCACGGTGAAGCCGCTGAGCCAACTAGGCCAGATTTTCACAACTGCGCCCCTACCTCGCGCGCCAGAGATGTCGGGGGAAATGACACCTATGGGATCACCGGGGTCCCTTTTTTCTACGGTTGGCGGGCGCAGGGTTGAGCAAAGAGCGGGCATAGAAGCCAGCACGAGGATCGTTTACCCAGGTTCGGGCCGCAACGATGCGTAATACCCTAGTCCTGCTTTGGTGTATATTTGAGTGTTCTTGAGTTCTTGAACTAGCTACGATGCGTGCGTCGTCCAAAAGATCAGAATCCTCTCTCGGTACGCCGCGGGCCTCCTTTTATAGTCAAAAGGGGCTTCCACAGTGGCACACCGGAGGTGTAAAGGTGTATAGTGTACAAGCTTCTCGCCTGTCATCATAGGACAAAGTGCATTAAATGCACTACTTATGTGTCCACTTGCTTTATCGGGGGCGGTAACGAGGCTCATCCCGTCCATCGCCGCTCCGCCTTACTCCAACACGCGTCTAGGCCAACGAGGCATGCCGCGCCATGTAGGATGGCAGGCTGCTGAGTTGGCATGGTGGTAGGGTATTCACGAAGATCTGCATGCCGCCACGCTGGTGCTTGTCGAGTCGGCCTAGAGGCCGGACATCGCCATGCAGGCGCCTGCCTAGCTGGTGGGCTGGCAGCTGCATGGGAATGGCGGTGGAGTCTTGGCAGACACGGGCCTGGCTCCAGCCCTATGGATATTTTCGGCAAGAGTCTTGCCGGGGCCCCGGCAAGGGCCTTGCCGCAGCAACTTGGTCGTCCCCGGCAAGGGTCTTGCCGGGGGTCTCGTGGGTATCCTTGGCAAGGATCTTGCTGAGGATCGTCGTCTTCTGTGTGTTGTCTAGTCTAGTGTGTTTCTGGTTTCCACAAATATTTGCATGCCACCATGCAAGCACTTCCCGAGCCTTTGGTTTCAATGTTGTCGATGGTGTCGGAACTCTCAGGCTCAAGGGTGGTTGTGATGTTGGTGTTGGGTAAGTTGCCCCAGCAAGGGCCTTGCCGGGGGAGTCCACCTCGCCCCTCTGCTCTTCATGGCTTGGCGTTGTTCTGGTTCTCTTGTGGCTTTTATTCCTTCCTCTGCCTCGCTAAGCGTGGCCGCAGGCGTGGCTCCAACTGCCCGCGCACAAGTAAAGGGGTACAAAATAGGACCCCTCCTTTTGTGCACCGACACCATTGTATAGAGATGTCGCCTAGCTCTAGGCTGGGCCCATCGGTGAATTCATTCTGTTGGTTTAAATAGTAAAATTCCCTGAATATTTCGACAGTGGGCTCTTGTGGAAGGTACACCTCACAGAATACTTGAAAGTTGCAGATGTTGGAAACAGAATTTGGTTCGATGTCTTGTGGATGGTGCTTGAAAAAATGCAGCACTTCGCAAAAGAATTTTTAGCCGGGGGGGTGAAACCCCGGAGCATATGATCAGTGAAAACAACTACTTCACCGTCTTTGGGCTCAGGGGGGGTTCTGTGCCTGGGACTCTCCAGTGAATAACGTCTTCTTTGGCCAGGACGCCTGTTTGGACATACTCGTTCAATTCTTCCTCAGTAACCTAGGAAAAAACCCAGTTGCATGCAGTGACAGTCTTGCCCATTTTGAGGATGCAGGCCTAAGAAAAAGAGATATTGGAGGTTTCAGATTATACTGTTAGGCCAGGCAGTTGATACAAAAGTAAGGTGATATAAATAGTCAATGTGTTAAGCTGGAAGATGAACACTGAAGTACGTGGATATTCATATTGGCGGCTTAAAAGGGGACAAATGGTACCTACCGGGTTAAGAGTTATGCTGATTAAGCTGGCCAGAGTTTAAAAGTCAAGTGTATTGCGCAGAACCAAATTATGAAGATGAATAAGCAAGCATGGTTAAACCGGAGAATATTGCCGGGTTATGCAAGCTATGAAGCATATGATGGCGGCTTAAACAGGGCCTAATGTTATATGGTGGATCATGGTTTACGATATAAGCCGCCATAGCAGTTATGGTATTTTAAATCTGTCGGTGAAAATTTTCTTAACTAATGGACAAATAGATTTCATAGACTGGAGCTACAATTTTGGATCTACAATAGTTTAGAAAAGCTGTAACATCTTTAACCTAAGGTGGCAGCAGCAGAAAAGTTTGTATGCTTTGATGAGATTTTCTATGAAGAAGAGCTATTCTCATGTTAAAAACGAATGCTAAACTGCTACCGCATACGTTTGTGTGGCACCCCGGCTCAGAGAAACCGAAATGCCCCGTATTCCAGCCTAGAGATTGAGGAGAAGTCTTCTGGAATATGGCACCGCTTAGCATAGAACAAACCAGCTTTCTATTATTACACGAATATGAATACAAGGTCTCCGATATTACAATGAATAACATCGGCACGGCGACACTACGCCATCCTCAGTTGCTCTATGCAAGCAGCAGAACAACTCGAAGCAGCGGAAAAACTTCTAGCAGCGGAACAACAACGACGGTGGTGAACTCCACCCCGTAGGGACTCTGACTGGAACGCTGATCCTAGCTCGCACGAATGGAAACCACGACAAGCAAGCAATCAAATCCTGGCATGATCTGCAAACTGGCATGATACGCCAGGTCAGTACATTGAATGTACTTGCAAGCTCACAATAACCAGAAGCATTCAAGACAAACAACAGCATGGCAATTACAGGTTAAACAGGAATTATCATGAGATCCTCGGGATAGCATGGCATGAACAACATGAACATGGTACAACTAGAACAATATGAGCATGGCATGCACATATAAATCTGACGATACTAGCATGCAACATGATGACACTATATGCACCATTTATTCTGCTCGGGTTAATTTGTAACCATCACATGCATCACTTACCAACCTTGGACATCACACGATCATCTCAGGATCAAATCAAGCTTGGTATAAACAATATCATAGTAATCATTAAATGACCACAAGGAGCTTGATCTTTACCCACGATTCTCGCACAACATCACGAATATCCAACAACTTGGTATCATCGATACCACGGTGACCATCTCATGACCAGGAACGGAACCACTTTTGGTTCAACGGGTTACCTCGTAACCAAACGGTGATCATTCCGGCGATCACAACCATGACCAACACTTGGTCTCAAACGGTGATCTTTCCGGCGATCACAACCAACTTATCTCATCATCGAACTGTGGTTGTTATTAAGCACATTATTATTAATTACTGTTGACTCATTGTGTGGCCAACTACGAAATGGGCCCTTATCTGCGGGCGCGGCTATCGATAGATTTAATATACACTCTGTAGAGGAAAGTACACTTTGCCCACACTATGGAACCCATGGCCTCGCACTACCATTCGGGTGGACCAACGGCGTTCTGAAAAAAACCAATCTACTGCCATGACACTCTCCCGGCCACTCCGACTCACTCCCCACTGGGCTAGTCCTGGGTGGCCCCGTATCTACCAAAGACACCAATGACCACCGTCCTGGCCCAACATAAACGGTCCCAAACAGGGACCCAGACCCAAAACAACAACAGGCACACAAGGCTTATGTCCGCCTACCTGATTAGGGTAGCGCGCGCCCATAACCTTCCCTCGTTGGAGGCACCGGCGAGAGGCATGACAATAGATCTAGTTAGTACCTCCCATAAACATAAGCGTGGTTGCACTAGTTAGTTCGATATGGTGGCACCATGACTCGGCCAACAGTTGTTCAAGTTCAATTTAATCCGGTTAAACTTGAATGCAATATGCTGATCCATGATAAAATTAACATGATTCAATTACAAAGCATGAGCATGATATCCACATAAGCACGGGATGCAACATAACTATCCACCATATCAACAATTAATCATCTCCAACTAAGCATGGCATAATGACGAGCACGAATATTACAAGTGCAACACTACTCATAGCATAACATGACCATTATCATCAGCAATAAATACCATGCAAGAACACATCAATAACATTACTGAGTAAATACTTATCCAACTAACAGCAAAGGAACAAAACATGTTAACGGTATTCGGTAACTGACGCTAGTCATGCACCAAAGAACATGACCAACCAAACATGTATTACTACCAAGCATGGCCAATATGAAAGTAATACTAGCAGGTAGAACATGATAACAGAGTGCAAGAAACATAGCATGATGGTAATCGTCGATCCATAAGCATAAGCCAAATAACGACAGCAGTAACAAAACAATCATACAATTATTAAAGATTCAAGTTCGAAACCAATGCTACTGCATGGCTATCATGCAAAGGGTGGTTGTGGCTTTCCTGGGAGTGACGGAGACTCCGGGAAGAAGTGCGGTGAAGCCGCGGAACGAAACGTCGGACAATTCTTTCTCAAAGGGGCTGATTGGAGACAAGGGCAAAATGGTCATTTTCACTATGATACCACCTAGTGAAAATGTTACCAAAAGATAGAGCTCGATGATACGAAGAAGTGAGCGCTGGTTTCACCTCGATCGGAGTTATGATTGAAAAGTTGTGAGGAGTTGAAGATCAGGGACCAATCTATGAATATTTTCATCACCAACGGGTCCCTGGGAGGAAAAACTGAAAGCGCATAAGGGGAAATACGTTTTCTAAAACAGAAAGCGTATTCTGAAGCGAAGTAGATTGAAAATACGTTTCCGAAATAGGAAAGCGTACCCGGAAGAAACCCATCTCCACTTATCCACGTGGACCCGTGGCAGGAGGAACTTCCAGGCAGGGACCAGACGCAGGGGGAGGGGGCACGGGAGTTTGTCTCCTTCCTCCCGCTCCTGTACCGCCATGCAGGACAGAGGAGGAGCAGGGGAGGGAGCGGCAAGGGGGCCGGCTAGCTCCGGCCATCTCTGGCCGACCCGAGGGCACCAGAGGGACCAGGGCAGCGAGGGGGTCCCGTTCAAAGGGAGCACGGCCGCCGGGGAGGGAAGGCTGGAGGGGACAGGTGGCGCCAGGAAGAGGACCGGGACGGGCGGGCGGGGTGCTCCCCGACGAAGCAGGCACTCCGGCGAGGGGGCAAGTGGGTGGGGTGGCTGAGTGGAACGAGGGGGACTCGATGGACGTGGTGGGAGTAGGAGAGGAGGCTCGGGTTGGCCGGAAACATGCCGAGGCCGAGGCGGCCATGGTGGATGACGGCGAACAACGCTGAGACGAGGTGACTCCAGAGGGCAGATGAAGCGAGGGAGAGATGGTTGAGGTGCGGAGGGACTAGGGGGTCCTTATATAGGCGCGGAGGAGGGCTCTAGAGCTTGCGGACGAGCTCCCGACCAAGCTTTAATGGCGGGCAGAGGCTGGACGCGGCACGGGCGCGGCACCTAGCGACGCATTGATGGCGAACAACGACGAAGCAGCAATGCAGGAAAATGCAGTCGAGCACGGGCGATCTCCTGGACAACGTTTGAGGTGGAGACGAGGAGGGAGGAGACGAGCACAGTGGCCGAACCGAGCCAGAGCTTGCACTATGTGTGACGCCAGCATGATCACCATGGGCACTGGTGCAAACGGCGCGTTCTGGCCGGGCCGACCATGTCCAGTAGATAGACCGTCATGTCCTCAGTCAAAATGAAGAAAGAATTGGGTCCAAGGGCAAAGAAGAGATTTGCAGATGGCCCCAAAACAAGCCAGCCACCAAGTGTTTGTGTTGTCTAGTGGGGACACCGGCTTGGTAACGTAGTAAATATTTTGCCAATGATGATCACATAAGGTCATGTTGATCACCAAAAATCAGACTAAGAGGAGTTTAGATGAGGGTTGCTGTAGAAACCACTACAATGGCCAGAATTAGGGATTTGGATGATGCACTCACATGGAGAGGCAAGTTGAGCTGAAATTTTGCAAGGCCTAATGATTAGACAATATGAAGATTCTGTAAAAGTTTCATACTAAATGGATTTACCAAAATGGTACTTCCTTCACAGCTATCTTCACTGACCAGAATCTTGCAATAATTCTAGAGAAATATTGGCGAGGTGAAATGGTGCGAAATTTGGTGGAGAGAAGTTATTGTGGTAGTAGCATGATCTGGTAATTTATCGGGATTTTTTAAGCAATATAAAATGCACTTGCTTCACAACCTGAAAATATTGCCAGAAGCAAAGATTTGATCCTATGCTCACATAGATGATTGGGTGGGGCTGCAATTTGGAGGAGTGTCATAATATGAGCACATGAAGTAGTGTGCGAAATTTAAACTCATTTGGATAACCCTAGCTAGCACTTCCTTCACAAAGGCTTCCCTCAGACAAGAACTTTGAAAAATCACTGACGAAGTTTGGCTCGGCAAATAAAGTTGAATTTTGGCACAGATCAATTATTTGGACAGGAAAAGATGTCCAAGAATTTTGGGGTCCAATGGGCAAATATAAATAGCACTTCCTTCACAATATGCCATTTAGGACAAAATAGGAAATGAATTTATTGAGCATGATGAGAAATATGGCCAATGAAATATTTCACCATATTTGAGGAAGATATGACCCAAAAAATTATAAGAATTATTTGGGGATTTATGGATGGACAGATATATGGGTTGCTTCACAACCTAGGGCAGATAGGGTTATTCCTTTAATAGAAAAAGGAATTTTCCCTAGAAAATAAATTAGGGTTTGGTCAAGCAGTGGAGTGACATGATCTTGGCAAGATTTCGAGAATCATGAGTCACTTGGGACAGGAAATGAAGGAGATTTTCCAGGTGACAAGGCCACAGAACCACTCCAAAAAGAAAAACAGAGCAAAAACCAATTAAATTAAAAGAACGAGAAAAGGTCCAAAAACCAGGCTGTTACAAACCTTCCCCCCTTAAAGAAATCTCATCCTCGAGATTTGGTTGCTCATGGAACCAGTATGACTTGAGGACACCATTTCCAGCTCGGGTATCCTTTTTCCTTTATTTATTGTTCCCCCAAGAATTTCATATGATTAACTTACCTTACTCTAGGGTGGCTTTCTTCACCTTTCCTAGATTCTGACGGGTCTTTGCTCATATACCAATTTTTTTACTGACGTTGATTCTCCATACCTGTGGTGATATTCAATGGATCTGATGATACATTTTCTTTTGGTCATGAAAACCTTTTTACTTCTGTCATGGGGCTGCTTCAAATAAATACAGGCCTTCTGGTTTCAATAAATGATGAGAATTCATCATGGCCATCTTCTGACGGACTCTGACTGCTCATAAGTGGTACTGATTTATTTTGATTTATTCCTTTGGCTCGAGCCTGAGATAGGTACCAATGATTCGACTGCCTTTTGTCAGGAGCAATATAACAATGTATGGAGTTATAGTTGTGTCATACCTCAAATATTTTTACCTTGAGATTGGCCTGACAGCGGGCTGATGGACAATTTCCTTTCCTGACAGACTGACCATGTACTTGATTCCGTTGGTGAGTATACCGGGTCTGAGCTGATTGTTTGGATTTTGATTTTCTCATTTTGTCGGTATACCCATTTGGATTTTCCACCCTAACCATTCCAAGAGGGTCAGCGGGACACGAGATCCTTGTAAAATAGAGTAGGCCGCTAAGAGTATGCCTTTGTGCACCCATATGGAAATACAGCCTCCAACTAATTTGGGCTATCCGGACCCTGATGGTCGTGCAAAAATCATCATACCTTTGCTGTCAGTCCGACCTTTTAACGGTCATGATTTTCTTTGTTGGGATACCTTACTAGAATAACATGGCCACACCTATCCTTAATTCTTCGTATGACCAGGGACATGATTAGTGCAATATTTTTGACATTATTCCCTTGTGCTTGTTTTCTGACCTGGATCCACACATATATGACATATAATCGGGACCTGTAGCAGTACAGAGCCTGTTGTTGAGGCCAATCATACAAGAAGGTGACAAGGTTTTAGGACATCTCCTTGTCGGTTGCGGGAATAATGACCTTGCTGACCTTTGTCAAGACTGCTGGTTCTATGATGTCATTCCCAGAATCTTGTCAATTCTTGTGATTTGTGGGATGTGTCTCTGCTTATTTTCCTTTACCTGACTCGTGAGGTTGTGGGATCCTCACTTTCCTTGGGTATATCTGCGGGATCCTTGCCCCATCTCGTATGAGTGATTAATATGACTGGGGATACATGCTCACCATATATAAGAATCACATGCAACCAAACATTGGCTTTCTGAAGAAGACACATGCCCTGACGGATTTGTGCTACCGACAAAATGTTGCGAGTTTGATTCTTGAGCGGTACTGCTTATCATTTAACTTTTGAGGACGGGGTATTAGTATGATACTGATGCATACTGAATGGCTTACAAGAGAAGCCATCCGAGTAGCTTGCTGGGGAAGACTTGTTATCTTCTGTTGAAATCTTTTGTCTGGGTATCATGCAGAAGAAGGCTATATGGCTTACACATGAAGCTTGGTCTGATTATTGTGCTGGAGAAGCCTGAGTTCCGTACTTGAGAAGCTTCTCCTCGGGTTTGCTTGATGAGAAAACTTCATTTCCGTCTATCAGAAGCTTTTACCGAGGTATCTTGCTGAGAAAGACCGGGTATCTTGGACCAAAAATTGTTCACATATCATGTTGAGAAAATTTTAGGAGCCTTGCATCATAAATTTCCTCTGATAACGTGTAGAAGAAGACCAAGTTTCTTACATCCAAAGCTTCATACTAATATGCAGATTGAAATCTACACACATGCCCATACTATTATGTGGTTGATTATTTGCATGAGAAAATTTGTTTGACTTTCTGTCTTGAACATATCACATTTTGACTTTGTTTCGGATGATAACATTTTTTAAGCATCATGCATTACTGAGCCAAAATTTTATATATGATCCATGCATTTGACTGAAAATGTACCATTTATCTTGTACCTAACTTGTCTTGCTACTGACTTGATCATTATTGCTGTGAGGATTTTGTACCGATGTAGACTTGAGTTATCCGTACTGTTGTGAGGAGTGCACACTAATGCAAAATTGATTATCAGCCTCAAGCTCAGATATTCCCCATTTCACTACAGGAGGTTGAGAATTCCATTCTGTTTAGCTGAGTTTCCAAATATTTGAACTCCTTGCTGATTCTTCGGGTCCGGTGTTGGTTGATGAGCAAATCTTTATAGGGGAAAAATAATGTAACACCGCGGCCCAAAAAGAAAGAATCAAAAGAAAACTCAACTAAACAAAAGCACACAAAAACAATCAATTCACACACAATCAATGTCACATATTACTGCTAGTCACACAATATGCACGCCTACATAAGCACACAAATCTCGCGGGATCTCTGGTACTACGATCTAGCATGCTGTGACGGTGTGCACGAGGACGAATAAATGTGTGGAAGAATTGGTGTAAACAGCGCTACACCAAGTGCTAGCTTAGCTAGGCAGCAAACTGGACTTGCTCGGAGGCGAGAACACACTGGATAAACCTGTAGTGGGACACAAAGGTCGCAACAACATTATTATCAAGCAAACCGAAAAAGATCCGTACTCATCCAAGAAATAGGATAGCGGGGAAAAACTGAGGCTGCTGACTTTTCCCTTTCTTGATAACTAAGATCATTAAGGGTTGCCAACATGACAAATTGAAGAGCGATTCGGGATAGAAGCATGTCCATCACCGAAACGATAGGTGGGGTTGAAAGGAGGATATCAGTGAGATACCTGAGCACCAGTTTTGCAAATGGTGTTGGGATCACTTGGCATCACTCTGCTGGGACAGAAATGACACCAAACACCAAAGAATGAGCAAGAAAAGAAAACTGGAGAAATGCAAAGGCTGAGCTGTAGTGGATCCGAACCGATGCCAGCTACACTCACCAGATAAACCCTTAGCAAAAAAATACTAAGGCCATATGCATACTATGCAATAAACAAATGCAGCAACCAAAAGTAATAAACAAGCCAAACTTTAAACTACCGAGTTCTACCGGTTTCTACCGCTCGCGCTAACTAGGGCGTCCTACAGCCAGACCTGCTCTGATACCAAGTGCTGTGGCACCCTAGCTCAGAGAAACCAGAATGCCCCGTATTACAGCCCAGAGATCGAGCAGAAGTCTTCTGGAATACGGCACTGCTTAGCATCGAACAAACTAGCTTTCCATTATTACACGAATATGAATACAAGGTCTCCGATATTACAATGAATAACATCAGCACAGCGACACTACGCCATCCTCGGTTGCTCTATGCAAGCAGAAAAACAACTCGAAGCAGCTAGAAACGTTCTAGAAGCAGAACAACGACGACGGTGGTGAACTCCACTCCGCAGGGACTCTGACTGGAACGCTGATCCTAGATCGCACGAACAGAAACCACGACAAGAAAGCAGTCAAATCCCGGCATGACCTACAAACTGGCATGACACACCAGATCAGTACATTGAATGTACCTGCAAGCTCACAATAACCAGAAGCATTCAAGACAAATAACAGCATGGCAATTACAGGTTAAACAGGAATTATCATGAGATCCTTAGGAAAGCATGGCATGAACAACATGAACATGGTATAGCTAGAACAATATGAGCATGGCATGCACATATAAATCTCATGATACTAGCATGCAACATGATGACACTATATGCACCATTTATTCTGCTCGGGTTAATTTGTAACCATCACATGCATCACTTACCAACCTCGGACATCACACGATCATCTCAGGATCAAATCAAGCTTGGTATAAACAATACCGTAGTAATCATTAAATGACCACAAGGAGCTTGATCTTTACCCACGATTCTCGCACAACATTACGAATATCCAACAACTTGGTATCATCGATACCACGGTGATCATCTCATGATCACGAACGGAACCACTCTTGGTTCAACGGGTTACCTTGTAACCAAATGGTGATCATTCCGGCGATCACAACTATGACCAACACTTGGTCTCAAACGGTGATCTTTCCGGTAATCACAACCAACTTATCTCATCATCGAACCGTGGTTGTTATTAAGCACATTATTATTAATTACTGTTGACTCACAGTGTGACCAACTACAAAGTGGGCCCTTATCCGCGGGCTATCGATAGATTTAATATACACATTGCAGAGGTTAGTACATTGTACCCACACAACGGAACCCATGGCCTCGCACTCCCATTTGGGTGGACCAACGGTGTTCCGACAAAATAGATCTACTACCATGACACTCTCCAGACCACTCCGACTCACTCCCCACTGGGCTAGTCCTGGGTGGCCCCGTGTCTACCAAAGACACCAACGACCACCGTCGTGGCCAAACATAAACGGTCCCAAACGGGGACCCGAATCCATAACAACAACGGGCACACAAGGCTTATGTCCGCCTACCTGATCAGGGTAGCGCGCGCCCATTACCTTCCCTCGTTGGAGGCACCGGCGAGAGGCACTACAATAGACCCAGTTAGGACCTTCCAATAAAGGTAAGCGTGGTTGCACTAGTCAGTTCGATATGGTGGCACCATGACTCGGCCAACAGTTGTTCAAGTTCAATTTAATCCGGTTAAACTTGAATGCAATATGCTGAGCCATGATAAACTTAACGTGATCAATTACAAAGCATGAGCATGATATCAATATAAGCACGGGATGCAACATAACTATCCACCATATCAACAATGAATCATCTCCAACTAAGCATGGCATAATGACGAGCACGAATATTACAAGTGCAACACTACTCATAGCATAACATGACCATTATCATCAGCAATAAATACCATGCAAGAACACATCAATAACATTACCGAGTAAATACTTATCCAACTAACAGCAAAGGAACAAAACATGTTAACGGTATTCGGTAACTCACACTAGTCATGCACCGAAGAACATGACCAACCCAACATGTATTACTACCAAGCATGGCCAATATGAAAGTAATACTAGCAGGTAGAACGTGATAACAGAGTGCAAGAAACATAGCATGATGGTAATCGCCGATCCATAAGTATAACCCAAATAACGACATCAGTAACAAAACAATCATACAGTTATTAAAGATTCAAGTTCTAAACCAATGCTACTGCATGGCTATCATGCAAATGGTGGTTGTGGCTTGCCTGGGAGTGACGGAGACTCCGGGAAGAAGTGCGGTGAAGCCACGGAATGAAACGTCGGACAGTTCTTTCTCAAAGGGGCTGATTGGAGACAAGGGCAAAATGGTCATTTTCACTATGATACCACCTAGTGAAAATGTTACCAAAAGATAGAGCTCGATGATACGAAGAAGTGAGCGCTGGTTTCACCTCGATTGGAGTTACGGTTGAAAAGTTGTGAGGAGTTAAAGATCAGGGACCAATCTATGAATATTTTCATCACCAACGGGTCCCTGGGAGGAAAAACTGAAAGCGCATAAGGGGAAATACGTTTTCTAAAACAGAAAGCATCTTCTGAAGCGAAGTAGATTGAAAATACATTTTCGAAACAGGAAGGCATACCCGAAAGAAACCAGTCTCCACATATCCACATGGACCCGTGGCTGGAGCCACTTCCAGGCACGGCCCAGGCGCATGGGGAGGGGGCACGGGAGTTCGTCTCCTTCCTCCCGCTCCTGTGCTCCCATGCAGGACAGAGGAGGAGAAGGGGAGGAAGCGGCGAGGGGGACGGCCAGCGAGGGGGTCCTGTTCAGAGGGAGCACGCCCGCCGAGGAGGAGAGGTGTGGAGGGGAGAGGTGGCGCCAGGAGGAGGACCAGGACGGGCGGGCGGTGGTGATCCCCGGCGAAGCAGGCACTCCAGCGAGGGGGCAAGTGGGTGGGGCGGCTGAGTGGAACAAGGGGGACTCGATGGATGTGGTGGGAGGAGGAGAGGAGGCTCGGGTTGTCCGGAATCATGCCGAGGCCGAGGCGGACATGGTGGATGACGGCGAACGACGGCGAGATGAGGCGACTCCAGAGGGCAGATGAGGCGTGGGAGAGATGGTTGAGGTGCGGAGGGACTCGGGGGTCCTTATATAGGTGCGGAGGAGGGCTCTAGAGCTCACGGACGAGCTCCCGACCAAGCTTTAATGGCGGGCAAAGGCTGGACGCAACACGGGCGCGGCTCTAGTGGCGCATTGATGGCGAACGATGATGAAGCAGCTATGCAGGGAGATGCAGTCGAGCGTTGTAAGTGCATCTAGTGCCACCCCTAGTTGGTTTTGGAGTATTGACGACAAACCTAGTTGAGGGACTAATGTGTTTGTGAGAATTGCAGGATAACACAGGTAGAAGTCCCTCATTGATTCGGTTTTCCTACCAGAGATGACCCCTAAAAAATGTATGAAGACATTGAAGTCAAAGGTGGTATATGAAAATATTCACATTGAAGACTATGACAAGAGAAGACACCACATGAAGTCTATGGAGCTCGAAGACTTAGATCTTTCGTAGTTCTCTTTCTTTTGTGTTGAGTCATAGGAACCACCGTACTGCTAAGTGGGGTCCAAGAGAACCAGTCAGAATGACTGAAGTGATGCCTAACCAAAACCTATGTCTTCGAGTGAAGACTATGAGAGCGAATCTTGTCTAGAGTCGGACAAGTCAGCTTTGCTTGCAGCCCAAGTAAAGTTGCCGTGTGAGTTTGAAATCTGACCGTTGGAACATGTGTCAGTTCCTTAGTGACCCAGGGTCATTTCGAACAAATCAGGTCGGGTTGCCAAGTGGCTATAAATAGCCCACCCCCTACAACCATAAACGGTTGGCTACTCAGATTCAGAGTACGGCTTTTGTCGTTTGAGAGCAACCCACCTCGAAGCCTTTGAGAGAGAATTCCTTGCGAGGATAAAGCCCTAACCACCCAAAGCCAAAGAGAATTAGGCATCACTTAAGTCTTCTTGTCTGTGTGATCTGAAGACTTATTACACTTGAGGACTGTGCATCCTCCAGCCAGTTAGGCGTCGCGTTCTGAGCATCCAAGAGACATTGTGGATTGCCGGTGAACGAAGTCTGTGAAGGTTTGGGAGTCTACCTTGAAGAATTACCAGAGTGATTGGGCGAGGTCTGTGTGACCTTAGCTCAAGGGGAATACGGTGAGGACTGTGTGTCCTGAGCTGTGTGTTCAGGACTGGGTGTCCGGGACTGTGTGTCCTAAGGTTTGAATACCTAGCCGCCCTAACCAGATGTACAGTTGTCACAGCAATTGGAACTGGTCCAACAAATCATTGTCTTCAACGAGTCACTGGTTTCATCTTCCCTTCCCTTTACTTACTGTTACTCCTTGTGAAGTCATTGTATGTTTGCACTATCTTTTGTCTTCACTGAGTGACCGCATGTTCTGACTGGCTTCACAATATCTTCCTACCTGATCCTTACTACATTGCTGCTATTAGTCATTGTGCTTTCACTCTATTGAATACTTGACTATGGCTTGCCTAGTGTAGTCTACCTTCCGCTGCAGGGTATTAGGTTTATTTCTATCGTTTGTCTTCATAACTCCCATGTTTTGAAGACTTTCATAAAAATCGCCTATTCACCCCCCATCTAGTCGATATAACGCACTTTCAAGCGTGGGCGAGTTCCTGGACAACGTTTGATTTTGAGACGAGAAGGGAGGAGACGAGCACAGTGGCCGGACCGAGCCAGAGCTTGCACTATCTGTGACGCCAGCGTGATCACCACGGGCACTAGTGCAAACGGCGCGTTCAGGCCGGGGCGACCATGTCCATTAGATAGACCGTCGTGTCCTCAGTCAAAATGAAGAAATAATTGGGTCCAGGGGCAAAGAACAGATTTGCAGATGGCCCCAAAACATGCCAACAGCCAAGTGTCTGTGCTGGGCAGAGGGGACACCAGCTTGGTAATGCAGTAAATAGTTTGCCAATGATGATCACACACTAAGGTGATGTTGATCACCAAAAATCAGACTAAGAGGAGGAGTTTAGATGAGGGTTGCTGTAGAAACCACTACAATGGCCAGAATTAGGGATTTGGATGATGCACACACATGGAGAGGCAAGTTGAGCTGAAATTTGGCAAGGCTTAATGATTTGATCATATGAAGATTTTGTAAAAGTTTCATACCAAATTGATTTACCAACAAGGTACTTCCTTCACAACTATCTTCACTAACCAGAATCATGCAATAATTCTAGAGAAATATTGGCTAGGTGAAATGGTGCCAAATTTGGTGGAGAGACGTTATTGGGGTAGTAGCATGATCTGGAAATTTATCAGGATTTTTGAAGCAATATAAATTGCACTTGCTTCACAACCTGAAAATACCGCCAGAAGCAAAGATTTGATCTTGTGCTCACATGGATGATTTGATGGGGCTGAAATTTGGAGGAGTGTCATGCTATGAGCACATGAAGTAGTGTGCGAAAGTTCAACTCATTTGGATTACCTAGCTCGCACTTCCTTCACAAAGGCTTCCCTCAGACAAGAACTTTGAAAATCACTGAGAAAGTTTGGCTAGGCAAATAAAGTTGAATTTTGGCACAGGTCAATTATTTGGACAAGAAAAGATGTCCAAGAATTTTGGGGTCAAATGGGCAAATATAAATAGCACTTGCTTCACAATGTGCCATTTAGGACAGAATAGGAAATGAATTTATTGAGCATGATGAGAAATATGGCAAATGAAATATTTCACCATATTTGAGGAATATATGACCCAAACAATTTATAAGAATTATTTGGGGATTTATGGATGGACAGAAATATAGGTTGCTTCACAACCTAGGGCAGATAGGGTTATTATTCCTTTAATAGAAAAAGGAATTTTCCCTAGAAAAAGAAATTAGGGTTTGGTCAAGCAGTGGAGTGACATGATCTTGGCAAGGTTTTGAGAATCATGAGTCACTTGGGAGAGGAAATGAAGGTGATTTCCCAGGTGATAAGGCCACAGAACCACTCCAAAAAGAAAAACAGAGCAAAAACCAATTAAATTAAAAGAACAAGAAAAGGGCCAAAAACCAGGTTGTTACAAACCTTCCCCCCTTAAAGAAATCTCGTCCTCGAGATTTGGTTGCTCTGGGAACTAGTATGACTTGAGGACACCATTTCTATCTCGGGTATCCTTTTTCCTTTATTTATTGTTCCCCCAAGAATTTCAGATGATTAACTTACCTTTCTCTGGGGTGGCTTGCTTCACCTTTACCAGATTTTGACGGGTCTTTGCTCATATACCAATTTTTTGACTGACGTTGATTCTCCATACCTGTGGTGATATCCAATGGATGTGAGCATACATTTTCTTTTGGTCATGATAACCTTTTTACTTCTGTCATGGGGTTGCTTCAAATAAATACAGGCCTCCTAGTTTCAATAAATGCTGAGAATTCATCATGGCCATCTTTTGACGGACTATGACTGCTCATAAGTGGTACTGATTTATTTTGATTTATTCCTTTGGCTCGAGCCTGAGATAGGTACCAATGATTCGAATGCCTTTTGTCAGGAGCAATATAACGGTGTATGGAGTTATAGCTGTGTCATACCTCAATTTTTTTTACCTTGAGACTAGCCTAACAGGGGGCCGGTGGAGGGCTGGATGAACAGTTGCACGTGTAGTGGTGGTTGAACAGGGCCCCGTGGAGAGGGCTGGTTGAACAGTGGCCGGTGCAGGAGCGGCGGAGGCTGGATGAACAGTCGCAGGTGGAGGCTGGAGGAGGTCGATGGTGGATGAGCAGTATCCCATGGAGGCTGGAGGAGGTCCACGGTGGAGATGAACAGTATCCCGTGGAGACCCGTTTTGCGGTACGCCACACCCCACCCAATGAACGGGACCCCCGTTTCGACCGTAGCGCTCCAACACAAGTCTGTTTCCTCCGTTTTGCGGTACGCCACACCCCTCCCGATCAACAGGACCCCGTTTCGACTGTAGGAAGTCCAAGAGAAGTCTGTTTCCTCCGCTTTGCGATACGCTAGACCCCTCCCAATGAACAGGATCCTGTTTCGACCGTGGCTGGTCAAACACAAGGTTGTTTCCTCTGTTCTGCGGTACGCCAGGCCTCGTTTCGATCGGATGTTCCGTCCAAGCCGGTTGGCTCCCGATGAACATGACGTATTATGTTGCCTCCCGATGAACACGACGCATTCCGTTGCCGCCCCAAGAACACGATGACGACGTAGTTTCTCCATTCTGACCCAACCATGTACACGAGACCTGGCCGTACGTATGCGCGAGTAGGCGTTCGAGACCCCGCCCGTATGTACGTACGTGGCCGTATTTTTTGGCGTGTGGCTGTATGTATGTGTACACGGTTTAGACGGGACAGCCTGAACTGCTATGTGGGGGGCTCTACTATAACATGTGCCGCTACTTACTCAGCCATGGTTCATACTTGCAGAAAGACCGATCAACCAGTATGTACGTACACGTTCACGACAAGACAGACAACGCTACGTACGCTTTGATCGGGTGGGTCCCAGCGGCCAGGGGGATAAGGACGCACTTCCTTGCATGCGAAGATATAGCTGCTCAGTCCCAGCTGTCAGGGCGAGTAATAAGGATGCACTTCCTTGTGTTCGAAGATGTAGCTGGTGGGTCCAGCTGTCAGCCTCACCGCCTAAAGTCCTCTTCCGATGGTTGCCTTTTGTTGACCACGTTGACCACGCCGCGCCAAGAGAACCAAGGCGGTGGACGACGACGAGGCCTAGGAAGGGAACGACGCGGAGCCAGGGAAGACGCGGCAGTGGATGCCCACGCGGAAGGGAGTACGTGGGTTGGCTGCGGTGTGGGGCTGCCATCGCCGGAGAATAACAGGAGGTGTGGGTGAGTATAGAGGGATGGCATGGCCAGCGGTGGCAGCACAGCCAGACATGGGAGGCAGGAGTAAGCGGCATATCCGACGCTGGTTTGGGCGGCTGGAGCAAGAAGACCAGAGGTTGAAGAAGCACGACGGCCGTTGAATGGACATCGTAAGGTCACTGCAGCTAGAATCGTTTATATTGACTAAGCTAACAAAGCCCTTGGTACACGTCAACTTAGTAGGCCCATGGGTCAGGCTACGAAACGGTGCACCCCAAATGTCAGGGGGAGGAATCTTTTTTTGGCGGTTGAAGCTAGAATATCCGAAATTGAAGAAGAAGCACGACATAGTGGTGGAGTGTTGTGACGCCCCGAGACCGATGCGCCAGGTGTCTCCCAGTTGTTCGCCATCGTTGCCATGTCATTCATTTGCGTGTAGCATCTTGTCATGTCATCATGTGCATTGCATCATCATGTTTTCAAAACTTGCATCCGTCCGGGTTCCCCAGTTCCGTCCGTCGTCCGTTCTAAGCCCAGACACACTTGCACGCGCCCGCGGCATGTTCGAAATATTATTTGATAAGTGGCCGGAAAATGTTCTCGGAATGGGATGAGAGTTGACGTGTGGTCTTATTATAGTGTAGATAGACCGCTTGTCAAGTTTCATCGCATTCGGAGATCGTTTGGTGCCCCAACGGATAACTATAGCGGCAGTATAGCCGGTCACACGTCGGACGTTTTCGGTCTCCGGAAACAGTCGCCGGGCCTTTCTCTCTTCTCTCTTCTCAGCCTGAGGCCTTCCGCACAGTCCACTACGTACCGCCAGGCCCAACCTAACCTCTCTCGTCAGCCCGCGGCCCTCCTCCCGCGCGCGTCCGAAATCGGTCCCGGACCCGACCTGGACAGTCGTCACCGTTGGATCCGGAACATCCCCAAACATCTACAAAACATCGCCATTGCCTTATTTGGACTCCCTAACCCATTCATCTCTGACCGTCCAATTTTGATCGGACGATCCAAAATACTCCATCTCCTTTTCTCTCTTTTTTTCTTTCTTGTTTTCTTCTCTGTAATGGAAAGTAGAGAAGAGAGAGATCTTTTTGTTTCTTTTTTTCTTTCTTCTCTTCTTACGTTGAATCCAGCCGGCCCGGTCCCGCAGCCTCCTGTGGCCCATTTGGCCAAGGCCTCCCGTAGCCCAGCCACCTAACCCTAGCGCACCCCCATCCCGATCGATACCTCCCCCCCTCTCGCTCCCACCAGCGCCGCCAGGGGCCGAGACCCATCTCCCTCGCGCAGCAACCCCAGATCCCATCGCTCCCTCACCCCCTCGCTCCCTTTCCCCGATCCACCGCACACCGCCTCCCTTCGATTCTCCTCCGCAAGCGACCAAAGCCACCGTAGCGCCGCCAGCCTCGTCCCTCTCCCCTTCGTTCTCCTGTGCCGTCATACACAAAGGAGAAGGGCCCTCGCGCCGCGCTCCTCGTGCGCCTGCTCCCGAACATCCTCTCCGGTCGCCTCCTCCGCGCCTCCAGCGTGCCATGGTCTCCTCTACCTCAGCGCCACCCATGGCTGCCTCGCTGACAAGCCCCGCCGCCGCTCCGGCCGGCGAGTCCAGGCCGCCGAGCTCGCCTTGCCTCGCCTCCTGCATCCCGTGTGCCCCGCTGGGCGTGGGGGTTCCCATGTCCAGCGCCTCCTGCTCGCTCCGCCACGGCCTCCTCGACGTGGTTGAGCCCGACCACGACCCTCTCCACATGCCACCTAGTTCTCGTCTCCTCCCTGTGGCATCGCGCGCCCGAAGCCCAGGACCTCCTCCGCTTGCTGTTGCCGTTGCTGTCAAGTCAGACGACTACCGGACAAAGATTATCGCCAAGTTCCATCGTTGAAGATTTTGTCAAGTTCCCCTAGTTTCGGCAAACACCACCCCGCAAGCGCCAAGTACCACGTCGGTCCTTGCAGAGTTCACATTCGACAAGTCCGATGGCGTACTTGTACAACTACTTTGTCGAGACCGAGACCGGCAAGACCGACGGCGCGGAAACGCCAAGTACCACTCATGTCGGCAAGACCCGCAAGTCGGACCCCCAACGATCAACGTCTCGTGGACCGTGTACAACTACCGTCGCCCCGAAGACGTTGGAGTCATCAAGTACCTCTCCGAACGAACGTGAACAACTATCGTAGCAAGAACGGGACCGGAAAGTCCGAAGACCACAAGTACCAAGACACCGATGACATGAACGTCTATGGAAACTCATGCAACGATAAACATGTACCACTACCGCCGCTGAGATTGCGAGAACCTCTACCATCGACTCTAGAGCGTGCGAGAACGACTACTTCCACTACAGCCATCGCGGGAATGTCTACTTCCTCTACTTTGCACCGAACGAGAACTGTCCCGCATGCACGCTTCGAAGGTATAACCTCGAGACGATGTCTGTGAACGAATGCATGTTGGTTGTCGTAATCCGCCCGTGAACGTTAGTTGTTCCCTCGTTTGACACTGTCGTCGATTCATGGGACACCCGGTATCCGGGAGCGCCCCACCATCTTTTGCACGCATCCGCACACTTCTCCTTTGCATCAGTACCTCAATCGAGTTACCGGAACTGGAACGTTGCCGTGGCACTGTTTCGTTATTGTTGTCGTGGCACCCTTTTCCTTTCCACCACGGTGATTAAAATGCTTCTTAATGCTCTTGTCAACTTTTAATAAAAATTGCATAAACTTGAACATGTCATCCGCATCATGTTAACAACTTTAAGATGGTTAAAATTTGTTGTTGCATTAAAATTGCTAATGCATATGGGGACTTGCTGGATTTGTTATTTGTTATATCCGGCCCCATTTAAATTGTTTAGATGATATAGTTTTGTTATGCTTCACCTCTTGCCATGTTAACCAACATTTAATATTGTTGAGTACCTAACCGAGATGAACTAAATAATTCATGTGGTGATTCGTCAATATGCAACTCATAGCATATTGAGCTCCACTTAATTTGTAGTATTGTTTGTGCACTTGACCATGCCATTCTTCATTAAACCGGACATGCATCATACTTGGTTGTGCATCATGCCATGAATATGTGGTGGTTGTTTACTATGTTGTGTGCTTCTTTCCGGTGTTGCTTCTTCGGGTTGGTTCCGTTAACGTCGCGTTTGTGAGAACCCGTTCGACTACGTCCGTTTGTCTTCTTCATGGACTCGTTCTTCTTCCTTGCGGGATTTCAGGCAAGATGACCATACCCTCGAAATCACTTCTATCTTTGCTTGCTAGTTGCTCGCTCTTTTGCTATGCCTATGCTGCGATACCTACCACTTGCTTATCATGCCTCCCATATTGTTAAACCAAGCCTCTAACCCACCTTGTCCGAGCAAACCGTTGTTTGGCTATGTTACCGCTTTGCTCAGCCCCTCTTATAGCGTTGTTAGTTGCAGGTGAAGATTGGAACTTGTTCCGTGTTGGAACATGGATATTTGTTGGGATATCACAATATCTCTTATTTAATTAATGCATCTATATACTTGGTAAAGGATGGAAGGCTCGGCCTTATGCCTGGTGTTTTGTTCCACTCTTGCCGCCCTAGTTTCCGTCATATCGGTGTTATGTTCCCGGATTTTGCGTTCCTTACGCGGTTGGGTTATAATGGGAACCCCTTGATAGTTCGCCTTGATTAAAACTTTTCCAGCAATGCCCAACCTTGGTTTTACCATTTGCCACCTAGCC
>NC_041382.1:228950974-229082625 GCF_002162155.2 Triticum dicoccoides
AGTGCTCCTCTGAGTGTTGGTTCGACCGAGTAGACTGCGGGGCCACCTCGGGGAAACTTGAGGGTTGGTTTTACTCGTAGGATGTCTCATCTGAGCGTGCCCTGAGAACGAGATATGTGCAGTTTCTATCGGGATTTGTCGGCACATTTGGGCGGTGTTGCTGGACTTGGTTTACCATTGTCGAGGATGTCTTGTAACCGGGATTTCGAGTCTGATCGGGTCTTCCCGCTAGAAGGAATATCCTTCGTTGACCGTGAGAGCTTGTGATGGGCTAAGTTGGGATACCCCTGCAGGGATTTGAACTTTCGAAAGCCGTGCCCGCGGTTATGGGCAGATGGGAATTTGTTAATGTCTGGTTGTAGAAAACCTGAAGATGACCTTAATTAAAATACATCAACTGCGTGTGTAACCGTGATGGTCTCTTCTCGGCGGAGTCCGGGAAGTGAACACGGTGTTGGAGTTATGTTTGACGTAGGTTGTTCTAGGATCACTTCTTGATCATAGTTGTTCGACCGTGCTTTTGCCTTCTCTTCTCGCTCTCATTTGCGTTGTTAGCCACCATATATGCTAGTCGCTTGCTGCAGCTCCACATCATACCTTTTCCTTTCCTATAAGCTTAAATAGTCTTGAGCGCGAGGGTGTGAGATTGCTGAGTCCCCGTAACTCACAGATACTTCCAAAACCAGTTTGCAGGTGCCGATGTACTGTACAGGTGACGCAACCAAGCTCAAGGAGGAGCTCGATGAAGATCTTGTCCTTTGTGTTATTTCGTTCTAGTTGATCAGCAGTGGAGCCCAGTTGGGACGATCGGGGACCTGTGTAGCTTTTGGGGTAGTCTTCTTTTATTTTGGTTCCGTAGTCGGACCTTGATTGTATCTGGTTGATGTAAATGCTTTATTCATGTATTGTGTGAAGTGGCGAGTGTAAGCCAACTATGTATCTCTTTCCCTTATGTATTAAATGGGTTGTGTGAAGATTACCTCACTTGCGACATTGCTTTCAATACGGTTATGCCTCTAAGTCATGCTCCGACACGTGGGAGATATAGCCGCATCGAGGGCGTGACACAATGCGAGACGGCGACGCCATAGCGAGCGCAACAACTCGAAGGACGATGGAGAGGGCCTTGCGGGCCCTACGGATGGTCTGATACAGCGCCCGCTGCTCATTCGGGAAGCCAGGATCATAGGGCCGCATGTCCACGATGGCATTGTCGTTCACTTGTACACCCATGCTCGTTGAGGAGACGGATGTTGCAGCACAGGTCCTCCTACACTGGTAGCTCTTCCGCCGTTAGGGCGTCGAAGTGTGGCCGCACCTACTCTATGGTGAACACGGGATGAACCGGCTTGGATAGTGGCGCCGACTCCTGGTCGGAAGCTACGTCCATTGTCTGATTGTCGTCGCTTAGCTCAGCGAGCTCGCTGGCAAGCCAGCATGTCTGGTTGCTGGACTGACCCACTGCCAAGCACGAGTTTGACTGCCCTGGCCCACCCAGACTGCCTCCCTCGCCCGCGCATGCTTTCTGCCTGAAATGGTCAGCGCCACCCGCCCCGCTTCCCGGTGCAGGCAATTGCTCAGCCTTCAAACGACACAAGTATCATCCGTCCGTCCATTTTCCGCCCACATTAATGATACGTGGTTGCCAAGGCGGCTACTCCGGCGCCACATGTCCGTCCCTCCGCCGCCCACCACTGCTATATAAACTGCTGCGTCGGCCATAGCCGCAGTCATCCACCTTCGTTCCCTTTCTCCTGTCCACACCTCTACTGCCCACCATGGCTTCCTCGCGCTCCAGCGCTCTTTGGGACGGGCGGACGACGGACCAAGCCGGCAGGCAGCCGGAGGATGACAACGTCCTAATGGAGAACATGGTAGTCGACGATCCGGCGCCAACCCCCTCCCCCACGCCATCCTCGCCGGTGTAGTGCACCATGACCATCAGCAAGGCCCATGCCCAATACATGGACATGGTGAGGCAGAATCGTCAGGAGCAGTTCCACGAGGCGCATGTCGAGGCCCCCTACAACCACCATCTCCTCTAGGAGCACCTACAGGCGAAGGAGCAGATCGCCACGGACCGGGAGCAGCAGGAGGCGCTGCTCGACTCGTACCGCTCCGCCCGCGAGGGCCGCCTTGAGCGTTGGCAGTACCACATGCGGGCGGCGGAGGCTACGGCCACCTACAAAGAGGGTGATGAAGTACGCGAGGCGCTGTTTGGCGAGACTGAGGATGAGGTAGAGGACAATGTCGGCTTCGATGAGTCCCCTCTCCGCTGGCGTCGATGAGGCCCTGCTCCGCTGAGACCCCACGGTGCCAACAACAAGGCAAAGGACACCGTCGGCTCCGCCGATGCCCCGCCCCGCCGGCACCGCAGCGAAAGATTTCACTGGCTTTGGCGAGGCCCTTCTCCGCCGAGGACCCACTGCGCCAACAATGAGGCAGAGGACATCATCTTCTTCTCCGAGGCCCCACCCCACCGGCACTGAGGCAGAGGACCTTGCCGGCTTCGGCGAGGCCCTACTCCTCCGAGGCCCCACCCCGCCAACAACGAGACAAAGGACATCGCCGGCTCAGCCGAGGCCCCACCCTACCGGCAACAAGGTGGAGGATTTCCCCCGCTCCGCCGAGGCGCCGCCCCGCCGGCAATGAGACAGAGGACATCGCCGGCTCCGTCGAGGCCCCGCCCCACTGTCAACGAGGCCGCGCCACATAGAAAACGAGGAAGAGTAGAACATGGTAGGTCGTCGCCGCTCGGGACCAAGTAAGGTCACCGCTGCTACCGTCCGGTTGAAGCCAAGCTAGGCGGGTTGACCGTTGACAGACGATTAGCTTCTTGGCGGTGACATGGAGTCGGAGAGATATGTTGGAGAAGGATGCCGCTTCGGTTACTTAACTGCTGGTCTAGTTGGGTCACTGACACGTGGGCCCAATAGGCATCTGGGCCACATGTCAGTTATGCAACTGCACCTACAGTTAAGTCACTGAAGCTCAGTCCGTTGGAGAAGAAGCTTCTGTTCGGCTCAGCCAGACACAGGTGGGTAGCTTCGGTTAATTAATTATACATCCAGTGCAACCCTTTTTAGTTGAAGAATGTATGAAATGTAATGAAATCTGGCATGTTTATATGAAATCCAATCGTGTATGAATGAATTTAGTTTGATTAGTTCAAATTATTGTATCAGTGGCATTGGATGAACATGCAAAACAATATGTACTAGCATTATTCCCAGGGTGATCACCTCGATTGCAGCAGTTTCACATGTACTCCCTCCGGTCCTTTTTAGTCTGCATACAAGCTTTGTGTGTAGTCAAAGTATCTCTACTTTGACCAATCTTATAGAAAAAAGTATGAACATTCACAATGTAAAATCAACTGACTTGAAAGAAATCTAATATGCGAAGTAAAAAGGAATAGAGGGAGTACAAAGAGTTTGAGAAGCTTTTTAGTGTTCCTGTACATTGCAATCAAACACACAGGCCTGGCTATTCATAGAGAACATTCAAAACAATCGATGATTATGCATCTCAGCGATTCACATGTCAGAGCCAATATTTACTTCACAACTAAAGAATAAAGAAAAATTGATTGATGCTGCTGATAGCAAAGGGCGTCCCATTCGAAAATATCAAACACATGTCTTCTTGCTAACATCAATGAGCAAAATTTGACAAGGTTGTCCCATTCCAAAATGTCAAATGCGTGTTGTTTTGCATACATCAATGAGCAAACTTTGACAAGGTTTTCCCATTCCAAAATATCAAATGCCTACGATTGTCGAATGGGAAGGGTTTGCCATCAATTCGGACATTGACATGGCACCTCGTGTTAAATAAACCAGCTGTTCTTTTTGTGCAGTTCCACCAAAATCAACCAAATTCACGCGTAGCTTGTATGATTTCGCCTGTATATGTTGCAATGCCTTGAACATATCGGCACCTCCTTTCTTGTGGTGGAAATGAATGATTTGATGTATTCATGAACATTTTGTGCAGTTCCCATTGAAATCAAGCTGAGCACCCCTGTTTGCACAAATACAAAAAAAAATTATTAGTATAAAGCAAACTGTACTATGAATTGACAGTTTAAACAGGCACCTACATGGTCCATGTAGAGCACACTTTTAAAAATGGAACTCACCGGAAAGAATCCTAGAACAACATTGTACTTGTGCATCACAGTAAAAAAGATGGAGATCTGTTAGTCCTTCTGAGCTGAAGTTAGTTTGGTCTTGTGGGGAGTAATGTAACCATCCTTCAACTGCACCTTCCGATGAGAAGATAGACAGGGCGTCTTCATCCTGGCATAATCGGAACTAGTCACTTCACGTACTCCATATTTTTCTTCAGAGGAGGATGATCATGTTGTGCAAAGACAAGACGACAACTAAATGTTAGCATCCCTGTTTGCTCAAAAAAAGGAAATGAAATATTTAAAACAACACAGATGGAGCACTTCTCAAGGACAATACCACTTTCTCATGATAGTATCTAAATAGTAGCACAACACCAATAGAGATGACAAAGCTCAGTCATATGGATGAAATCCGTGGGCGAGTACCAACCTTTGTCAGGAGGCTTATTGTGTAGAGCATACAGATCAAGCATTTCTCCGGAACCATCTGTTGTTATCTACTATGGTTGCCATGCTTACTATATATTCCTCAATTAGTTTAATGTTTCCAACATCTTCTTGTGCAGTTCCACTAAAATATATGGTATCTTCAAAGAAGATCCCTGCTTGCACAAATAGACATAATTACATATTACATCAAGAGTGGCATCAAGTCAGTGGCAAAAAAATTGCTCGTTCCAGCCATACCAATAAATTAAGATGCAAAACTATATCATTGCTTGTGTCATCACAGTTCCAGTGCTTCATTACAGCACTAGGAGTTGATTTTTGTTTTTCTTCCACTTGTTCTTCCCCTTCATCACTTGGTTCAATAACAAACAAGCTTCGCCTTCAATGTAAGATTTGGCATGTCAATTAGGGTGCACAAGTATAGTACTAAACAACGACATTCATTTTCTGATGGAAGTGGCAAAATACAGGCCAACAGTGGTGAAATATCCTTATCTTACCTCAATGGGATATTACGATGCACATACATATTGGAAGTCTTGTATCCATTTGTGCAGTTCACTAAAATCAAGCAACATTACCATACAAGTAGCTCAACATATGAAAGCACACTTCACAATCATATGAAACAAGGCTAGTACTGACCTCTCAGGACGCGGAATTCAAACAACTCACAAGAAGAAGATCTGAACCAAATTTGCCAACACGGATAGGAAGTAAGATCTCCCCTTGTGCAGTTCCACTAAGATCAAGCAATCAAGTAACGTTGTCGGTGTGACATTTTGGTTGAACTGCACAAAACACGCCTAAAACAAAAGTGTTTTGTGTAGTGCAATAAAAGGCCACAATAGAAACGAGGTGAAGTAGATAACCCTGTTTACATAGAGGTGCAAAGGAAACAACTAGTGGTCAATAACGATGTATGACATAGAAGCCAACAAAAAGAAGCATCTAACTTATACTCTTATAAAAATCAGAGTTGGTGATGATGGTGTGCCTACCATCCTGCAATATAGGTCGTCCGATCTATATCTAACGGATAGGAACGAAACTATGACAATTTACCCGCACTCCTCTCCACATTTGCAGATAAGGCCTTCCCTCGTTCATCATTTTCTCTCACAAGATAAACTACTCATACAAATGCATCTTCATGTTCCGTGCAACGCACGGGCATCTTGCTAGTAACTTATCTAAATGGGAAAGAAAGCAAGACAATAGCATTTCTCAAACGGTGGCATTGATTAATATTAACAGAGAGATTATATTAACAATAAAATTCATTACACATGTAATTTGCTTTTAACTATGGCATTGCATCAATTTACCAGCGGCATTATTAGAGGGTGTTTGTTGACAGGGACTTTTTGGTGTAAGGACTAAAAAAGTCCCTTTCAGTCCCATCTAAACCAAATAGGAGGGAATTTTAGGGACTAAAAGTGGGCATTTGGGACTAAAGAAAGAATACCCCGAGGGAGAGTCTTTTTGGGACTTTTTCCAACAGTTTTCCCTGCCCCATATCACACCTTATCTCTATTTGTTCATTACTAGGGGTAACATGGTCTTTTAGCATGTCATTTAATAACCTCTAGTCCATGTTTAGTCCATGGAACCAAGCAGGTAGGGACTAGGGACTTTTTAGTTGGGACTAAAAAAGTCCTAGGACTTTTTAACCAAACAAGGCCTTGGATTAACAACAGCTAAAGAGTTGCACGGGACAGTGGACGCACCAGCACCGTGTGCATCTACCAATGTGTGAAGGGGTGATGCATAGTTTGTTGCAACAAAAAACAAACAACCAAGGAGCATATTTGTGTTGGTCCCAGTTTTGTTATCTTTAGAAACATTTCCCTATGTGAGTGTAGCAAATCTAGTCCTGCTGAAACTCTATAGCCTTGTCCCCCAAAACAAAAAGATTAGTTCGTTACAGATGTGCGTACTGTGTTTGTCATTGTCTTCCCTTTTCGACCAACTTAGGTGCTGGATAGCCAGTCTGTACTAGTACTTCCACCCTTCCTTTCCTCTTTGAACCACGTCCTAGATTCATGCTATACAACTTTCCCCACAACTTTCCCCCATTCCTTTCCTCTTTGAACCATGTCCTAGATTCATGCTATACAACTTTCCCCACTACTTTCCCCTTCCTTTCCTTTTAGAACCATGTCCTAGATTCATGCTATACAACTTTCCCCACTACTTTCCCCCTTCCTTTCCTTTTTGAACCACGTCCTCGATTCATGCTATACAACTTTCCCCACAATGTTCCTGTATTCCTTTCCTCTTTGAACCACGTCCTAGATTCATGCTATACAACTTTCCCCACTACTTTCCTATTTGATCCAACACCTAGATTCGAGTGCAGAAGCGGAAAAAGCCCACATGCAGCTAGAGCAATGCATGTGGAATAAGTACATTATACCTTAAGGTTCTTGGGGTGTGGTTCGGTGGGCGGCTAGAGGCTGTTCTGCCCACACTATGTATGGCGGCGAGGAAAAAGGGGTCGGAGGCCCTCCCGCGCCGCCGCTGGGTGAAAGAGAACAGTTGCGCCGGTAGTGGATTCCCTCCCTCGCCGACGGCGACAACGTTAAGCCTCCTTCCCTTCCCGGCGGATAGATCCTACTGGCTCTTTGATCAGCAGTGAGGGGGAGAGAGAGGCCAACGAAGTCTTGTTTAGATCTGGAGAGGGTGAGAGAGTGTGAAGAGAGCAACTACAAGCGCTGAGGCTCCAGCGTGTATATATATAGTGGAGAGAGAATGTGAAGAGTGCAAACCCTAGGAAACAAGTGCCGAGGCTACATCATATACGTGATGAGGTGATTATACGGTCACTACGAGATCGTATAGCTCTGTATCCATCCATTTTGACCAGTCAAAGAATCCTCCTGGCACCGCCTAGATCACTTTCTCTCTCTATCATACGGGGCCTACATTTCATTGGGTGGAAGAAAGGAGTCAAACAAAAACAAAATTATGCTCAACTGTGGTTATCGAACCTGAGACCTCATGTGTGATGAGTGAACAGGTTAACCAGCTACACCACCCTCATGTTATGTTTAAAGAGAGGAAAATAACCTTTTATAAATTCCTGCATTTCGTGTGACAAGCATGATGTATTTTTTTGCGTGGGAGTCATTAGGATTTAAATCATAATCGTGTCATGTGGCTTTGGTCGTAAGGTCTTTTGGGATTTAAAGTAGTGTTGGTAGTACATAAATAATGCAGCCTTAGTCACCTTACCTCTCTCCACGTAGTACGTTGGCTCCCACCAGTCAGAGGGTGAAACAAAAAAATTAATAAGAAAAATTAAAAGTGCCAGCGGTGTATGTTACCTCACACATCTCGCTACTGCTCGTAAACACTGTCCAATTGATCCCTCTATTCGCTCACGTACTATTTTAAGTGAATCCTTATTATAACATGCACACAATTTTGGGCACTTGTATTCAACCTAAGTCAGTGTGCCACCGTATCTCTTACTACTCCCTCCGTCAAGGTGCAGCGGTTCCAAGGTGCAAGCAGATTGGAGGAGAAGGAGAAACTTGACCGGTCCTTCCTCTAATCAAAGCCCTAATTTCTGTCTCTAAATGCAACAATTATTCACAACAACTAAGATATGTAGTTTTAGCTACCATGCAGGGCCACGTATTAACTCGCATGCAAGCCGACTTTGATTTCTTGACTGATCAACGCGTAGTTGCGCTCCATGCATTGGCTTTCCGAGAGAGATAACAAGGCAGAGTAAGGAGCATTTGGTTACATTGCTCGGCTAGCCCAGCTAGCCAGCTTTCGCTTTGCCAACTTGCCTGGTCAAGAGGTTTAGTTCTTTTTCTTACCAGCCTTGCCCCGTGAAAATCATTGTCATGAGTGGGTCGCCAATTTTTCCATGCGTGAAGTTTGCCGTCGGAAGCGAGCCGATCTAGCTCTCCTGAGCTAGCAAGGTTTTTCTAGCCCACAAAAGCTAACATATTTTGACAGTTCCAAATGCCTAACCTTGCCCGGCTAGGCTATAAACTGTTCTTGCTAAGGATCCAAATGCTCCCTAAGTAACAACCACTACTGCAGGATGCTGCTAACGCGACACTACAATCAGAGACCCTTCAACAAAACTGTGTGCGATGCAATAATCTCAAGCGGTGGTGTAAAAGAACCGTCAAAAAAGGTGCAAAATGTTTGCGATGGCGGAGCCATCAAACACGGTTCAAATTTTAGTTGCGTGTGCGATGCAGGGCATATGGTTCTGTCCAATGAACTGTTTGCGACGAGGCAGAACAAAACAAACGGGTAGCCTGATGAAGGCGTGTGCGATATACATCATACGGTTCACTCGGATGAACTGTTTGTGATTAGGCAACACAAAAGAAATGGTTAGCCAGATCAAGGTGTGTAATTCAGGGAATACGCTTCAGAAGGATTAACTGTTTGCAATTAGGCAACAGAACAGAAACGGGCCAGCCAGATCAAAGTGTCTGTGATTGATGGCATACACTTCACATGGATGAACTATTTGCGATTAGCCTCTTTTGCCAGTGTCATCCCGCAACTAAATGAGAGCAATGTGAAGCTCCGGGCCGAGTGCAACCTACTGAGGGCGAAGATCGTCGGAAGTGCGGAGCAGCAGGAGGAAACCGCTACCTTGTTGAAACAATATTACGAATTTTAAGCAACTTGATCATGAACATGTTGCACAGGCTTGGGAGAGAATGAAATTAATGATATGTAATTGCCCTACTCATGGTTTAAATTTGTGGATGATTATACAAAAAATGTATGCCGGGTTGAATTTTGCTTCTAGAAATCTTTTAGATTCAGCCGCGGGAGGCACCTTTATGGAAATAACTTTAGGAGAAGCTACTAAACTCCTAGATAATATTATGGTTAATTATTCTCAATGGCACACTGAAAGATCTACTAATAAAAAGGTGCATGCGATAGAAGAAATTAATGTTTTGAGTGAAAAGATGGATGAACTTATGAAATTATTTGCTAATAAGAGTGTTTCTTTTGATCCTAATGATATGCCCTTGTCTACTTTGATTGAGAATAATAATGAATCTATGGATGTGAATTTTGTTGGTAGGAACAATTTTGGTAACAACGCGTATAGAGGAAATTTCAATCCTAGGCCTTACCCTAGTAATCCCTCTAATAATTATGGTAAATCCTACAACAATTCTTATGGCAATTATAATAAGATGCCCTCTGATTTTGAATCTAATATTAAAGAATTTATTACTTCACAAAAGAATTTTAATGCTATGATTGAAGAAAAATTGCTTAAGATTGATGATTTGGCTAGGAACGTTGATAAAATTTCTCTTGATGTTGCTCTTTGAAACTAAGATCTATTCCACCTAAGCATGATATCAATGAGTCTCTCAAAGCCATGAGAATTTACATAGATGACTGCAAAGAAAGAACCGCTAGGATGCGTGCTAAGAAATATGCCTTTATGAGAGCGTGTTCTTCTAGTTACTATGAAAATAAAGATGAAGATCTAAAAGTTATTGATGTGTCCCCTATTAAATCTTTGTTTTGCAATATGAATCTTGATAATGATGGGACTGAATATGATCCACCTTTACCTAGAAGGCGTTCCAAGAATTCAGAATTTGTTGATCTTGATGCTAAATTTGATAACAGTGGGATTGAAGAAATTAAAACCCTAGATGTTGCTAAACCCACTATTGTGGATTTCAAGGAATTTAACTATGAAAATTGCTATTTGATTGATTGTATTTCCTTGTTGCAATCCGTGCTAAATTCTCCTCATGCTTATAGTCAAAATAAAGCGTTTACTAAAAATATCGTTGATGCCTTGATGCAATCTTATGATGAAAAACTTGAATTGGAAGTTTCTATCCCTAGAAAACTTTATGATGAGTGGGAACCAACTATTAATATTAAAGTTAAAGATCATGAATGCTATGCTTTATGTGATTTGGGTGCTAGTGTTTCCACGATTCCAAAGACTTTCTGTGATTTTTTAGGGTTCCGTGATTTTGATGATTGCTCTCTACACTTGCACCTTGCGGATTCCACTATTAAAAAACCTATGTGAAGAATTAATGCTGTTCTTATTGTTGCAAATAGGAATTATGTGCACATAGATTTTATTGTTCTTGACATAGATTGCAATCCTTCATGTCCTATTATTCTTGGTAGACCTTTCCTTAGAATGATTGGTGCAATTATTGATATGAAGGAAGGAAATATTAGATTCCAATTTCCATTAAGGAAAGGAATGGAACACTTTCCTAGAAAGAAGATTAAATTACCTTATGAATCTATTATGAGAGCCACTTATGGATTGCCTACCAAAGATGGTAATACCTAGATCTATTCTTGCTTGTTATGCCTAGCTAGGGGCGTTAAACGATAGCGCTTGTTGGGAGGCAACCCAATTTTATTTTTATTCCTTTATTTTTGCCCTGTTTAGTAATAAATAATTTTTCTAGCCACTGTTTTGGTTGTGTTTTTTGTGTTTAATTAGTGTTTGTGCCAAGTAGAACCGTTGGGAAGACTTGGGGAAAGTCTTGTTGAACTTGCTGTAAAAAACAGAAACTTTAGCGTTCACGAGAACTGCTGTCAATTTTATTTGGAGAGTGATATTTAGTTAATTCTTTTTGCATATGATTAACAGATAAATTCCTCACGTCCAGAAATTTGTTTTAGAATTTTTGGAGCTCCAGATCTTGCGCAGGTTACAGATTACCACAGACTGTTCTATTTTTGACAGATTCTGTTTTTCATGTGTTGTTTGCTTATTTTGATGAATCTATGGCTAGTAAAATAGTTTATGAACCATAGAGAAGTTGTAATACAGTAGGTATAACACCAATATAAATAAATAATGAGTTCATTACAGTACCTTGAAGTGGTCTTTTATTTTCTTTCGCTAACAGAGCTCACGAGATTTTCTACTTTAAGTTTTGTGTTGTGAAGTTTTCATGTTTTGGGTAAAGATTTTATGGATTATGGAACAAGGAGTGGCAAGAGCCTAAGCTTGGGGATGCCCATGGCACCCCCAAGATAATCTAAGGACACCTAAAAGCCAAAGCTTTGGGATGCCCCGGAAGGCATCCCCTCTTTCGTCTACTTCTATCGGTAACTTTACTTGGAGCTATATTTTTATTCGCCACATTATATGTGTTTTGCTTGGAGCGTCTTGTATTATTTGAGTCTTTATTTGTTAGTTTACCACAATCATCCTTGCTGTACACACGTTTTGAGAGAGCCATACATGATTTAGAATTTGTTAGAATACTCTATGTGCTTCGCTTATATCTTTTGAGTTATATATTTTTGCTCTAGTACTTCAATTATATCTTTTAGAGCACGGTGGTGGATTTGTTTTATAGAAAGTATTGATCTCTCATGCTTCACTTAGATTATTTTGAGAGTCTTAATAGCATGGTAGTTTGCTTTAAATCCTAATATGCTTGGTATACAATATTAATAATAAAAATTCTCTTATGAGTGTGTTGAATACTATGATAAGTTTGATACTTGATAATTGTTTTGAGATATGAAGATGGTGAGATTAAAGTCATGCTAGTTGAGTAGTTGTGAATTTGATAAATACTTGTGTTGAAGCTTGAAATTCCCGTAGCATGCACGTATGGTGAACCGTTATGTGATGAAGTCGGAGCATGATTTATTTTTTGATTTCCTTCCTTATGAGTGGCAGTCGGGGACGAGCGATGGTATTTTCCTACCAATCTATCCCCCTAGGAGCATGCGTGTAATACTTTTCTTTGATAACTTGTAGATTTTTGCAATAAGTATATGAGTTCTTTATGACTAATGTTGAGTCCATGGATTATACGCACTCTCACCCTTCCACCTTTGCTAGCCTCTCTAATACCGCGCACCTTTCACCGGTATCATACACCCACCATATACCTTCCTCAAAACAGCCACCATACCTACCAATTATGGCATTTCCATAGCCATTCCGAGATATATTTCCATGAAACTGTCCACCGTTCCGTTTATTATGACACACTCCATCATTGTCATATTGCTTAGCATGATCATGTAGTTGACATCGTATTTGTGGCAAAGCCACCATTCATAATTCTTTCATACATGTCACTCATGAGTCATTATATATCCCGGTACACCTCCGGAGGCATTCATATAGAGTCATATTTTGTTCTAAGTATCGAGTTGTAATTGTTGAGTTGTAAGAAAAATAAAAGTATGATGATCATCATTATTAGAGCATTGTCCTAGTGAGGAAAGGACGATGGAGACTATGATTCCCCCACAAGTCGGGATGAGACTCCGGACGAAAAAAAAGAGGCCATAAAAAAGAGAAAAGGCCCAAATAAAAAAAGAAAATAAAAGAAAAAATGAGAGAAAAAGAGAGAAGGGACAATGTTATTATCCTTTTACCACACTTGTGCTTCAAAGTAGCACCATGATCTTCATAGTAGAGAGTCTCTCATGTTATCACTTTCATATACTAGTGGGAATCTTTCATTATAGAACTTGGCTTGTATTTTCCAATGATGGGCTTCCTCAAAATGCCCTAGGTCTTTATGAGCAAGCAAGTTGGATGCACACCCACTTAGTTTCTTTTTGAGCTTTCATATAATTATAGCTCTTGTGCATCCGTTGCATGGCAATCCCTACTCACTCACATTGATATCTATTCATGGGCATCTCCATAGCCCGTTGATACGCCTACTTGATGTGAGACTATCTTCTCCCTTTTTGTCTTCTCCACAACCACCACTCTATTCCACCTATAGTGATATATCCATGGCTCACGCTCATGTATTGCGTGAAGATTGGAAAAGTTTTGAGAATGTCAAAAGTATGAAACAATTGCTTGGCTTGTCATCGGGGTTGTGCATGATTTAAATATTTTGTGTGGTGAAGATAGAGCATAGCCAGACTATATGATTTTCTAGGGATAGCTTTCTTTAGCCATGTTATTTTGAGAAGACATAATTGCTTTCTTAGTATGCTTGAAGTATTATTATTTTTAGGTCAATATGAACTTTTGTCTTGAATCTTTCGGATCTGAATATTCATACCACCATTAAGAAGAACTACATTAAAAATATGCCAAGTAGCACTCTGCATCAAAAATTCTGTTTTTATCATTTACCTACTCGAGGACAAGCAGGAATTAAGCTTGGGGATGCTTGATACGTCTCCAACGTATCTATAATTTTTTATCGCTCCATGCTATATTATCTACTATTTTGGACATTATTGGGCTTTATTATCCACTTTTATATTATTTTTGGGACTAACCTATTAACTGGAGGCCCAACCCAGAATTGTTGTTTTTTGCCTGTTTTAGGGTTTCGAAGAAAAGGAATATCAAACGAAGTCCAAACGGAATGAAACCTTCGGGAACGTGATTTTCTCAACGAACAAGACTTGGGAGACTTGGACCCTACGTAAAGAAATAAAACAGGAGGCCACGAGGTAGGGGGCGCGCCCACCCCCACCAGGCGCGCCCTCCATCCTTGTGGGCCCCCTGTTGCTCCACCGACGTACTCCTTCCTCCTATATATATCCACGTACCCCCAAACAATCACAAGAGGAGACAAAACCCTAATTCCACCGCCGTAACTTTCTGTATCCACGAGATCCCATCTTGGGGCCTGTTCCGGAGCTCCGCCGGAGGGGGCATCAATCACGGAGGGCTTCTACATCAACACCATAGCCTCTCTGCTGAAGTGTGAGTAGTTTACCTCAGACATACGGGTCCATAGTTAGTAGCTAGATGGCTTATTCTCTCTTTTTGGATCTCAATACAATGTTCTCCCCCTCTCTTGTGGAGATCTATTCTATGTAATCTTGTTTTTGCGGTGTGTTTGTTGAGACTGGTAATTATGGGTTTATGATCAAGTCTATCTATGAATAATATTTGAATCTTCTCTGAATTCTTTTATGTATGATTGGTTATCTTTGCAAGTCTCTTCAAATTATCAGTTTGGTTTGGCCTACTAGATTGATCTTTCTTGCAATGGGAGAAGTGCTTAGCTTTGGGTTCAATCTTGCAGTGTCCTTTCCGGTGACAGTAAGGGCGGCAAGGCACGTATTGTATTGTTGCCATCGAGGATAACAAGATGGGTTTTTCTTCATATTGCTTGAGTCTATCCCTCTACATCATGTCATCTTGCTTAAGGTGTTACTCTGTTTTTTAACTTAATACTCTAGATGCATGCTGGATAGCGGTCGATGAGTGGAGTAATTGTAGTAGATGTAGGCAGGAGTCGGTCTACTTGTCTCGGACGTGATGCCTATATACATGATCATACCTAGATATTCTCATAACTATGCTCAATTCTGTCAATTGCTCAACAGTACTTTGTTCACCCACCGTAGAATACTTATGCTCTCGAGAGAAGCCACTAGTGAAACCTATGGCCCCCGGTCTATCTTTATCATATTGATCTCCTACTACTTAGTTATTTCCTTTGCTATTTACTTTGCCTTTATTTTACTTTGCATATTTATCATAAAAATACCAAAATTATTATCTTATCATATCTATCACATCTCACTCTCGTAAGTGGCCCTATAGGGATTGACAACCCCTATTTGCGTTGGTTGCAAGGATTTATTTGTTTTGTGCAGGTGCGAGGGACTCGCGCGTAGCCTCCTACTGGATTGATACCTTGGTTCTCAAAAACTGAGGGAAATACTTATGCTACTTTGCTGCATCATCCCTTCCTCTTCGGGGAAAACCAACGCAGTGCTCAAGAGGTAGCAGGAGCCAACAATGGCGGGCTAATCTGAAGGGAGACAACTAGTACAAGCTATCCTGACAAAAGTAGTCTTCGCCTGCACAAAGCTCTGGTGGTGACGCTGCTTTGGGCTCCACGATGACCTCCGTTTTGAAGTCCATGGTCTTGGTCTTGTTGCACCGAAATGGCAACCTTTGCCTGAGGCCTCGGTACCCCGCGGCTGCGCTTGCCCCCTTTGTACCAAAGAGGAAACAAGGATGCTGCGCACGCTGGCGCCCGCCTGGTGTCGATCGTCATGGCTCACATCACGAGAGCCTCGCGAAGTTTGCCCCGCCTTGATATCTCCGCTCCTCGTGAGCCTGCCTGGCTAGGCCACTCCAGAGGAGGTCTTGCGTCGTCCGCCTTGCGAGGCTTGGCCCCTCGCGAGGGTCTTGGATGCCTTGTTGGTGAAGACGGGTCGTACGGCCTACTGGCTCAGCCACGCCGCGGGCCGCAGGCAGGCAAGTCTGGGGACTCCCGTTCCCAGAACGCCGACAGTAGCCCCCGGGCCCAAGGTGCGCGCGGGCTTGGCTTCGCGGCAAAGCCAAAGGTCAAGTTCGGAGCATCGCGGGCCCCCAAAGCCTGCGGCCTTGGTTGACACGTGGCGGTTGGTTGGACGTGGGCACCTCCGCTTCCCCATGCTGCGTTGGCAGCTGCACGACTTGACAAGTCCCTGCGACATGCAAGCGAATCCATCATTGCCTGCGATCGTGGGAGGTGCCGGTTGGCCTTCTCTTGCTACAAATGGAGAGGGGGGGATGGAGCCCCCTGTCGCCCATCTCCTCCACGCTCGCTTGCTTCTTCCTCCTTGCTCTTCTGCTTGCTTCCAATGGCGCCTATCCAAAGGTTCTCCGCCAAAGAGAAGGGGAAAGCTCCCCGGGATGTCCCGGAGCTCCTCCCGTCGAAGAAGAGGTCGATCCATCGTCGTGACGAAGCGGCGATGCAAGTGGTAGTGAGGCCTAGGTGCAAGCGGCCTCCACCGGGGTATCCGCTACCCCTGCACGCCCAAGCCGAGGGCTTGGGAGGACGAAGCGATGAGCAGCGCCTCCCGCGCCGCATTCAGGGTCAGCGCGCCACAGCGACGCGCGGTGTCCACGCCGCGGACTCCTCGCACGAGTTGGTGCTGTGGGCGCCGATGCCTCCAAGCTCCTGGATCCGCTTCCCGTAGTTCTTCTCCGACGTGATGCCGCCGAGGGAGCCTCTTGAGCTCTGGCTGCAGCATGCCGATTGCGACACTCCGGCGATCAGAGCGAAGATCGAAGCGGTCCCCATTGGCAAGATCTTCATGACTCGCGGCTGGGGTGAGGTCGCACGGGCCTGTCGCGCGAGGGGCACCCTCGCGATCCACTTCAAGTATGACGGCGCCTCCACGCATCTCTTCAAGGTCTTCGACACCGAGGGCCGCCGCCAGGAGTGCTGCGCTGGAGGGGAGCGCGAGGCTGATGCGAGCTTCGCTCGCGACCACTCCAGCAGCAGCAACCCTTGGGAGTCCAGCAGCTCTCCTGAGCTCTACGAGACTCCGGAGACGAGCGACGAAAGCTACGTCCCCCCGAGCTCTCGCCGCGCCTGGAGCAGGGCTGCGTCGTCCGGCCGCCGCCGCTGCTGATCTAGATGGGGTTCGCACCGGCCTCCTGTGGCCCACTGTTGATGATGGCGTCTGCCACGTGAGGATGTAGATAGGATCCCCATTAGCTTAAGCTTTCGTTTCCTGGGAAGAATCATGAATCACCCCGTGGGGGCATGTAAGGATCTGCAATGCCTTTTGTACTTATTTTCTTCGTGATGAAGATTCAATGAATCTGTTTCCCGTTAAGGCTCGGTCTCCCCTTTCTTTCCTCGCGATAGCTTGTTGCTCTACGCTGACGGGTCCCGGTCCCAAGGCGGCTACAACCGTCGCTGGTATGCTAGGTCGTGATGCCGTGGTGAAGGCCAGGAGGTGCACGGCCCGAGGTCTAGTAAGAGCCCCTGAGGCGCGATGCTCAGGAGGTCCCCCTTAGCGCCCAAGCGGCCATGGTAAGGAAAGAAAGGAAGATGACTTGGCCGCAATGGGGTTGCGGCATGGTGTGAGCGACTATTAGGCCCAAATATTTAGCCGACCGAGGGTGAGACTTATCTTGCTGACTTCGCGGTGATTCCTGATGTTGTGCTAGGGCCGCGCGCCAACTTTCGCGACATAGCTAGGCCGGTCCGTACGAGTTTTCCTTCTCCTAAGCTCTCCTTAGTGCTCTACGTCCTCAGCTCCCGGCCCTCGAGCGAGCTCAACCGCCACTGGTATGCTAGGTCGCGATGCCGTGGTCAAGGCCAGGGCGTGAAGGTTGGAGAGCCAGTAAGAGCTCCTGAGTCGCGATGCTCAGGAGCCCCCCTTTTAACACGCAACCGAATCGCATGAGAGAAAAGGAAACTCGCGGTGCCGCTTGCTGTCCTCCCCGCTGGGTCCCTGTGGACAGGCACAAGAAGAAACATGGTTTGCCGTTACTGCCGCCTGCGTGCCGCTAGTTGGTCTGGATGAAGTGAATGCACTAAGGGCCTAGTGAGGTGACGTGCACGGTGCGTGCCGCGAGCCAGAGCTCGACCACTCAGATTTGTCGGTCATGGCAGGGACGGACCCATGCACCAGCGCCGTGCCTGTGTAGGGGCCCCAAGGGAGGCGATGATCGAGCAGGTGATAGCAATTGATAGGTTAATTATGAAGAGCAGATCGACTTGGATAAATGTAGGAAGATACGTGCCACTTGGCCTGGCCCGAGCGGCGTGGGGTTGATGCAGTCCGAGGGGCACCCCCAACAAGGTTAGCCAAAGGCATAGCAAAAGGGATACATGCCACAGGGACGGACCCACGTGGCCTGGGAATAATGCAGCCCGAGGGCGGCTCCCAGCTTAAATGAACTTGGAGGATGTCACCTGGTTCTGAAGACGAAGTAGAGTTGGTGCAGCTGAAGCCACACGTTGAAGGAATGGCTCCTCATGAGCTACCGGGACCCTAAGCCTCAGGAGGCTCTGGGGGCTCGGGAGGTTCCCTGAAGACCGTCCTCATTTCCTCCGAAACGGCGCGAAACCTGGCCTCCTGAGCCGTCAGGACTTGCCTCACATTGTGCTGATTGGTCGACGCCACGCTCGGCAAGCTGAAGGGCATGCGAAAATAGCTGTGTGGTGGACCCTCACAGCGGCCCGCACGTGATGGCCAGAAGCGTTACGGAGATGCGGCCCTGTTGAGCCCTAGGATGTCATTGCAGGTGCACAGCCCGGCATCGTCGCCTGGATGGGGGGCTATGCCTTGTGAGCGGCCGTGGCCGCGCATGGCCCTCGCTTCTTGCAGTTCTTCGGTGGTCTTGGTGATGAACTCCTGTGCGGTGGGCACTCCTTGCCCTATGCTCTCCTGAGGAAAGTGTGTCGTGAGGAACGCCTCCAAGTGGTGCCCAAGCGCCTCCCTCGTGAGGTTGGCAAGGTCTGAGGCTATCCAGGAGAGAGCCCCCGAGCCTCGCCGGAGGAGGGCGCTGGACGCGCTTTCCTATGCGGTGGAGGGAGGCACCCCTGGAGTGGGTGCTGATCCTGATGAGGCCCCTGACACGACGCTGTCTTCTTGGGGTCCTACGCGGCGCGTCAGCTTCTTCTTGGGGATGGTCTTCGGAGGGTCTCCACTTCTGCTGTCAGGGTTGTCGACTGCCGCGGCTTGGAAGGCGCGCTCGAGGGAGCACACCACATCCCTTTCTTCACATGGGACCATAATGATTCCCCGCTTCCTGGCATCTTGAGGACACCGTGGCCATGGTGAGTGACTGCCATGAATTTGGCCAGGGCTGGTTACCTGAGGATGGCATTGTACCGCAGGCAGATGTGTGTGACGTCGAAGTCGATGAGCTCGGTGCGGTAGTTCTTGCGCTCCCCGAAGGTGACAGGAAGGCGGACCTGCCCTATCGGTGTGGTGGAACCGTCGGTCACTCCTGAGAAAGGTTTGGTTGGCTGGAGCTGCTCATAGGGCACTTGGGGGTTGTTGAAAGTGTCGACGGACAGGACGTTGAGCCCTCCGCCACCGTCGGTGAGAGTCTTGGTGACTTGCACATTGCTAATGACTGGGGAGCATAGCATAGGCAGGGAGCCAGCGGTGGCTGCACACTTGAGCTGGTCTGCCGAGCTGAAGGTGATGGCGCACTGGGACCACCTGAGTGGGCGCGTGGCCTCAGCTTGGGGAGCGCCGTGTTCACCTCGCGAGCGAACTGTTTGAAGATGCGCTGAGAGGCTGGGGCCTGGGCACCGCCCAAGATGCAAGAGACCGCACGCGACTCCTGGAAGCCCCCAGCCCTCTCGTCCTGGTGGTGGTCGTTGTTCCTTCTCAGTGGCGGCAATGGGGGAAGACCGGCGTTGCCTTGGGGGCGATCCTCACGAGGCGGATCCCTCCAGGCGCCCTCGCGAGGTTGGTCCTGCCAGCGGTCTTCACGAGGCTGGTCGCGCCACTCCTGGCACGGGCCACGGTCGTCCCAACGTCCGCCTTCGCGTCCTCCTCCGCGGCCGTAGCCCGATCGTTGCGCTCGGGGCGTCGAACGAAGCATCCTACTCGAATGGCTCGAGCTCTTGACAGTCGCTGGTGTTGTGGGTGTTCAGGTTGTGGAAGGCACAGAACGGGCGACCGTTCTTGGATGACTCGGGCTGATCTCTGCCTCGCTTGGCGTCGGGCTCCGCTGCGAGCACTACTGCCTCTTTGCGCTTCACATCTTTGGCCTTGGCCTTCTTCTCCTCCATTCCTGCAGCTGGCAGCTCAAGGAGAGAGAGGCGCCCTTCCTCGGCTCTTGCGCACCTGTTCGCCAGGTTGAACAGCTCCTGAGATGTGCAAAGCTCTTCGTGGATAGCTAGCTCTTCCTTCATCTTGATGTCACGGACGACATCTGAGAACGCGGAGATGATGGCTTCGTCCGTGACCTTGGGGATCTTGAGGCGGGTGTTGTTGAAGTGCTGGATGTACTTCTGGAGGGTCTCTCCTGGCTGTTGCTTGATGCGGCGTAGATCGCCCGCGACTGGTGGGCGGTCACGAGTGCCCTGGAAGTTGGCAACGAAGCGGTCGCGCATCTCGTCCCAGGAGGAGATCGAGTCGTGCTGCAGGTTCAGGAGCCAGGAGCGGGCCCCATCCTTGAGAGCCATGGGAAACCAGTTTGCCATGACTTTTTCGTCGCTGTTGGCCGCTTCGATGCTCAACTCATAGAGTTGCAGGAACTCCGCGTGGTCAGCGGTGTCGTCGTACCGAGGAGGCAGACCTGGCTTGAACTTCCCTGGCCAAGCAACACTATGCAGCTCAAGGGTGAAGGCGCGACAGCCAGCTGTGGTTGCCGGGGCCCGCTTCGGAGGCGGAGCTTGATCTTGGCAAGGTCCACACTGCACCACTGCAGGCGGCGTGCGGTCTTGATGAGGTGGCGCAGGGAGCGCCGGTGCAGCTTCTCGCGGCCGCGGGATTTCTTGGCAGCTCCTTTCTTCACGCGTGGGCGCCGGGCGCGGTGGATCACGCCGCGGAGGCGCGCGCCTTGGTGCCAATGCACCGTCTTGGGGTCGAGGCAGCGGAGGCACGCCATGAGCCCCGTCTCTCGCGGCTGGCTGAGGTGGAGGCAGAGAACGGGACGATGCCGAAGAGCCCCATGCGGCACGGACGAGCTCGGTGACGAGGTCGAGCCACTCCTCATAGACGTCATCGACGGGGCGATAACGCAGGAGCTTGTTCGCCGCGATGAGCGTGGCCCGTGCCTCCATGGGAGCGCGATGCATGTGAGACGAAGAACCGGCAAGGGTGAGTGATGGAGTAGCGGTGCGGCCGTCTTGCCGCACCGAAGGATGCTGCGAGGACGCCTGCTGCTCGTTCCTCACTGGGCCAGTGGCAGCGTTGGCGGCGGGGGACGGAGAATGACGAGGTGGCCCGTAAACGGGAGCCGTCTGAGCGACACGGGCGGCGAGAGGAGCCCGACGCTCAGCTCGAGTACGGCGAGCGTCCGCCATGGGGACAACGGAGCGACGGAAAGGAAGCTATGGCGCACCCCTACCTGGCGCGCCAAATGTCGGATGTGGGGCTCCGGCAAACCCTTAAGGTTCGAACACTGGGGTGCGCGCGAAGTCTTTCCCTTCTACCAATCTATGCTCTAGATTGCTAAGATCTTGCGGACGAACTCGATGAACACGCAACACAGAAAGACACAGGGTTTATACTGGTTCGGGCCACCGTTGTGGTGTAATACCCTACTCCAGTGTGGTGGTGGTGGATTGCCTCTTGGGCTGATGATGAACAGTACAAGGGAAGAACTGCCTCCTGAGGTTGAGGTGTTCTTATGTGTATGAACTTGTGGTGTGTCTCCCGATCTCTGATGATCTTCTCTCGCTAAGATCCCCCCGATCCACTGTGGTGGCTAGTCCTATTTATAGAGGCCCTGGTCCTCTTCCCAAATATCGAGCGGGAAGGGAACCAACAATGGCGGGCTAATTTGAAGGGAGACAGCTAGTACAAGCTATCCTGACAAAAGTAGTCTTCGCCTGCACAAAGCTCTAGTGGTGACGCTGCTTTGGGCTCCACGATGACCTCCGTTTTGCAGTCCATGGTCTTGGTATTGTTGCACCGAAATGGCAACCTTTGCCTGAGGCCTCGGTACCCCGCGGCTGCGCTTGCCCCTTTTGCACCAAAGAGGAAACAAGGACGCTGCGCGCACTGGTGCCCGCCTGGTGTCGATCGTCATGGCTCACGTCACGAGAGCCTCGCGAGGTTTGCCCTGCCTTGATATCTCCGCTCCTCGTGAACCTTCCTAGCTAGGCCACTCCAGAGGAGGTCTTGCGTCGTCCGCCTCACGAGGCTTGGCCCCTCGCGAGGGTCTTGGATGCCTTGTTGGTGAAGACGGGCTGTACGGCCTGCTGGCTCAACCACACCGCGGGTCGTAGGCAGGCAAGTCTGGGGACCCCCGTTCCCAGAACACCGACAGCGCTATTCAACGCTTTTTTGAATTTAAAATATTACCTTCTATGCGGCCATTTATAAAATCTGAGAGTTGTCCAGTCGTCGGCTTCCGCCCCCATGTAACTAGTACTGGGGTGTTTGGGATAAACCTGAGCACTCTTTATCCCAATTTTGGGTCCTTCGAGGGAGGTGTTCAGCACAACGAACCAGGCAATCGGACTATAAGGCTTTATCACTCTCACTTAGCCATAGAAGTCTACAATTTTAAATTTTGGCGAAGCCCTAGTATTCAGAAGCCCGAATTTGGGGCGCTATATACGCCTAGGTCGGGCAAGGCCGACTCCTCGCCCGAAGCGGAAAAAGTCTTTAAGGACTTGAGACCTCTCGAACAGCGACCTGCTCTTGCCTTATCATGACAGTTAGTTTTCGGCTTTCTCTACTGAGGTGCTCGTCTGGAAGAACCGGGACACAATCACAGTAGTTCTCCCAGCGCTACATTAGCCGATATAGCGGAACGTAAGGTACCAAAGCATGGGAGCCGGGCAAACCCAACTATTGACCCAAGACATGATTCGGAGCTGATGCATATAATGCTATAAGTTCGGGGTGCCGCACTGTTGAAAGTGTTTGGACTTCTCACGCCGTACTATGGGGTAAACGAAAGCCCCTGGCGTACTGACCGCACCAGAATGTATGGGTGCAAGTTGTTGTAAATGAACATATAAGAAAAAAGGGATTGGTAATGAAATAATAGATTAATGTTGTGCATTGTTATTTAAATAATACGTCGAAGCATACTGATACAAGTAGTGCAATAAGCAAAAAAATAGGACTATTTGACATGTCCTATCCAAGGGCAGGCTGCGTACGGATAGTAAAAAGCAGGTATATCGATTATTAGTAGAGACCACCTGGGGGTTCCCTTGTACGTCTTAGCTTCTTGACTCCTTGGTTGTTCCTTCCCGTAATGTGTCCGGCAATCGTACTATCGGAAAGGGCTTCCAGAGAGTAAGGTCCTGAAATAGAAAAAATGATAAAGGTATGCAGCCCCTAGGGCGGTTAAGCCGCATTACGGGACGTGCCCTGATCGTGCCCCCGCCTATGTCCATGGTATTTTCAGTGTGTAATTGTGTACGTGCGGCACGGATTTTGTTGCTTGACTGGGACTGGGTCGGGGGCCGAATTGCTAGGCGAGCTCTGAACGTGCCAGGCGATCCTGTTGTAGTTTACTCCATACTCGCTTGACAACGTCTGGGGGCTGTATCGCCGAATTGGTGGTTTGCCTTAAAAGGCTGCTTTATGCTTCTGCTGCGAGGGCCGCAGTGTGCTCTTCCATGCGGAGCGAGCGCTCTGTGTTTCCATTGACTGTTATGACCCCCCTAGGTCCTGGCATCTTGAGCTTTAGGTATGCGTAGTGCGGTACCGCATTGAATTTTGCAAATGCGATTCGCCCGAGTAGTGCGTGATAGCCACTATGGAACGGGACGATATCGAAGATTAACTCCTCGCTTCGGAAGTTGTCCAGAGATCCGAAGACCACTTCCAGTGTGATTGAGCCCGTGCAATGGGCCTCTACAGCTGGGATGACGCCCTTAAAGGTGGTTTTGGTGGGTTTGATCCTCAAGGGATCTATTACCCATTTTGCACACTGTATCCTGATAGAGCAGGTTTAGGCTGCTGCCGTCGTCCATAAGGACTCGAGTGAGGTGAAATCCGTCGATGATGGGGTCTAGGACTAGTGTGGCAGATCCGCCATGACGGATACTAGTGGGGTGGTCCCTGCGATCGAAAGTGATCGGACAAGCGGGCCATGACGGATACTAGTGGGGTGGCTCCATCGCATAGACGTCCCTTAGTGCATGCTTCCATTCCCTCTTGGGAATGTGGGTTGCGTATATCATGTTCACCGTCTTCACTTGTGGGGGGAACCTCTTCTGTCCTCCCGTGTTCGGCGGCCAGGGCTCCTCCTCGTCATCACTATGCAGCCCCTTGTCCTTGTTTTCGGCATTCAACTTGCCGACCTGCTTGAACACCCAACATTCTCTGTTGGTGTGATTGGCTAGCTTATCGGGGGTGCCGTGTATTTGACACGAGCGATCAAGTATGCGATCCAAACTGGACGGGCCCGGAGTACTTCTTTTGAATGGCTTTTTCCGCTGACCGGATCTAGAGCCTCTGAATCCGGCATTGACTGTCGTATCATTGATGTTATCGCCGTTGTTGCGGCACTTTTGTCTATTACGACGTGGTCTGCCGTTGGCATCTTTGGTATCTGAAGTGCCCGAATTCCTTGATGTGTTGTTGCTGCGAGCCAGCCAGCTATCCTCGCCCGCGCAAAAGCGGGTCATGAGTGTCGTGAGGGCTGCCATAGACTTCGGCTTCTCCTGGCCAAGGTGCTAGGCGAGCCACTCGTCACAGATGTTATGCTTGAATGACGCTAAGGCCTCTGCATCCGGATAGTCAACAATTTGTTTTTTCTTAGTTAGGAACCATGTCCAGAATTGCCTGGCCGATTCCCCTGGCTACTGAGTTATATGGCTCAAGTCATCAGCATCCGGTGGTCGCACATAAGTGCCCTGGAAGTTGTCAAGGAATGCGTCTTCCAAATCCTCCCAACTGCCGACGGAGTCTGCTGGCAAGCTATTCAGCCAATGCAGAGCTGGTCCTTTGAGTTTTAGTGGGAGGTACTTGATGGCATGCAGATCATCACCGCGAGCCATGTGGATGTGAAGGAGGAAATCCTCAATCCATACAGCGGGATATGTTGTACCATCATACAATTCAATATTTACGGGTTTGAAACCCTCCGGGAATTCGTGATCCATAACTTCAACAGTGAAGCATAGGGGGGGGGGATGGCGCCTCTGTGCCAGGCTATATCACGACGCAGTTCATATGAGTCTTGTCTGCTATATTCGGCCCGGCCGGATATACTTTTAGTGTATCCGGCGCGACGGTCATCGTCCCGTGTTAGCGCGCGCCCTCGTGACCCGTATATCGACCTTGCATGTTCTGCCCTGCTGTCCAATATGTCTCGCAGGTCCCATGTGTTTCCCCGGGCCTTGGTATTTTTGCTTGAGTGGCGGCAGGGTGCAGGCTGAACTTCAGGCTGAAACGCCTCTCTGTCTCGGCCACAAGGTGGCCGGTCAGCCGCATCATACACCGGTGATGTAGGTTTCAATGCTTCCTCCTCGAGGTGAGGTAGCAACCTACGCTTTGGGTAACTCTTGGAGGGGCGCTCGAGTTTGTATTCCTCAGCGGCAAGGACTTCGGTCCATCTATCTGCTAGCAAGTCCTGATCAGCTTGAAGCTGTTATTGCTTTTTCTTCAAGCTATTTGCTGTGGCCATAAGCCGGCGCTTGAAGCGCTCCTGCTCGACGGGATCCTCAGGCACGATAAATTCTTCATCGCCGAGGCTCACCTCGTCTTCAGAAAGAGGCATGTAATTGTCCTCCTCTGATTCTCCATCCTCTGCCTGCTCTGGAGGGCTAGCTTGTTCACCCTCCCCTCTAAATCGTGCTGGAGGGGATTGTTGTTGTCTTCGGCACTATCCGAAGTGTTATTGTCTCTTGTGCCGGTATCACTACTTTTGCTATGGCGGGACTTAGAGCAGCGCCGCTGACGTCGGTGCTTGGGGTGCTTCTTGGAGGGGTCATACTCCGCTGTCTCGTCGCCATTGCCTTCTTTGGGGGTGTCCACCATGTATATATCATATGATGAGGTGGCGGTCCAGCGCCCTGTGGGCGGTCATTCCTGTTCGTCTCCTGCATCGTCGTCCATACCGTCGATGTCTTCGGAGTCGAAGTCGAGCATGTCGGTTAAATCATCGAGAGTGGCTACTAAGTGGGTGGTGGGTGGGCAGCGAATTTCTTCGTCATCCGCATCCCATTCTAGCCAGACATATTTCGGCCAAGGTTCTCCTGTCAAGGAGAGAGACCTTAATGAATTTAGCACATCGCCGAAAGGTGAGTGCTGAAAGATATCCGCGGAGGTGAACTCCATGATCGGCGCCCAATCGGATTCGATAGGCACGGATGTAGGCGGCTCGGAGTCCGTGGCCGGAGACGAATCCAGTGGTTCAGCAACACGGCTCTCGTAAGGGGTGAAATCAGTATCCGGCTCCATCACCACTGAGAGTGCTGCCTCCATGGCGGGGTCTATCCCTCCATCCTCGGATGGCGCAATTTGCTCCGGATTGAAGGCCGAAGTAGTTGTAGGTGTGATCTCCCGAAGACTGTCCGACGACAAAGCTAAATCATGCTCGTCGTGATCATGCGGCGCACCCGACATGGGCTCGAATCCATTGAAGATCAAGTCTCCGCGGATGTCGGAAGTGTAGTTTAGGTTTCCGAACCTGTCCTGATCGCCAGGGGTGTAACTCTCGATCTGCTCCAGATGGCCAAGCGAGTTGGCCCGTAGTGTGAAGCCGCCGAATAGGAGGATCTGTCTGGGGAGGAAAACCTCGCCCTGGACCGCATCGTTACCGATGATCTAAGGATCCATCAAGCCTTACAGTGACGGCACAGTGGAACTCTCAATGAAAGCACCAATTTCGGTGTCAAAACCGGCAGATCTCAGGTAGGGGGTCCCGAACTGTGCGTCTAAGGCGGATGGTAACAGGAGGTAGGGGACACAATGTTTACCCAGGTTTGGGCCCTCTCGATGGAGGTAATACCTTACGTCCTGCTTGATTGATCTTGATGATATGAGTATTACAAGAGTTGATCTACCAAGAGATCGAAGAGGCTAAACCCTAGAAGCTAGCCTATGGTATGATTTTCTGTTGTCCTACGGACTAAACCCTCCGGTTTATATAGACACTGAAGGAGGCTAGGGTTACACAAAGTCGGTTACAAGGGAGGAGATCTACATATCCGTATTGCCAAGCTTTCCTTCCATGCCAAGGAGAGTTCCATCCATACACATGACGAAGTCTTCAATCTTGTACCTTCATTATCCAACAGTCTGGCCAAAGGATATATAGTCCGGCTGTCCGGAGACCCCCTAATCCAGGACTCCCTCAGAGGTGGTTTGAGAGGTAATCATCAGTGCACTGCTTTGGAAAGGCCTAAAAACAAGGATGTGCATAAATATCTTCTCTATATTGGAAATGGGGCAAAGGAATAAAAAAGGCAAGGTATAATAGTTAGTATCATCTTGTAGTGAACTGATGTCTTCTCCATTGTGCAGACAAAGATCTTGTTGACTTTTGTCACTAATTTCTTTATCCTAACAATATTTTTGAGTTTCTTGATTTGATTGATATTCATGGACAACGCATTTCCCCATATGCAAAAAGGGTTGAATAACCTCGACGCCACCCAGTACTGGGCAGGAGTTCGGGAGTATTGCCATAACTCGTATAACAGATGCTTTTCGAAGGTTGAGGTAGACGATTTCCGAAGGTTTCTTGGTTATGTGTTGAAGGATGGATAAAGCTGGATGTAGGATTTGCTAGTTTTTGGTGAGATATTATGCTTCCCCTGTATCCCCAACACCTGGTTGCATAACCGAAAAGTTTCGGGAGTTTATAAGTGGAAATTCAAGTAGCTCTTAGGATATCTTTCCGACAGATGTATGATTTGAAATTGGAGTTCGACCTCTAGTGGTCCGCCTATTCACGGTTGGTTTTACAGTGGTCTCATTGTGTCTTAAAGAGTCCTTGGCTATGCCGACTCGGGGACGCTTCGTATGTCATGTGCACTGACTTGTACATGATGGTGCTGTACGATCGAGCCCGTGTAGGCCTCACCACGAAAACTTCGGACGAAATCTCTATCATATGTTTGTTCCGGCTTATTCCGCAAGCCAATCCTTTGTTTTGTTTTGAGTCGTGGTATTTGAGTTGCTTCGAAGTCAAATGTTGATTCCATCCCTTGTCTAAGTGGTGTTCTCATACTCCGATGTGAATACCAATCCTTCTCGATCATCGAGATTGTCTTGTCAATCCTTTTCAACCGGTGTGCTTCTCCTCAAGTGGATCCGTCCATTTTCAACATCCGCAAGATCTGGTATCAGTTCTTCTCAATGGTGTTTGTTTCATCTGTTCCAAGTTGCCTTTGTTTTTCCCGCCCACCCACACTTCTTCTTCAAGGATTCATATTTCTTGATCAAGTGTCCATCTTATTCATGTCAAGTCTCTTCATTCTTTTCTTTCAATGTTCGTATCCGGTGATTCTCAGGAAGATTCTAACGGAGCTTCAAGTTTGTCACTCTTAACTCGTTTTCTTCTCCGGTGGATTCAATTCAAGCTTTGTCGATCATATCTGTTCTCGCTTCAAATGTTTTCTCATGCCAGTGCAATTCTTAATCATTACCTCTCGTTACTCTTTGTTTCGGAGTGCTCAAGATGTCTCGAGGCTGTTATCTCATTCAAGTCTTTTAATTCAACTGGTGCAATCTATCTCTTTAAATCATTTCAACAGTGTTTCTTTTGAGTGGGCCCTAACCCACAGGTCTTTTACCAGGATCTTACCTGACTCTTCTTATTCTCCCGGAGTTAGTCTCAAATTCATTTCAAAGTTTGACGTAAGAATGAGTTATCATCAGTCAAATGCCCTTCTCCAAGATCTTTCAAACTCTTTTCATCGTTGGCTCAATCTCTTCGCTTTTGATTCTTCCAGAGTGCCTAAATGATTCATGGTGGTCTTTCTCGTAGTCATTCTCGGATTTTGAAGACGAAGAAGAGTTTTTCCTCTAAATCTTGCTCCATTCTCTTCAAGATTCATGGTTCTAGCTTTGACGCCATCGTCTCTTTATTGTTTTCGATTATCGGAATTCTTTTCACCTATCCGGAGCAAATTCAGGAGTATTTTCAGTTTGATCATACGGAGCCCATCATCTCAGATTTATTCTTTCTTAGCTTTCAGCTATCATTCTCCAAATATTACCGGTGCATCTCTCAAATATCCTCTAATCAGCTCGTGATCTATTCGTTCTCTTGTATCTAAATCCCCTCAAGTATCCTCACTTGTTCTCTAATTCTTACCGGTGATTCATCACTTTACTTTGTAAATTTCCAATTCTTACGGTGGCTATTCAAGATTCTTCTTCCTTCGTGTTCATATCAATCCATTCGTTGTTCCCAAATCTACCTGTGGTTAGTTGAAGACTTTCCAAGTTTATGCTATATCTATTTTAAATCATTTCTACGAGAATAAGTAGTATGCCAAGTCCATTGCTTGTCATCAATTTAAATTGGTGAAGGATAAGCATAACATAATTCTTCTTCTTGTTTCACCCAAGTGATTAATTCTCTATTCTGGAGGCTCATCAAATTCCGATTTAAATTGTTTCATCTTCTCTTTTTCCTGGAGTTCCAACAATTTTCAACTATTTCACCACAGAGATTCATCTAAATCGGTACAAGGATTCACCTTGTGTTTTCAACTTCTTTTTCCTTCTGTTTGATCATCCTTTTGTTTAACGGAGTTCTTCATGAAGGTTCTACATGATGGTTCATAAAGGATTTAATTCATTCTCGAAGTTTTCATCGAGATTCTTTTCTAAGGAGCTCAAGTATTCTTCATCTTGCAATCCGGAGTGCAATTCTTTCTACCTTATCATTGGAGGTGGTATTATGTCATTCTTGATAATTTGAGTTCATGTGTTATGATTCACATGTTACTAAGAATGAGGTATTTTAAATCCATCAACCAACTAGTTGGAGCTATCTTGTGACATGTTTCACCTAAAGCCTTCCCTAAGGATTGTTGCTTTCTATGGTGCTCATAAGTGACCCAAGTTCTTCTTTTATCCTCCCGGTGAAATAGCTTTCTCGTCTCCCTGTTGATATCAATCCAATTCTTTTCCCGTAAGTGGCTGGTTGTCACCTCATAAATTGAGATGTATTCCATAAGACCATATCAAGCTTATCCTTTTCATTGTTGGTTTTCCAACAACTCCGTTTGACCCTTCTCCTAACAATACCTTTTCAATCTCTTTTGTAGCAGAAGTTGGCATTTTCTTCTACATTCTTTTATCTCAATGATCTATCTGCTATTTATCTCTTCCGGAGGCATTGCGATGTTGCTCTTTTCAACCCATCATTTTGTTTTGTCAAGATCATGCTTCTTTCTTTTGCTTATCCATTTAACAGGAGTGTTGTGTCCTCTACTCAAGTTCTTTTCGCCTTATCAAGCCTTGCATCCCTTCTCTACCGGAGTGCTGCCCAAAGTTGTTCTCCCGTGTTCCTCTTTGCTAACGGAGTGCTTTCAACTTCATTTATCTCCATTGTATTCTTTTCTCGAAATGTCTTAATCTTTTCAAGGTTCTTTGGTTTCACTCGTTTGTCAAAGGAGCAACTTAGTTTTACCTCTTCTCTTTCTCTTCCGTTGTCCCTCCGGTGCCATTCTAGATCTCGGGACGAGATCCTCTCATAGTGGTGGAGTGTTGTGACGCCCCGAGACCGATGCGCCAGGTGTCTCCCAGTTGTTCGCCGTCGTTGCCATGTCATTCATTTGCGTGTAGCATCTTGTCATGTCATCATGTGCATTGCATCATCATGTTTTCAAAACTTGCATCCGTCCAGGTTCCCCAGTTCCGTCCGTCGTCCGTTCTAAGCCCAGACACACTTGCACGCGCCCGCGGCATGTTCGAAATATTATTTGATAAGTGGCCGGAAAATGTTCTCGGAATGGAATGAGAGTTGACGTGTGGTCTTATTATAGTGTAGATAGACCGCCTGTCAAGTTTCATCGCATTCGGAGATCGTTTGGTGCCCCAACGGATAACTATAGCGGCAGTATAGCCGGTCACACGTCGGACATTTTCGGTCTCCGGAAACAGTCGCCGGGCCTTTCTCTCTTCTCTCTTCTCATCCTGAGGCCTTCCGCACAGTCCACTACCTACCGCCAGGCCCAACCTAACCTCTCTCGTCAGCCCGCGGCCCTCCTCTCGCGCGCGTCCGAAATCGGTCCCGGACCCGACCCGGACAGTCGTCACCGTTGGATCCGGAACATCCCCAAACATCTACAAAACATCGCCATTGCCTTGTTTGGACTCCCTAACCCATTCATCTCCGACCGTCCAATTTTGATCGGACGATCCAAAATACTCCATCTCCTTTTCTCTCTTTTTTCTTTCTTGTTTTCTTCTCTGTAATGGAAAGTAGACAAGAGAGAGATCTTTTTTTTTCTTTTTTTCTTTCTTCTCTTCTTACGTTGAATCCAGCCGGCCCGGTCCCGCAGCCTCCAGCGGCCCATTTGGCCAAGGCCTCCCGTAGCCTAGCCACCTAACCCTAGCGCACCCCCATCCCGATCGATACCTCCCCCCTCTCGCTCCCACCAGCGCCGCCAGGGGCCGAGACCCATCTCCCTCGCGCAGCAACCCCAGATCCCATCGCTCCCTCACCCCCTCGCTCCCTTTCCCCGATCCACCCCACACCGCCTCCCTTCGATTCTCCTCCGCAAGCGACCAAAGCCACCGGAGCGCCGCCAGCCTCGTCCCTCTCCCCTTCGTTCTCCTGTGTTGTCATACGCAGAGGAGAAGGGCCCTCGCACCGTGCTCCTCGTGCGCCTGCTCCCGAATATCCTCTCCGATCGCCTCCTCCGCGCCTCCAGCCTGCCATGGTCTCTTCTACCTCAGCGCCACCCATGGTTGCCTCGCTGACAAGCCCCGCCGCTGCTCCGGCCGGCGAGTCCAGGCCGCCGAGCTCGCCTTGCCTCGCCTCCTGCATCCCGTGTGCCCCACTAGGCGCGGGGGTTCCCATGTCCAGCGCCTCCTGCTCGCTCCGCCACGGCCTCCTCGACGTGGTTGAGCCCGACCACGACCCTCTCCACATGCCACCTAGTTCTCGTCTCCTCCCTGTGGCATCGCCCGCCCGAAGCCTAGGACCTCCTCCGCTTGCTGTTGCCATTGCTGTCAAGACAGACGACTACCGGACAAAGATTATCGCCAAGTTCCATCATTGAAGATTTTGTCAAGTTCCCCTAGTTTCGGCAAACACCACCCCACAAGCGCCAAGTACCACGTCGGTCCTTGTAGAGTTCAGATTCGACAAGTCTGATGGCACACTTGTGCAACTACTTTGTCGAGACCGAGACCGGCAAGACCGACGGCGCAGAAACGCCAAGTACCACTCATGTCGGCAAGACCCGCAAGTCGGACCCCCAACGATCGATGTCTCGTGGACTGTGTACAACTACCGTCGCCCCGAAGACGTTGTAGTCATCAAGTACCTCTCCGAACGAATGTGAACAACTATCGTAGCAAGAACGGGACCGGAAAGTCCGAAGACCACAAGTACCAAGACACCGATGACATGAACGTCTACGGAAACTCGTGCAACGATAAACATGTACCACTATCGCCGCCGAGATTGCGAGAACCTCTACCGTCGACCCTAGAGCGTGCGAGAACGACTACTTCCACTACAGCCATCGCGGGAATGTGTACTTCCTCTACTTTGCACCGAACGAGAACTGTCCCGCATGCATGCTTCGAAGGTATAACCTCGAGACGATGTCCGTGAATGAATGCATGTTGGTTGTCGTAATCCGCTCGTGAACGTTAGTTGTTCCCTCATTTGACACCGTCGTCGATTCATGGGACACCCGGTATCCGGGAGCGCCCCACCATCTTTTGCACGCATCCGCACACTTCTCCTTTGCATCGATACGTCAATCGAGTTACCGGAACTGGAACGTTGTCGTGGCACTGTTTCGTTATCGTTGTCGTGGCACCCTTTTCCTTTCCACCACGGTGATAAATGCTTCTTAATGCTCTTGTCAACTTTTAATAAAAATTGCATAAACTTGAACATGTCATCCGCATCATGTTAACAACTTTAAGATGGTTAAAAGTTGTTGTTGCATTAAAATTGCTAATGCATATGGGGACTTGCTGGATTTGTTATTTGTTATATCCGGCCCCATTTAAATTGTTTAGATGATATAGTTTTGTTATGCTTCACCTCTTGCCATGTTAACCAACATTTAATATTGTTGAGTACCTAACCGAGATGAACTAAATAATTCATGTGGTGATTCGTCAATATGCAACTCATAGCATATTGAGCTCCACTTAATTTGTAGTATTGTTTGTGCACTTGACCATGCCATTCTTCATTAAACCGGACATGCATCATACTTGGTTGTGCATCATGCCATGAATATGTGGTGGTTGTTTACTATGTTGTGTGCTTCTTTCCGGTGTTGCTTCTTCGGGTTGGTTCCGTTAACGTCGCGTTTGTGAGGACCCGTTCGACTACGTCCGTTTGTCTTCTTCATGGACTCGTTCTTCTTCCTTGCGGGATTTCAGGCAAGATGACCATACCCTCGAAATCACTTCTATCTTTGCTTGCTAGTTGCTCGCTCTTTTGCTATGCCTATGCTGCGATACCTACCACTTGCTTATCATGCCTCCCATATTGTTAAACCAAGCCTCTAACCCACCTTGTCCGAGCAAACCGTTGTTTGGCTATGTTACCGCTTTGCTCAGCCCCTCTTATAGCGTTGTTAGTTGCAGGTGAAGATTGGAGCTTGTTCCGTGTTGGAACATGGATATTTGTTGGGATATCACAATATCTCTTATTTAATTAATGCATCTATATACTTGGTAAAGGGTGGAAGGCTCGGCCTTATGCCTGGTGTTTTGTTCCACTCTTGCCGCCCTAGTTTCCGTCATATCGGTGTTATGTTCCCGGATTTTGCGTTCCTTACGCGGTTGGGTTATAATGGGAACCCCTTGATAGTTCGCCTTGATTAAAACTTTTCCAGCAATGCCCAACCTTGGTTTTACCATTTGCCACCTAGCCTTTTTCTTTCCCTTCGGTTCTGCAGACTCAAGGGTCATCATTGTTTTAACCCCCCCCGGGCCAGTGCTCCTCTGAGTGTTGGTTCGACCGAGTAGACTGCGGGGCCACCTCGGGGAAACTTGAGGGTTGGTTTTACTCGTAGGATGTCTCATCTGAGTGTGCCCTGAGAACGAGATATGTGCAGTTCCTATCGGGATTTGACGGCACATTTGGGCGGTGTTGCTGGACTTGGTTTACCATTGTCGAGGATGTCTTGTAACCGGGATTTCGAGTCTGATCGGGTCTTCCCGCTAGAAGGAATATCCTTCGTTGACCGTGAGAGCTTGTGATGGGCTAAGTTGGGATACCCCTGCAGGGATTTGAACTTTCGAAAGCCGTGCCCGCGGTTATGGGCAGATGGGAATTTGTTAATGTCCGGTTGTAGAAAACCTGAAGATGACCTTAATTAAAATACATCAACTGCGTGTTTAACCTGATGGTCTCTTCTCGGCGGAGTCCGGGAAGTGAACACGTTGTTGGAGTTATGTTTGACGTAGGTTGTTCTAGGATGACTTCTTGATCATAGTTGTTCGACCGTGCTTTTGCCTTCTCTTCTCGCTCTCATTTGCGTTGTTAGGCACCATATATGCTAGTCGCTTGCTACAGCTCCACATCATACCTTTTCCTTTCCTATAAGCTTAAATAGTCTTGAGCGCAAGGGTGTGAGATTGCTGAGTCCCCGTGACTCACAGATACTTCCAAAACCAGTTTGCAGGTGCCGATGTACTGTACAGGTGACGCAACCAAGCTCAAGGAGGAGCTCGATGAAGATCTTGTCCTTTGTGTTATTTTGTTCTAGTTGATCAGCAGTAGAGCCCAGTTGGGACGATCGAGGATATGCCTCTAAGTCGTGCTCCGACACGTGGGAGATATAGCCGCATCGAAGGCGTGACACAATGCGAGACGGCGACGCCATAGTGAGCGCAACAACTCGAAGGATGATGGAGAGGGCCTTGCGGGCCCTATGGATGGTCTGATACAGCACCCGCTGCTCATTCGGGAAGCCAGGGTCATAGGGCCGCATGTCCGCGATGGCATTGTCGTTCGCTTGTACACCCATGCTCGTTGAGGAGACGGATGTTGCAGCACAGGTCCTCCTACACTGGTAGCTCTTTCACCGTTAGGGCGTCGAAGTTCGGCCGCACCTGCTCTATGGTGAACACGGCATGAACCGGCTTGGATAGTGGCGCCGGCTCCTGGTCGGAAGCTACGTCCATTGTCTGATTGTCGTCACTTTGCTCAGCGAGCTCGCTGGCGAGCCAGCATGTCCGGTTGCTGGACTGACCCACTGCCAAGCACGAGTTTGACTGCCCTGGCCCACCCAGACTACCTCCCTCGCCCGCGCGCGCTTTCTGCCTGAAATGGTCAGCGCCACCCGCCCCGCTTCTCGGTGCAGGCGATTGCTCAGCCTTCAAACGACACAAGTATCATCCATCCGTCCATTTTCCGCCCACATTAATGATACGTGGTTGCCGAGGCAGCTACTCCGGCGCCACACGTCCGTCCCTCCGCCGCCCACCACTGCTATATAAACTGCTGCGTCGGCCATAGCCGCAGTCATCCACCTTCGTTCCCTTTCTCCTGTCCACACCTCTACTGCCCACCATGGCTTCCTCCCGCTCCAGCGCTCTTTGGGACGGGCGGACGACGGACCAAGCCGGCAGGCAGCCGGAGGATGACAACGTCCTAATGGAGAACATGGTAGTCGATGATCCGGCGCCAACCCCCTCCCCCACGCCATCCTCGCCGGTGCAGTGCACCATGACCATCAGCAAGGCCCGTGCCCAATACATGGACATGGTGAGGCAGAATCGTTAGGAGCAGTTCCACGAGGCGCATGTCGAGGCCGCCTACAACCACCATCTCCTCTAGGAGCACCTGCAGGCAAAGGAGCAGATCGCCACGGACCGGGCACAACAGGAGGCACTACTCCACTTGTACCGCTCCGCCCGCGAGGGCCGCCTTGAGCGCTGGCAGTACCACATGCAAGCGGCGGAGGCTACGGCCACCTACAAAGAGGGTGATGAAGTACGCGAGGCGCTGTTTGGCGAGACCGAGGATGAGGTACAGGACAATGTCGGCTTCGATGAGTCCCCTCCCCGCTGGCGTCGATGAGGCCCTACTCCGCTGAGACCCCACGGTGCCAACAACAAGGCAAAGGACACCGTCGGCTCCGCCGATGCCCCGCCCCTCCGGCACCGCAGCGAAAGATTTCGCTGGCTTTGGCGAGGCCCTTCTCCGCCGAGGACCCACTGCACCAACAATGAGGCAGAGGACATCGTCTTCTTCTCCGAGGCCCCACCCCACCAGCACTGAGGCGGAGGACCTTGCCGGCTTCGGCGAGGCCCTACTCCTCCGAGGCCCCACCCCGCCAACAACGAGGCAAAGGACATCGCCGGCTCAGCCGAGGCCCCACCCTGTCGGCAACAAGGTGGAGGATTTCTCCCGCTCCGCCGAGGCGCCGCCCCGCCGGCAATGAGACAGAGGACATCATTGGCTCCGTCGAGGCCCCGCCCCACTGCCAACGAGGCCGCGCCACACAGAAAACGAGGAAGAGTAGAACATGGTAGGTCGTCGCCGCTCGGGACCAAGTAAGGTCACCGCTGCTACCGTCCGGTTGAAGCCAAGCTAGGCAGGTTGACCATTGACGAACGATTAGCTTCTTGGCGGTGACATGGAGTCGGAGAGATATGTTGGAGAAGGATGCCGCTTCGGTTACTTAACTGCTGGTGTAGTTGGGTCACTGACACGTGGGCCCAATAGGCATCTGGGCCACATGTCAGTTATGCAACTGCACCTACAGTTAAGTCACTGAAGCTCAGTCCGTTGGAGAAGAAGCTTCTGTTCGGCTCAGCCAGACACAGGTGGGTAGCTTCGGTTAATTAATTATACATCCAGTGCAACCCTTTTTAGTTGAAGAATGTATGAAATGTAATGAAATCTGGCATGTTTATATGAAATCCAACCGTGTATGAATGAATTTAGTTTGATTAGTTCGAATTATTATATCACTGGCATTGGATGAACATGCAAAACAATATGTACTAGCATTATTCCCATGGTGATCACCTCGATTGCAGCAGTTTCACATGTACTCCCTCCGATCCTTTTTAGTCTGCATACAAGCTTTGTGTGTAGTCAAAGTATCTCTACTTTGACCAATCTTATAGAAAAAAGTATGAACGTTCACAATGTAAAATCAACTGACTTGAAAGAAATCTAATATGCGAAGTAAAAAGGAATAGAGGGAGTACAAAGAGTTTGAGAAGCTTTTTAGTGTTCCTGTACATTGCAATCAAACACACAGGCCTGGCTATTCATAGAGAACATTCAAAACAATCGATGATTATGCATCTCAGCGATTCACATGTCAGAGCCAATATTTACTTCACAACTAAAGAATAAAGAAAAATTGATCGATGCTGCTGACAGCAAAGGGCGTCCCATTCGAAAATATCAAACGCATGTCTTCTTGCTAACATCAATGAGCAAAATTTGACAAGGTTGTCCCATTCCAAAATGTCAAATGCGTGTTGTTTTGCATACATCAATGAGCAAACTTTGACAAGGTTTTCCCATTCCAAAATATCAAATGCCTATGATTGTCGAATGGGAAGGGTTTGCCATCAATTCGGACATTGACATGGCACCTCGTGCTAAATAAACCAGCTGTTCTTTTTGTGCAGTTCCACCAAAATCAACCAAATTCACGCGTAGCTTGTATGATTTCGCCTGTATATGTTGCAATGCCTTGAACATATCGGCACCTCCTTTCTTTGGTGGAAATGAATGATTTGATGTATTCATGAACATTTTGTGCAGTTCCCATTGAAATCAAGCTGAGCACCCCTGTTTGCACAAATACAAAAAAAATTATTAGTATAAAGAAAACTGTACTATGAATTGACAGTTTAAACAGGCACCTACATGGTCCATGTAGAGCACACTTTTAAAAAATGGAACTCACCGGAAAGAATCCTAGAACAACATTGTACTTGTGCATCACGGTAAAAAAGATGGAGATCTGTCAGTCCTTCTGAGCTGAAGTTAGTTTGGTCTTGTGGGGAGTAATGTAACCATCCTTCAACTGCACCTTCCGATGAGAAGATAGACAGGGCGTCTTCATCCTGGCATAATCGGAACTAGTCACTTCACGTACTCCATATTTTTCTTCAGAGGAGGATGATCATGTTGTTCAAAGACAAGACGACAACTAAATGTTAGCATCCCTGTTTGCTCAAAAAAAGGAAATGAAATATTTAAAACAGCACAGATGGAGCACTTCTCAAGGACAATACCACTTTCTCATGATAGTATCTAAATAGTAGCACAACACCAATAGAGATGACAAAGCTCAGTCATATGGATGAAATCCGTGGGCGAGTACCAACCTTTGTCAGGAGGCTTATTGTGTAGAGCATACAGATCAAGCATTTCTCCGGAACCATCTGTTGTTATCTACTATGGTTGCCATGCTTACTATATATTCCTCAATTAGTTTAATGTTTCCAACATCTTCTTGTGCAGTTCCACTAAAATATATGGTATCTTCAAAGAAGATCCCTGCTTGCACAAGTAGAGATAATTACATATTACATCAAGAGTGGCATCAAATCAGTGGCAAAACAATTGCTTGTTCCAGCCATAGCAATAAATTAAGATGCAAAACTATATCATTGCTTGTGTCATCACAGTTCCAGTGCTTCATTACAGCACTAGGAGTTGATTTTTGTTTTTCTTCCACTTGTTCTTCCCCTTCATCACTTGGTTCAATAACAAACAAGCTTCACCTTCAATGTAAGATTGGGCATGTCAATTAGGGTGCACAAGTATAGTACTAAACAACGACATTAATTTTCTGATGGAAGTGGAAAAATACCGGCCAACAGTGGTGAAATATCCTTATCTTACCTCAATGGGATATTACGGTGCACATACATATTGGAAGTCTTGTATCCATTTGTGCAGTTCACTAAAATCAAGCAACATTACCATACAAGTAGCTCAACATATGAAAGCACACTTCACAATCATATGAAACAAGGCTAGTACTGACCTCTCAGGACGCGGAATTCAAACAACTCACAAGAAGAAGATCTCAACCAAAATTGCCAACACGGATAGGAAGTAAGATCTCCCCTTGTGCAGTTCCACTAAGATCAAGCAATCAAGCAACATTGTCGGTGTGACAATTTGGTTGAACTGCACAAAACACGCCTAAAACAAAAAGTGTTTTGTGTAGTGCAATAAAAGGCCACAATAGCAACAAGGTGAAGTAGATAACCCTGTTTACATAGAGGTGCAAAGGAAACAACTAGTGGTCAATAACAGTGGATGACATAGAAGCCAACAAAAAGAAGCATCTAACTTATACTCTTATAAAAATCAGAGTTGGTGATGATGGTGTGCCTACCATCCTGCAATATAGGTCGTCCGATCTATATCTAACGGATAGGAAGGAAACTATGACAATTTACCCGCACTCCTCTCCACATTTGCAGATAAGGCCTTCCCTCGTTCATCGTTTTCTCCCACAAGATAAACTACTCATACAAATGCATCTTCATGTTCCGTGCAATGCACGGGCATCTTGCTAGTAACTTATCTAAATGGGAAAGAAAGCAAGACAATAGCATTTCTCAAACGGTGGCATTGATTAATATTAACAGAGAGATTATATTAACAATAAAATTCATTACACATGTAATTTGCTTTTAACTATGGCATTGCATCAATTTTCCAGCGGCAATATTAGAGGGTGTTTGTTTACAGGGACTTTTTGGTGTACGGACTAAAAAAGTCCCTTTCGGTCCCATCTAAACCAAATAGGAGGGAATTTTAGGGACTAAAAGTGGGCATTTGGGACTAAAGAAAGAATACCCCGAGGGAGAGTCTTTTTGGGACTTTTTCCAACAGTTTTCTCTGCCCCATATCACACCTTATCTCTATTTGTTCATTACTAGGGGTAACATGGTCTTTTAGCATGTCATTTAATAACCTCTAGTCCATGTTTAGTCCATGGAACCAAGTAGGTAGGGACTAGGGACTTTTTAGTTGGGACTAAAAAAGTCCTAGGACTTTTTAACCAAACAAGGCCTTGGATTAACAACAGCTAAAGAGTTGCACGGGACAGTGGACACACCAGCACCGTGTGCATCTACCAATGTGTGAAGGGGTGATGCATAGTTTGTTGCAACAAAAAACAAACAACCAAGGAGCATATTTGTGTTGGTCCCAGTTTTGTTATCTTTAGAAACCTTTCCCTATGTGAGTGTAGCAAATCTAGTCCTGCTGAAACTCTATAGCCTTGTCCCCCAAAACAAAAAGATTAGTTCGTTACAGATGTGCGTACTGTGTTTGTCATTGTCTTCCCTTTTCGACCAACATAGGTGCTGGATAGCCAGTTTGTACTAGTACTTCCACCCTTCCTTTCCTCTTTGAACCACATCCTAGATTCATGCTATACAACTTTCCCCACAACTTTCCCCCATTCCTTTCCTCTTTGAACCATGTCCTAGATTCATGCTATACAACTTTCCCCACTACTTTCCCCTTCCTTTCCTTTTAGAACCACGTCCTAGATTCATGCTATACAACTTTCCCCACTACTTTCCCCCTTCCTTTCCTTTTTGAACCACGTCCTCGATTCATGCTATACAACTTTCCCCACAATGTTCCTGTATTCCTTTCCTCTTTGAACCACGTCCTAGATTCATGCTATACAACTTTCCCCACTACTTTCCTATTTGATCCAACACCTAGATTCGAGTGCAGAAGCGGAAAAAGCCCACGTGCAGCTAGAGCAATGCAGGTGGAATAAGTACATTATACCTTAAGGTTCTTGGGGTGTGGTTCGGTGGGCGGCCAGAGGCCGTTCTGCCCACACTATGTATGGCGGCGAGGAAAAAGGGGTCGGAGGCCCTCCCGCGCCGCCGCTGGGTGAAAGAGAACAGTTGCGCCAGTAGTGGATTCCCTCCCTCGCCGACGGCGACAACATTAAGCCTCCTTCCCTTCCCGGCGGACGGATCCTACCGGCTCTTTGACCAGCAGTGAGGGGGAGAGAGAGGCCAACAAAGTCTTGTTTAGATCTGGAGAGGGTGAGAGAGTGTGAAGAGAGCAACTACAAGCGCTGAGGCTCCAGCGTGTATATATATAGTGGAGAGAGAATGTGAAGAGTGCAAACCCTAGGAAACAAGTGCCGAGGCTACAGCGTATACGTGATGAGGTGATTATACGGTCACTATGAGATCGTATAGCTCTGTATCCATCCATTTTGACCAGTCAAAGAATCCTCCTGGCACCACCTAGATAACTTTCTCTCTCTGTCATGCGGGGCCTACGTTTCATTGGGTGGAAGAAAGAAGTCAAACAAAAACAAAATTATGCTCAACTGTGGTTATCGAACCTGAGACCTCAAGTCTGATGAGCGAACAGGTTAACCAGCTACACCACCCTCACGTTATGTTTAAAGAGAGGAAAATAACCTTTTATACATTCCTGCATTTCGTGTGACAAGCATGATGTGTTTTTTTGTGTGGGAGTCATTAGGATTTAAATCATAATCGTGTCATGTGGCTTTGGTCGTAAGGTATTTTGGGATTTAAAGTAGTGTTGGTAGTACATAAATAATGCAGCCTTAGTCACCTTACCTCTCTCCACGTAGTACGTTGGCTCCCACCAGTCAGAGGGTGAAACAAAAAAATTAATAAGAAAAATAAAAAGTGCCAGCGGTGTATGTTACCTCACACATCTCGCTACTGCTCATGAACACTGTCCAATTGATCCCTCTATTCGCTCACATACTATTTTAAGTGAATCCTTATTATAACATGCACACAATTTTGGGCACTTGTATTCGACCTAAGTCAGTGTGCCACCGTATCTCTTACTACTCCCTCCGTCAAGGTGCAGCGGGACCAAGGTGCAAGCAGATTGGAGTATAAGGAGAAACTTGACCGGTCCTTCCTCCAATCAAAGCCCTAATTTCTGTCTCTAAATGCAACAATTATTCACAACAACTAAGATATGTCGTTTTAGCTACCATGCAGGGCCACGTATTAACTCGCATGCAAGCCGAATTTGATTTCTTGACTGATCAACGCGTAGTTGCGCTCCATGCATTGGCTTTCCGAGAGAGATAACAAGGCAGAGTAAGGAGCGTTTGGTTACATTGCTCGGCTAGCCCAGCTAGCCAGCTTTCGCTTTGCCAACTTGCCTGGTCAAGAGGTTTAGTTCTTTTTCTTACCAGCCTTGCCCCGTGAAAATCATTGTCATGAGTGGGTCGCCAATTTTTCCATGCGTGAAGTTTGCCGTCGGAAGCGAGCCGATCTAGCTCTCCTGAGCTAGCAAGGTTTTTCTAGCCCACCCAAGCTAGCTGGCCCACAAAAGCTAACATATTTTGACAGTTCCAAATGCCTAACCTTGCCCAGCTAGGCTATAAACTGTTCTTGCTAAGGATCCAAACGCTCCCTAAGTAATAACCACTACCGCAGGATGCTGCTAACGCGATACTACAATCAGAGACCCTTCGACAAAACTGTGTGCGATGCAATAATCGCAAGCGGTGGTGTAAAAGAACCGTCAAAAAAGGTGCAAAATGTTTGCGATGGCGGAGCCATCAAACACGGTTCAAATTTTAGTTGCGTGTGCGATGCAGGGCATATGGTTCTGTCCAATGAACTGTTTGCGACGAGGCAGAACAAAAGAAACGGGCAGCCTGATGAAGGCGTGTGCGATATACATCATACGGTTCACTCGGATGAACTATTTGTGATTAGGCAACACAAAAGAAATGGCCAGCCAGATCAAGGTGCGTAATTCAGGGAATACGCTTCAGAAGGATTAACTGTTTGCAATTAGGCAACAGAACAGAAACGGGCCAGCCAGATCAAAGTGTCTATGATTGATGGCATACACTTCACATGGATGAACTATTTGCAATTAGCCTCTTTTGCCAGTGTCATCCCGCAACTAAATGAGAGCAATGTGAAGCTCTGGGCCAAGTGCAACCTACTGAGGGCGAAGATCGTCGGAAGTGCGGAGCAGCAGGAGGAAACCGCTACCTTGTTGAAACGATATTATGAATTTTAAGCAACTTGATCATTAACATGTTGCACAGGCTTGGGAGAGAATGAAATTAATGATATGTAATTGCCCTACTCATGGTTTAAATTTGTGGATGATTATACAAAAAATGTATGCCGGATTGAATTTTGCTTCTAGAAATCTTTTAGATTCAGCCGTGGGAGGCACCTTTATGGAAATAACTTTAGGAGAAGCTGCTAAACTCCTAGATAATATTATGGTTAATTATTCTCAATGGCACAATGAAAGATCTACTAATAAAAAGGTGCATGCGATAGAAGAAATTAATGTTTTGAGTGAAAAGATGGATGAACTTATGAAATTATTTGCTAATAAGAGTGTTTCTTCTGATCCTAATGATATGCCCTTGTCTACATTGATTGAGAATAATAATGAATCTATGGATGTGAATTTTGTTGGTAGGAACAATTTTGGTAACAACGCGTATAGAAGAAATTTCAATCCTAGGCCTTACCCTAGTAATCCCTCTAATAATTATGGTAATTCCTACAACAATTCTTATGGCAATTATAATAAGATGCCCTCTGATTTTGAATCTAATATTAAAGAATTTATTACTTCACAAAAGAATTTTAATGCTATGATTGAAGAAAAATTGCTTAAGATTGATGATTTGGCTAGGAACGTTGATAAAATTTCTCTTGATGTTGACTCTTTGAAACTAAGATCTATTCCACCTAAGCATGATATCAATGAGTCTCTCAAAGCCATGAGAATTTACATTGATGACTGCAAAGAAAGAACCGCTAGGATGCGTGCTAAGAAATATGCCTTTATGAGAGCGTGTTCTTCTAGTTACTATGAAAATAAAGATGAAGATCTAAAAGTTATTGATGTGTCCCTATTAAATCTTTGTTTTGCAATATGAATCTTGATAATGATGGGACTGAATATGATCCACCTTTACCTAGAAGGCGTTCCAAGAATTCGGAATTTGTTGATCTTGATGCTAAATTTGATAACAGTGGGATTGAAGAAATTAAAACCCTAGATGTTGCTAAACCCACTATTATGGATTTCAAGGAATTTAACTATGAAAATTGCTATTTGATTGATTGTATTTCCTTGTTGCAATCCGTGCTAAATTCTCCTCATGCTTATAGTCAAAATAAAGCATTTACTAAACATATCGTTGATGCCTTGATGCAATCTTATGATGAAAAACTTGAATTGGAAGTTTCTATCCCTAGAAAACTTTATGATGAGTGGGAACCAACTATTAATATTAAAATTAAAGATCATGAATGCTATGCTTTATGTGATTTGGGTGCTAGTGTTTCCACGATTCCAAAGACTTTCTGTGATTTTTTAGGGTTCCGTGATTTTGATGATTGCTCTCTACACTTGCACCTTGCGGATTCCACTATTAAAAAACCTATGGGAAGAATTAATGATGTTCTTATTGTTTCAAATAGGAATTATGTCCCCATATATTTTATTGTTCTTGACATAGATTGCAATCCTTCATGTCCTATTATTCTTGGTAGACCTTTCCTTAGAACGATTGGTGCAATTATTGATATGAAGGAAGGAAATATTAGATTCCAATTTCCATTAAGGAAAGGAATGGAACACTTTCCTAGAAAGAAGATTAAATTACCTTATGAATCTATTATGAGAGCCACTTATGGGTTGCCTACCAAAGAAGGTAATACGTAGATCTATTCTTGCTTGTTATGCCTAGCTAGGGGCGTTAAACGATAGCGCTTGTTGGGAGGCAACCCGATTTTCTTTTTATTCCTTTATTTTTGCTCCTGTTTAGTAATAAATAATTTTTCTAGCCCCTGTTTTGGTTGTGTTTTTTGTGTTTAATTAGTGTTTGTGCCAAGTAGAACCGTTGGGAAGACTTGGGGAAAGTCTTGTTGAACTTGCTGTAAAAAACAGAAACTTTAGCGCTCACGAGAACTGCTGTCAGTTTTATTTGGAGAGTGATATTTAGGTAATTATTTTTGCATATGATTAATAGATAAATTCCTCACGTCCAGAAATTTGTTTTAGAATTTTTGGAGCTCCAGATCTTGCGCAGGTTACAGATTACTACAGACTGTTCTATATTTGACAGATTCTGTTTTTCCTGTGTTGTTTGCTTATTTTGATGAATCTATGGCTAGTAAAATAGTTTATAAACCATAGAGAAGTTGTAATACAGTAGGTATAACACCAATATAAATAAACAATGAGTTCATTACAGTACCTTGAAGTGGTCTTTTATTTTCTTTCGCTAACGGAGCTCACGAGATTTTCTACTTTAAGTTTTGTGTTGTGAAGTTTTCATGTTTTGGGTAAAGATTTTATGGATTATGGAACAAGGAGTGGCAAGAGCCTAAGCTTGGGGATGCCCATGGCACCCCCAAGATAATCTAAGGACACCTAAAAGCCAAAGCTTTGGGATGCCCCGGAAGGCATCCCCTCTTTCGTCTACTTCTATCGGTAACTTTACTTGGAGCTATATTTTTATTAGGCACATGATATGTGTTTTGCTTGGAGCGTCTTGTATTATTTGAGCCTTTATTTGTTAGATTACCACAATCATCCTTTATGTACACACGTTTTGAGAGAGCCATACATGATTTAGAATTTGTTAGAATACTCTATGGGCTTCGCTTATATCTTTTGAGTTATATATTTTTGCTCTAGTACTTCAATTATATCTTTTAGAGCACGGTGGTGGATTTGTTTTATAGAAAGTATTGATCTCTCATGCTTCACTTAGATTATTTTGAGAGTCTTAATAGCATGGTAGTTTGCTTTAAATCCTAATATGCTTGGTATACAAGATTAATAATAAAAATTCTCTTATGAGTGTGTTGAATACTATGATAAGTTTGATACTTGATAATTGTTTTGAGATATGAAGATGGTGAGATTAAAGTCATGCTAGTTGAGTAGTTGTGAATTTGATAAATACTTGTGTTGAAGCTTGTGATTCCCGTAGCATGCACGTATGGTGAACCATTATGTGATGAAGTCGGAGCATGATTTATTTTTTGATTTCCTTCCTTATGAGTGGCGGTCGGGGACGAGCGATGGTATTTTCCTACCAATCTATCCCCCTAGGAGCATGCGCGTAATACTTTGCTTTGATAACTTGTAGATTTTTGCGATAAGTATATGAGTTCTTTATGACTAATGTTGAGTCCATGGTTTATACGCACTCTCACCCTTCCACCTTAGCTAGCCTCTCTAATACCGCGCACCTTTCACCGGTATCATACACCCACCATATACCTTCCTCAAAACAGCCACCATACCTACCTATTATGGCATTTCCATAGCCATTCCAAGATATATTTCCATGCAACTGTCCACCGTTCCGTTTATTATGACACACTCCATCATTGTCATATTGCTTAGCATGATCATGTAGTTGACATCGTATTTGTGGCAAAGCCACCATTCATAATTCTTTCATACATGTCACTCATGAGTCATTGTATATCCCGGTACACCGCCAGAGGCATTCATATAGAGTCATATTTTGTTCTAAGTATCGAGTTGTAATTGTTGAGTTGTAAGAAAAATAAAAGTATGATGATCATCATCATTAGAGCACTGTCCCAGTGAGGAAAGGATGATGGAGACTATGATTCCCCCACAAGTCGGGATGAGACTCCGGACAAAAAAAAAAGAGGCCATAAAAAAGAGAAAAGGACCAAATAAAAAAAGAAAATAAAAGAAAAAAATGAGAGAAAAGAGAGAAGGGACAATGTTACTATCCTTTTACCACACTTGTGCTTCAAAGTAGCACCATGATCTTCATAGTAGAGAGTCTCTCATGTTATCACTTTCATATACTAGTGGGAATCTTTCATTATAGAACTTGGCTTGTATATTCCAATGATGGGCTTCCTCAAAATGCCCTAGGTCTTCATGAGCAAGCAAGTTGGATGCACACCCACTTAGTTTCTTTTTGAGCTTTCATATAATTATAGCTCTTGTGCATCCGTTGCATGGCAATCCCTACTCACTCACATTGATATCTATTGATGGGCATCTCCATAGCCCGTTGATACGCCTACTTGATGTGAGACTATCTCTCCCTTTTTGTATTCTCCACAACCACCACTCTATTCCACCTATAGTGCTATATCCATGGCTCACGCTCATGTATTGCGTGAAGATTGGAAAAGTTTTGAGAATGTCAAAAGTATGAAACAATTGCTTGGCTTGTCATCGGGGTTGTGCATGATTTAAATATTTTGTGTGGTGAAGATAGAGCATAGCCAGACTATATGATTTTCTAGGGATAGCTTTCTTTAGCCATGTTATTTTGAGAAGACATAATTGCTTTGTTAGTATGCTTGAAGTATTATTATTTTTAGGTCAATATGAACTTTTATCTTGAATCTTTCGGATCTGAATATTCATCCCACCATTAAGAAGAATTACATTAAAATTATGCCAAGTAGCACTCTGCATCAAAAATTCTGTTTTTATCATTTACCTACTCGAGGACGAGCAGGAATTAAGCTTGGGGATGCTTGATACGTCTCCAACGTATCTATAATTTTTTATCGCTCCATGCTATATTATCTACTGTTTTGGACATTATTAGGCTTTATTATCCACTTTTATATTATTTTTGGGACTAACCTATTAACCGGAGGCCCAACCCAGAATTGTTGTTTTTTGCCTATTTTAGGGTTTCGAAGAAAAGGAATATCAAACGGAGTCCAAATGGAATGAAACCTTCGGGAACGTGATTTTCTCAACGAACAAGACTTGGGAGACTTGGACCCTACGTCAAGAAATAAAACAGGAGGCCACGAGGTAGGGGGCGCGCCCACCCCCACCGAGCGCGCCCTCCATCCTTGTGGGCCCCCTGTTGCTCCACCGATGTACTCCTTCCTCCTATATATATCCACGTACCCCCAAACAATCACAAGAGGAGACAAAACCCTAATTCCACCGTCGTAACTTTCTGTATCCACGAGATCCCACTTGGGGCCTGTTCCGGAGCTCCGCCGGAGGGGGCATCGATCATGGAGGGCTTCTACATCAACACCATAGCCTCTCTGCTGAAGTGTGAGTAGTTTACCTCAGACATATAGGTCCATAGTTAGTAGCTAGATGGCTTATTCTCTCTTTTTGGATCTCAATACAATGTTCTCCCCCTCTCTTGTGGAGATCTATTCTATGTAATCTTGTTTTTGCGGTGTGTTTGTTGAGACCGGTGAATTATGGGTTTATGATCAAGTCTATCTATGAATAATATTTGAATCTTCTCTGAATTCTTTTATGTATGATTGGTTATCTTTGCAAGTCTCTTCGAATTATCAGTTTGGTTTGGCCTACTAGATTGATCTTTCTTGCAATGGGAGAAGTGCTTAGCTTTGGGTTCAATCTTGCAGTGTCCTTTCTCGGTGACTGTAAGGGCAGCAAGGCACGTATTGTATTGTTGCCATCGAGGATAACAAGATGGGGTTTTCTTCATATTGCTTGAGTCTATCCCTCTAGATCATGTCATCTTGCTTAAGGTGTTACTCTGTTTTTTAACTTAATACTCTAGATGCATGCTGGATAGCGGTCGATGAGTGGAGTAATAGTAGTAGATGCAGGCAGGAGTCGGTCTACTTGTCTCGGACGTGATGCCTATATACATGATCATACCTAGATATTCTCATAACTATGCTCAATTCTGTCAATTGCTCAACAGTACTTTGTTCACCCACCGTAGAATACTTATGCTCTCGAGAGAAGCCACTAGTGAAACCTATGGCCCCCCGGTCTATCTTTGTCATATTGATCTCCTACTACTTATTTATTTCCTTTGCTATTTACTTTGCCTTTATTTTACTTTGCATATTTATCATAAAAATACCAAAATTATTATCTTATCATATCTATCACATCTCACTCTCGTAAGTGGCCCTATAGGGATTGACAACCCCTATTTGCGTTGGTTGCGAGGATTTATTTGTTTTGTGCAGGTGCGAGGGACTCGCGCATAGCCTCCTACTAGATTGATACCTTGGTTCTCAAAAACTGAGGGAAATACTTATGCTACTTTGCTGCATCATCCCTTCCTCTTCGGGGAAAACCAACGCAGTGCTCAAGAGGTAGCAGGAGCCAACAATGGCGGGCTAATCTGAAGGGAGATAGCTAGTACAAGCTATCTTGACAAAAGTAGTCTTCGCCTGCACAAAGCTCTGGTGGTGACGCTACTTTGGGCTCCACGATGACCTCCGTTTTGCAGTCCATGGTCTTGGTCTTGTTGCACCGAAATGGCAACCTTTGCCTGAGGCCTCAGTACCCCGCGGCTGTGCTTGCCCCCTTTGTACCAAAGAGGAAACAAGGATGCTGCGCACGCTGGCGCCCGCCTGGTGTCGATCGTCATGGCTCACGTCACGAGAGCCTCGCGAAGTTTGCCCCGCCTTGATATCTCCGCTCGTCGTGAGCCTGCCTGGCTAGGCCACTCCAGAGGAGGTCTTGCGTCGTCCGCCTCGCGAGGCTTGGCCCCTCGCGAGGGTCTTGGATGCCTTGTTGGTGAAGACGGGTCGTACGGCCTGCTGGCTCAGCCACGCCGCGGGCCGCAGGTAGGCATGTCTAGGGACCCCCGTTCCCAGAACGCCGACAGTAGCCCCCGGGCCCAAGGTGCGCGCGGGCTTGGCTTCGCGGCAAAGCCAAGGGTCAAGTTCAGAGCACCGCGGGCCCCCAAAGCCTGCGGCCTTGGTTAACGCGTGGCGGTTGATTGGACGTGGGCACCTCCGCTTCCCCATGCTGCCTTGGCAACTGCACGACTTGACACGTCCCTGCGACATGCACGCGAATCCATCATTGCCTGCGATCGTGGGAGGTGCTGGTTGGCCTTCTCTTGCTATAAATGGAGAGGGGGGACGGAGCCCCCGTCGCCCATCTCCTCCACGCTCGCTTGCTTCTTCCTCCTTGCTCTTCTGCTTGCTTTCAATGGTGCCTATCCAAAGGTTCTCCGCCAAAGAGAAGGGGAAAGCTCCCCGGGATGTCCCAGAGCTCCTCCCGTCGAAGAAGAGGTCGATCCATCGCCGTGACGAAGCGGCGATGCAAGTGGTGGTGAGGCCTAGCTGCAAGCGGCCTCCACTGGGGTATCCGCTACCCCTGCACGCCCAAGCCGAGGGCTTGGGAGGACGAAGCGATGAGCAGCGCCTCCCGCACCGCATTCAGGGTCAGCGCGCCACATCGACGCGTAGTGTCCACGCCGCGGACTTCTCGCACGAGTTAGTGCTGTGGGCGCCGACGCCTCCAAGCTCCTGGATCCGCTTCCCGCAGTTCTTTTCCGTCGTGATGTGCCGAGGGGGCCTCTTGAGCTCTGGCTACAGCATGCCGATTGCGACACTCCGACGATCAGAGCGAAGATCAAAGCGGTCCCCATTGGCAAGATCTTCATGACTCGCGGCTGGGGCGAGGTCGCACGGGTCTGTCGCGCGAGGGGCACCCTCGCGATCCACTTCGAGTACGACGGCGCCTCCACGCTTCTCTTCAAGGTCTTCGACGCCGAGGGCCGCCGCCTGGAGTGCTGCGCTGGAGGGGAGCGCGAGGCTGATGCGAGCTTCGGTCGCGACCACTCCAGCAGCAGCAACCCTTGGGAGTCCAGCAGCTCTCCTGAGCTCTACGAGACTCCGGAGACGAGCGACGAAAGCTACGTCCCCCCGAGCTCTCGCCGCGCCTGGAGCAGGGCTGCATCGTCCGTCCGCCGCCGCTGCTGATCTAGATGGGGTTGGCACCAGCCTCCCGTGGCCCACTGTTGATGATGGCGTCCGCCACGTGAGGATGTAGATAGGATCCCCCTTAGCTTCAGCTTTTGTTTCCTGGGAAGAATCATGAATCACCCTGTGGGGGCATGTAAGGATCTGCAATGCCTTTTGTACTTATTTTCTTCGTGATGAAGATTCGATGAATGTGTTTCCCGTTAAGGCTCGGTCTCCCCTTTCTTTCCTCGTGATAGCTTGTTGCTCTACGCTGACGGGTCCCGATCCCAAGGCGGCTACAACCGTCGCTGGTATGCTAGGTCGTGATGCCGTGGTCAAGGCCAGGAGGTGCGCGGCCCGAGGTCTAGTAAGAGCCCCTGAGGCGCGATGCTCAGGAGGTCCCCCATAGCGCCCAAGCAGCCATGGTAAGGAAAGAAAGGAAGACGACTTGGCCGCAATGGGGTTGCGGCATGGTGTGAGCGACTATTAGGCCCAAATATTTAGCCGACCGACGGTGAGACTTATCTTGCTGACTTCGCGGTGATTCCTGATGTTGTGCTAGGGCCGCACGCCAACTTCCGCGACATAGCTAGGCCGGTCCGTACGAGTTTTCCTTCTCCTGAGCTCTCCTTAGTGCTCTACGTCCTCAGCTCCCGGCCCTCGAGCGAGCTCAACCGCCACTGGTATGCTAGGTCGCGATGCCGTGGTCAAGGCCAAGGCGTGAGGGCTGGAGAGCCAGTAAGAGCTCCTGAGTCGCGATGCTCAGGAGCCCCCCTTTTAACACGCAACCGAATCGCACGAGAGAAAAGGAAACTCGCGGTGCCGCTTGCTGTCCTCCCCGCTGGGTCCTTGTGGACAGGCACAAGAAGAAACATGGTTTGCCGTTACTACCGCCTGCATGCCGCTGGTTGGTCTGGATGAAGTGAAGGCACTAAGGGCCTAGTGAGGTGACGTGCACGGTGCGTGCCGCGAGCCAGAGCTCGACCACTCAGGATTTGTTGGTCGTGGCAGGGACGGACCCATGCACCAGCGCTGTGCCTGTGTAGGGGCCCCAAGGGAGGCGATGATCGAGCAGGTGATAGCAGTTGATAGGTTAAGTATGAAGAGCAGATCGACTTGGATAAATGTAGGAAGATACATGCCACTTGGCCTGGCCCGAGCGGCGTGGGGTTGATGCAGCCCGAGGGGAGCCCCCAACAAGGTTAGCCAAAGGCATAGCAAAAGGGATACATGCCACAGGGACGGACCCACGTGGCCTGGGAATAATGCAGCCCGAGGGCAGCTCCCAGCTTAAATGAACTTGGAGGATGTCACCTGGTTCTGAAGACGAAGTAGAGTTGGTGCAGCTGAAGCCACGTGTTGAAGGAATGGCTCCTCATGAGCAATCGGGACCCTGAGCCTCAGGAGGCTCTAGGGGCTCGGGAGGTTCCCTGAAGACCGTCCTCATTTCCTCCGAAACGGCGCGGAACGTGGCCTCCTGAGCCGTCAGGACTTGCCTCACATTGTGCTGATTGGTCGACGCCACGCTCGGCAAGCTGAAGGGCATGCGAAAATAGCTGTGTGGTGGACCCTCACAGCGGCCTGCACGTGATGGCCAGAAGCGTTCCGGATATGCGGCCCTGTTGAGCCCTAGGATGTCATTGCAGGTGCACAGCCCGGCATCCTCGCCTGGATGGGGGGTTACGCCTTGTGAGCGGCCGTGGCCGCGCATGGCCCTCGCTTCTTGCAGTTCTTCGGTGGTCTTGGTGATGAACTCCTATGCGGTGGGCACTCCTTGCCATATGCTCTCCTGAGGAAAGTGTGTCGTGAGGAACGCCTCCAAGTGGTGCCTAAGCGCCTCCCTCGTGAGGTTGGCAAGGTCTGAGGCTATCCAGAAGAGAGCCCCCGAGCCCCGCCGGAGGAGGGCGCTGGACGCGCTTTCCTATGCGGTGGAGGGAGGTGCCCCTGGAGTGGGCGCTGATCCTGACGAGGCCCCAGACACGACGCCGTCTTCTTGGGGTCCTACGCGGCGCGGCAGCTTCTTCTTGGGGATGGTCTCCGGAGGGCCTCCACTTCTGCTGTCAGGGTTGTCGACTGCCGCGGCTTGGAAGGCGCGCTCGAGGGAGCACACCACATCCCTTTCTTCACACGGGACCGTAATGATTCCCCTGCTTCCTGGCATCTTGAGGACACTGTGGCCATGGTGAGTGACTGCCATGAATTTGGCCAGGGCTGGTTACCTGATGATGGCATTGTACGGCAGGCAGATGTGTGTGACGTCGAAGTCGATGAGCTCGGTGCGGTAGTTCTTGCGCTCCCCGAAGGTGACAGGAAGGCGGACCTGCCCTATCGGTGTGGTGGAACCGTCGGTCACTCCTGAGAAAGGTTTGGTTGGCTGGAGCTGCTCATAGGGCACTTGGGGGTTGTTGAAAGTGTCGACGGACAGGACGTTGAGCCCTGCGCCACCGTCGATGAGAGTCTTGGTGACTTGCACATTGCTGATGACTGGGGAGCGTAGCATAGGCAGGGTGCCAGCGGTGGCTGTGCACTTGAGCTGGTCTGCCGAGCTGAAGGTGATGGCGCACTAGGACCACCTGAGTGGGCGCGTGGCCTCAGCTTGGGGAGCGCCGTGTTCACCTCGCGAGCGAACTATTCAAAGATGCGCTGAGAGGCTGGGGCCTGGGCACCGCCCAAGATGCAAGAGACCACATGCGGCTCCTGGAAGCCCCCAGCCCCCTCGTCCTGGTGATGGTCGTTGTTCCTTCTCAGTGGCGGCAATGGGGGAAGACCGGCGTTGCCCTGGGGGCGATCCTCACGAGGCGGATCCCTCCAGGCACCCTCGCGAGGTTGGTCCTGCCAGCGGTCCTCACGAGGCCAGTCGCGCCACTCCTGGCACGGGCCACGGTCGTCCCAACGTCCGCCTTCGCGTCCTCCTCCGCGGCCGTAGCCCCGGTCGTTGCGCTCGGGGCGTCGAACGAAGTGTCCTACTCGAATGGCTCTGAGCTCTTGACAGTCGCTGGTGTTGTGGGTGTTCAGGTTGTGGAAGGCGCAGAACGGGCGACCGTTCTTGGATGACTCGGGCTGATCTCTGCCTCGCTTGGCGTCGGGCTCCGCTGCGAGCACTACTGCCTCTTTGCGCTTCACATCTTTGGCGTTGGCCTTCTTCTCCTCCATTCCTGCAGCTGGCAGCTCAAGGAGAGAGAGGCGCCCTTCCTCGGCTCTTGCGCACCTATTCGCCAGGTTGAACAGCTCCTGAGATGTGCAAAGCTCTTCGTGGATAGCCAGCTCTTCCTTCATCTTGATGTCACGGACGCCGTCTGAGAACGCGGAGATGATGGCTTCGTCCGTGACCTTGGGGATCTTGAGGCAGGTGTTGTTGAAGCGCTGGATGTACTTCTGGAGGGTCTCTCCTGGCTGTTGCTTGATGCGGCGTAGATCGCCCGCGACCGGTGGGCGGTCACGAGTGCCCTGGAAGTTGGCAACGAAGCGGTCGCGCATCTCGTCCCAGGAGGAGATCGAGTTGTGCTGCAGGTTCAGGAGCCAGGAGCGGGCCCCATCCTTGAGAGCCATGGGAAACCAGTTTGCCATGACTTTTTCGTCGCTGTTGGCCGCTTCGATGCTCAACTCATAGAGTTGCAGGAACTCTGCATGGTCGGCGGTGTTGTCGTATCGAGGAGGCAGACCTGGCTTGAACTTCCCTGGCCAAGCAACACTACGCAGCTCAGGGGTGAAGGCGCGGCAGCCAGCTGTGGTTGCCGGGGCCCGCTTCAGAGGCGGAGCTTGATCTTGGCAAGGTCCGCGCTGCGCCACTGCAGGCGGCGTGCGGTCTTGACGAGGTGGCGCAGGGAGCGCCGGTGCAGCTTCTCGCGGCCGAGGGATTTCTTGGCAGCTCCTTTCTTACGCGCGGGCGCCGGGCGCGGTGGATCACGCCGCGGAGGTGCGCGCCTTGGTGCCAAGGCACCGTCTTGGGGTCGAGGCGGCGTAGGCACTCCATGAGCCCCGTCTCCCGCGGCTGGCTGAGGTGGAGGCAGAGAACGGGACGGCGCCGGAGAGCCCCCTGCGGCACGGACGAGCTCGGTGACGAGGTCGAGCCACTCCTCATAGACGTCGTCGATGGGGCGATAACGCAGGAGCTTGTTCGTCGCGATGAGCGCGGCCCGTGCCTCCATGGGAGCGCGGTGCACGTGAGACGAAGAACCAGCAAGGGTGAGTGATGGAGTAGCGGTGCGGCCGTCTTGCCGCACCGAAGGATGCTGCGAGGACGCCTGCTGCTCGTTCCCCACCAGGCCAGTGGCAGCGTTGGCGGCGGGGGATGGAGAATGACGAGGTGGCCCGTCAACGGGAGCCGTCTGAGTGACACGGGCGGTGAGAGGAGCCCGACGCTCAGCTCGAGTATGGCGAGCGTCCGCCATGGGGACAACTGAGCGACGGAAAGGAAGCTACGGCGCACCCCTACCTGGCGCGCCAAATGTCGGATGTGGGGCTCCGGCAAACCCTTAAGGTTCGAACACTGGGGTGCGCGCGAAGTCTTTCCCTTCTACCAATCTACGCTCTAGATCGCTAAGATCTTGCGGACGAACTCGATGAACACGCAACACAGAAAGACACAGGGTTTATACTGGTTCGGGCCACCGTTGTGGTGTAATACCCTACTCCAGTGTGGTGGTGGTGGATTGCCTCTTGGGCTGATGATGAACAGTACAAGGGAAGAACTGCCTCCTGAGGTTGAGGTGTTCTTATGTGTATGAACTTGTGGTGTGTCTCCCGATCTCTGATGATCTTCTCTCGCTAAGATTCCCCCCTATCCACTGTGGTGGCTAGTCCTATTTATAGAGGCCCTGGTCCTCTTCCCAAATATCGAGCGGGAAGGGAACCAACAATGGCGGGCTAATTTGAAGGGAGACAGCTAGTACAAGCTATCCTGACAAAAGTAGTCTTCGCCTGCACAAAGCTCTAGTGGTGACGCTGCTTTGGGCTCCACGATGACCTCCGTTTTGCAGTCCATGGTCTTGGTATTGTTGCACCGAAATGGCAACCTTTGCCTGAGGCCTCGGTACCCCGCGGCTGCGCTTGCCCCCTTTGCACCAAAGAGGAAACAAGGACGCTACGCGCGCTGGCGCCCGCCTGGCGCCCGCCTGGTGTCGATCGTCATGGCTCACGTCACGAGAGCCTCGCGAGGTTTGCCCTGCCTTGATATCTCCGCTCCTCGTGAACCTGCCTAGCTAGGCCACTCCAGAGGAGGTCTTGCGTCATCCGCCTCGCGAGGCTTGGCCCCTCGCTAGGGTCTTGGATGCCTTGTTGGTGAAGACGGGCCGTACGGCATGCTGGCTCAACCACACCGCGGGTCGTAGGCAGGCAAGTCTGGGGACCCCCGTTCCCAGAACGCCGAAAGCGCTATTCAACGCTTTTTTGAATTTAAAATATTACCTTCTATGCGGCCATTTATAAAATCTGAAAGTTGTCCAATCGTCGGCTTCCGCCCCCATGTAACTAGTACTGGGGTGTTCGGGATAAACCTGAGCACTCTTTATCCCAATTTTGGGTCCTTCGAGGGAGGTGTTCAGCACAACGAACCAGGCAATCCGACTATAAGGCTTTATCACTCTCACTTAGCCATAGAAGTCTACAATTTTAAATTTTGGCGAAGCCCCTAGTATTCAGAAGCCCGAATTTGGGGCGCTATATACGCCTAGGTCGGACAAGGCCGACTCCTCGCCCGAAGCGGAAAAAGTCTTTAAGGACTTGAGACCTCTCGAACAGCGACCAGCTCTTGCCTTATCATGACAGTTAGTTTTCGGCTTTCTCTACTGAGGTGCTCGTCTGGAAGAACCGGGACACAATCGCAGTAGTTCTCCCAGCGCTACCTTAGCCGATATAGCGGAACGTAAGGTACCAAAGCATGGGAGCCGGGCAAACCCAACTATTGACCCAAGACATGATTCGGAGCTGATGCATATAATGCTATAAGTTCGGGGTGCCGCACTGTCGAAAGTGTTTGGACTTCTCACGCCGTACTATGGGGTAAACGAAAGCCCCTGGCGTACTGACCGTACCAGAATGTACGGGTGCAAGTTGTTGTAAATGAACATATAAGAAAAAAGGGATTGGTAATGAAATAATAGATTAATGTTGTGCATTGTTATTTAAATAATACGTCGAAGCGTACTAATACCAGTAGTGCAATAAGCAAAAAAATAGGACTATTTGACATGTCCTATCCAAGGGCATGCTCCGTACGGATAGTAAAAAGCAGGTATACCGATTATTAGTAGAGACCACTTGGGGGTTCCCTTGTACGTCTTAGCTTCTTGCCTCCTTGGTTGTTCCTTCCCGTAATGTGTCCGGCAATCGTACTATCGGAAAGGGCTTCCAGAGAGTAAGGTCCTGAAAGAGAAAAAATGATAAAGGTATGCAGCCCCTAGGGCGGTTAAGCCGCATTGTGGGACGTGCCCTGATTGTGCCCCCACCTATGTCCATGGTATTTTCAGTGTGTAATTGTGTACGTGCGGCACGGATTTCGTCGCTTGACTGGGACTGGGTCGGGGGCCAAATTGCTAGGCGAGCTCTGAACGTGCCAGGCGATCCTGTTGTAGTTTACTCCATACTCGCTTGACAGCGTCTGGGAGCTGTGTCGCCGAATTGGTGGTTTGCCTTAAAAGGCTGCTTTATGCTTCTGCTGCGAGGGCCGCAGTGTGCTCTTCCATGCGGAATGAGCGTTCTGTGTTTCCGTTGACTGTTATGACCCCCTAGGTCCTGGCATCTTGAGCTTTAGGTATGCGTAGTGCGGTACCGCATTGAATTTTGCAAATGCGGTTCGCCCGAGCAGTGCGTGATAGCCACTCTGGAACGGGACAATATCGAAGATTAACTCCTCGCTTCGGAAGTTGTCCAGAGATCCGAAGATCACTTCCAGTGTGATTGAGCTCGTGCAATGGGCCTCTACACCTGGGATGACGCCCTTAAAGGTGGTTTTGGTGGGTTTGATCCTCAAGGGATCTATACCCATTTTGCACACTGTATCCTGATAGAGCAGGTTTAGGCTGCTGCCGTCGTCCATAAGGACTCGAGTGAGGTGAAATCCGTCGATGATGGGGTCTAGGACTAGTGTGGCAGATCCGCCATGACGGATACTAGTGGGGTGGTCCCTGCGATCGAAAGTGATCGGACAAGCGAGCCATGACGGATACTAGTGGGGTGGCTCCATCGCATAGACGTCCCTTAGTGCATGCTTCCATTCCCTCTTGGGAATGTGGGTTGCGTATATCATGTTCACCGTCTTCACTTGTGGGGGGAACCTCTTCTGTCCTCCCGTGTTCGGCGGTCGGGGCTCCTCCTCGTCATCACTCTGCAGCCCCTTGTCCTTGTTTTTGGCATTCAACTTGCCGACCTGCTTGAACACCCAACATTCTCTGTTGGTGTGATTGGCTAGCTTATCGAGGGTGCCGTGTATTTGACACGAGCGATCAAGTATGCGATCCAAACTGGACGGGCCCGGAGTACTTCTTTTGAATGGCTTTTTCCGCTGACCGGATCTAGAGCCTCTGAATCCGGCATTGACTGTCGTATCATCGATGTTATCGCCGTTGTTGCGGCACTTTTGTCTATTACGACATGGTCTGCCGTTGGCATCTTTGGTATCTGAAGTGCCCGAATTCCTTGATGTGTTGTTGCTGCGAGCCAGCCAGCTATCCTCGCCCGCGCAAAAGCGGGTCATGAGTGTCGTGAGGGCTGCCATAGACTTCGGCTTCTCCTGGCCAAGGTGCTAGGCGAGCCACTCGTCACAGATGTTATGCTTGAATGACGCTAAGGCCTCTGCATCCGGACAGTCGACAATTTGTTTTTTCTTAGATAGGAACCATGTCCAGAATCGCCTGGCCGATTCCCCTGGCTGCTGAGTTATATGGCTCAAGTCATCAGCATCCGGTGGCCGCACATAAGTGCCCTGGAAGTTGTCAAGGAATGCGTCTTCCAAATCCTCCCAACTGCCGACGGAGTCTGCTGGCAAGCTATTCAGCCAATGCAGAGCTGGTCCTTTGAGTTTTAGTGGGAGGTACTTGATGGCATGCAGATCATCACCGCGAGCCATGTGGATGTGAAGGAGGAAATCCTCAATCCATACAGCGGGATATGTTGTACCATCATACGATTCAATATTTACGGGTTTGAAACCCTCCGGGAATTCGTGATCCATAACTTCATCAGTGAAGCATAGGGGGGGTGTGGCGCCTCTGTGCCGGGCTATATCACGACGCAGTTCATATGAGTCTTGTCTGCTATATTCGGCCCGGCCGGATATACTTTTAGTGTATCCGACGCGACGGTCATCGTCCCACGTTGGCGCGCGCCCTCGTGACCCGTATATCGACCTTGCATGTTTTGCCCTGCTATCCAATACGTCTCGCAGGTCCCATGTGTTTCCCCGGGCCTTGGTATTTTTGCTTGAGTGGCGGCAGGGTGCAGGCTGAACTTCAGGCCGAAACGCCTCTCTGTCTCGGCCACAAGGTGGCCGGTCAGCCGCATCGTACACCGATGATGTAGGTTTCAATGCTTCCTCCTCGAGGTGAGGTAGCAACCTGCGTTTTGGGTAACTCTTGGAGGCACGCTCGAGTTCGTATTCCTCAGCCGCAAGGACTTCGGTCCATCTATCTGCTAGCAAGTCTTGATCAGCTTGAAGCTGTTGTTGCTTTTTCTTCAAGCTATTTGTTGTGGCCATAAGCCGGCGCTTGAAGCGCTCCTGCTCGACGGGATCCTCAGGCACGATAAATTCTTCATCGCCGAGGCTCACCTCGTCTTCAGAAAGAGGCATGTAATTGTCCTCCTCCGATTCTCCATCCGCTGCCTCCTCTGGAGGGCTAGCTTGTTCACCCTCCCGCTCTAAATCGTGCTGGAGGGGATTGTTGTTGTCTTCGGCACTATCCGGAGTGTTATTGTCTCTTGTGCCGGTATCACTACTTTTGCTATGGCGGGACTTAGAGCGACGCCGCTGACGTCGGTGCTTGGGGTGCTTCTTGGAGGGGTCATCCTCCGCTGTCTCGTCGCCATTGCCTTCTTTGGGGGTGTCCACCATGTATATATCATATGATGAGGTGGCGGTCCAGCGCCCTGTGGGTGGTGGTTCCTGTTCGTCTCCTGCATCGTCGTCCATATCGTCGATGTCTTCGGAGTCGAAGTCGAGCATGTTGGTTAAATCGTCGAGAGTGGCTACTAAGTGGGTGGTGGGTGGGCAGAGAATTTCTTCGTCGTCCGCATCCATTCTAGCCGGACATATTTCGGCCAAGGTTCTCCTGTCAAGGAGAGAGACCTTAATGAATTTAGCACATCGCCGAAAGGTGAGTGCTGAAACATATCCGCGGAGGTGAACTCCATGATCGGCGCCCAATCGGATTCGATAGGCACGGATGTAGGCGGCTCGGAGTCCATGGCCGGAGACGAATCCAGTGGTTCAGCAACACGGCTCTCGTAAGGGGTGAAATCAGTATCCGGCTCCATCGCCACCGAGAGTGCCGCCTCCATGGCGGCGTCTATCCCTCCATCCTCGGATGGAGCAATTTGCTCCGGATTGAAGGCCGAAGTAGTTGTAGGTGTGATCTCCCGAACACTGTCCGACGACAAAGCTAAATCATGCTCATCGTGATCATGCGGCGCACCCGACATGGGCTCGAATCTGTTGAAGATCAAGTCTCCGCGGATGTCGGCAGTGTAGTTTAGGTTTCCGAACCTGACCTGATCGCCAGGGGCGTAACTCTCGATCTGCTCCAGATGGCCAAGCGAGTTGGCCCGCAATGTGAAGCCGCCGAATACGAGGATCTGTCCAGGAAGGAAAACCTTGCCCTGGACCGCATCGTTACCGATGATCTAAGGATCCATCAAGCCTTACGGTGACGGCATAGTGGAACTCTCAATAAAAGCACCAATTTCGGTGTTAAAACCGGCAGATCTCAGGTAGGGGGTCCCAAACTGTGCGTCTAAGGCGGATGGTAACAGGAGGCAGGGGACACAATGTTTACCCAGGTTCGGGCCCTCTCGATGGAGGTAATACCTTACGTCCTGCTTGATTGATCTTGATGATATGAGTATTACAAGAGTTGATCTACCAAGAGATCGAAGAGGCTAAACCCTAGAAGCTAGCCTATGGTATGATTGTCTGTTGTCCAACGGACTAAACCCTCCGGTTTATATAGACACTGAAGGAGGCTAGGGTTACACAAAGTCGGTTACAAGGGAGGAGATCTACATATCCGTATTGCCAAGCTTTCCTTCCACGCCAAGGAGAGTTCCATCCATACACATGACGAAGTCTTCAATCTTGTATCTTCATTATCCAACAATCCGGCCAAAGGATATATAGTCCGGCTGTCCGGAGACCCCCTAATCCAGGACTCCCTCAGAGGTGGTTTGAGAGGTAATCATCAGTGAACTGCTTTGGAAAGGCCTAAAAACAAGGATGTGCATAAATATCTTCTCTATATTGGAAATGGGGCAAAGGAATAAAAAAGGCAAGGTATAATAGTTAGTACCATCTTGTAGTGAACTGATGTCTTCTTCATTGTGCAGACAAAGATCTTGTTGATTTTTGTCGCTAATTTCTTTATCCTAACAATATTTCTAAGTTTCTTGATTTGATTGATATTCATGGACAACGCATTTCCCCATGTGCAAAAAGGGTTGAATAGTGGGTCAAAACCTCTAATAGCAGGACCTACATGTGCAAGACCAAATTGTTAAAAAACCAAAATATTAGAATGGTTCCTGCAATTGCACAATAATGTGCTATTAGAGAACGGACCATGCACGTGCTAATCTCGATTGTAAACCTCACTGCTTCCCATTGTTTCCCTGCAACACATATAAGGTAGTTAGTCATCAGGTTAAGTAAGGGTTCGCATGCTATCAGTAAAATATGTTGATGAAAAATAAGCACATTGTAGATTCATCAGATTAATTCAAGCCACACGGAAAACCGATTTACCCAAACAAAGCATGATTAAGAACTAGGAAATATAGCACTTGTATATGTTTCTCATGTATTAAGTGCAGCCAAATTCGATTTATTCCTCACAAGCACAACAATACAAAATTCTACCCATGACAATTGGACATCGCATTGCAGAATTGAACCAAGCAGTTAACTAAACACCACAAAAATGGACCAAACATTAACTGAGCACCACATTGCACAATATAACATACTCCTAATAGAAGATCAGACAGTTAACCAAACAGTTAACTGCAACCAATTGTAGCAATTGTATTTGTTTCTCATGTATTTACTACAGATAAATTCAATTTATTCCTCACATGGTATACAATACCAGAATGCACCCACAACTATTGAACATCGCATTGCAGAATTGAACCAAACATTAACTAAACACCACTACAGAAATGAACCAAACGTTAACTGAGCACCACATTGCACAATGTATAACCAAACCAAGCATGCTTGACAACTTGGAAATATAGCAATTGTATTCGTTTCTCATGTATTTTGTGAAGATAAATTCAATTTATTTCTCACATGGAAGACAATACAAAATTGCAACCTGAAGAATTGAACATCACATTTGCATAATTGAACCAAACAGTTAACTGAAGATGACAACTAATTAACAAAATAGTTAATAAGTGAGCACCACACTACACGACATATAGAACATATACACTAGAGCACCAGATTGCATGGTAAAATTAGATAACACAATTCACTAGAATTTGTGAAGGAAAGGCATGAGCAACACATGCAACGGGTAAACCGAGCATGCTTAACTAGCATAGCTAGCAAATGGCGAGGTGCTCCTCCAAGATTTGGGGGTCGGCACGAATGGCAGCCATCGCGACCTCATCTGTGCGTGCGGCCGTGATTTGCTTCTCCACTGCCAAATGCTCGTTGAGATCCTGTCTATACTATGTGCACCATGGCTTAGGGCGGCGCTTATTTGGTGGAGGGTTCGGTGATTTGGGTGGAAGGTGTCGTGCTCGCGCCGGTGGTCAGGGCATGTGTGATGTGGAAGGAGGAGGAGGATGGGGGTCGGGTGTGGATTACCTGTCTAGATAGACGAGGGCGAGTAGCGTGAAGGAGCGTCGCCGATGAGAAGATGGCGCTGCAAGCAAGGAGTGCAGGTTTCAACTTGCAAAGGAAGGCGGAAAGAGGGGAAATGTGTCTTTTGGTAAGGGGGAGGGGGCGGGGAGGTAGATATTCCCGCGGAAGCCGAAAATTTGGAATCGCTCTAGCCAAAAAATTAGCACGCAAAGTGTCATCAGACACGGTCCTTTATTCAGAACTGTGTACGATATGTGGACATCACAAACGATTCAGATAGCTTCACCCGTGTGTGATGAGTTTGAACGTCAAAAGTTTTGGTTCGAATTTCCATGGTTACAGTGGTCATCCATGTCATTGCATAATTTGGGTACACAAAGGAGACTACAACACACCTACACTTCTTAATCGAGCAAGTTCAGCAATTAAACAGAGCTAGCTAACGTAAACATTACTCTAACAAATTAAAGATCGGCGCTCTTAATTAAACAAAACAAAGAGTACTACTACAGCTAGTGCTCGTCGATCTCCGCCGCCGCCTCCATGTCCAGATCACGACCGACGGTCTCCTAGGGAAGGGGCTCCATGGCATCCATCGCATCATACTCGGCAAGCATCTCGCCATCCGCGTCCGCCATCTCTTTGGAAAAGGCCGCCACGATCTGGGTGAGGGAGGATGCAATCTGTGCTTGGACGGGCTCTGTTGTTGCATGATATGCGGCGGAGGAACGGACGGCTGCTCGAATGCTCTCGGCGATTGCCAGCTCTTCGGCCGTGGGTTGCCGACCGTTGTCAGAGAAGCTTCGTTCGATTTGTGCGGTGACCGCTAGGAGCTGGGCGTGGGCGGCCTCCATCAGGGCTAAGGCCACCGCTGCGGAACGGACGGCTGCTGTGCCGCTCTCGCTAGTTGCTATCCCCGAGACAGATGTTGCTCCCGCCACCTGAGAAGCAACAGCAGCCCTTTGGGCTGCCTTTGTCGCCCGATCGCAGATTGCGGCCGCGCTCATTCACCTTGTTAGCCGGTGTGGGCTACCAAAGCTGTCCACGTGCCCATCTTTCACTGGCGACGATTGAACAGTGAAATGATATTTGGGGAGCGAACTAGTGTGCTTGAGACGACGGTTGTGGATTGTAGCCGATGCACCTTCTCGAATAAGCCATAGGGTTACTATACACCGACGGTGCTCCAGGATATTTTGTGCTGGATCTCACACGGTTGCCAATAATAAATTGTGTGTGATCTACTTGATTTTTCATCTAGATTTGAATTACATAATGGGGTCACAGCGGCAATGGATGGTGTTTGAATTGCTAGACCTTTTATCTGGAGTGAACATGCAACTATATGTGTGTCGTAAAAGAATTGGAATTATTCAGGGTTCGTTTGAACATTTTATACATTAAATTGGTTTTCTAGCCATTTCGGGTGCATAATTCAAATTTGAACTACATGCACATGCTCCGGTGCATATAAATTGGTTGAAAAACCAAATCTGTGTCCTTGGGTGCATGCTTAGGTCCCATGCAAGAAAAGGGAATGAAATTCAAACAATAGGGCATCGTTGATTGCCGGCAAAACATTGAGATGCCTGGTTTTCAAATTCTAGTAAATCCAAAACCCGTCTGAAATTCATGAAACTTGGCATGCTATCATGGAGCGGCATCAACATGTTGTGGTAAAAACTATGTCCCATTTTGGGCAGGTTTGGGTATATGCTTCTCACAAACCGGAGCTTCTCACAACAAGCATGATGGTTTTCGGTAGGGAACATCCCACCATTGGGGACGAAACAATATCCATTGCCTCTTATTGCTTTCAATTTTTTTTATCATGTCAACATGGAACAACATGAGTGTTGTGTGAATTTTTGTGATTTTTCGGGGTTTGTTTGGACTTTTTATGCATTAACTGAGTTTTCAATGCATTTGTGTGCATAATTCAAATTTAAACTACATGCACATGCTCCAGTGCATATAAATTGGTTGGGAAATCAAATTTGTATCCTTGGGTGCATGCTTAGGTCCCATGCAAGAAATGGGAATGAATTTCAAACACCAGTGCACTGTTGATTGCCGGCAAAATGTTGAGATGCCTGGTTTTTAAATTCTAGTAAATTCAACACCCGTCTAGAATTCATGAAACTTGGCATGCTATCATGGAGCGGCATGAACATGTCGTGGTAAAAATTTTGTCCCATTTGGGGCAGGTTTGGATATATGCTTGTCACAAACCGGAGCTTCTCACAACAAGCATGATGGTTTTCGGTAGGGAACGTCCCACCTTTGGGGACGAAACAATATCCATTGCCTTTTATTGCTTTCAATTTTTTTCCCATGTCAACATATAACAACATGAGTGTTGTGTGATTTTTTGTGATTTTTCAGGGTTCATTTGGACATTTTTATGCATTAACTGAGTTTTCAATGCATTTATGTGCATAATTCAAATTTGAACTACATGCACATGCTCCAGTGCATATAAATTGGTTGAAAAATCAAATCTTTGTCCTTGGATGCATGCTTAGGTCCCATGCAAGAAATGGGAATGAATTTCAAACACCAGGGCACCGTTGATTGCCGGCAAAACATTGACATGCCTGTTTTTTAAATTCTAGTAAATCCAAAACCCATCTGAAATTCATGAAACTTGGCATGCTATCATGGAGCGGCATGAACATGCCGTGGTAAAAAAATTATCCCATGTGGGGCAGGTTTGGGTATATGCTTCTTACAAACCGGAGCTTCTCACAACAAGCATGATGGTTTTCGGTAGGGAACTTCCCACCTTTGGGGACGAAACGATATCCATTACCTCTTATTGCTTTCAAAATTTTTCTCGTGTCAACATAGAACAACATGAGTGTTGTGTGTTTTTTTGTGATTTTTCGAGGTTCGTTTGGACATTTTTATGCATTAACTGAGTTTTCAATGCATTTATGTGCATAATTAAAATTTGAACTACATGCACATGCTCCAATGCATATAAATTGGTTGAAAAATCAAATATGTGTCCTTGCGTGCATGCTTAGGTCCCATGCAAGAAATGGGGATGAATTTCAAACGCCAGGGCACTGTTGATTCCCGACAAAACATTGATATGCCTGGTTTCTAAATTCTAGTAAATCCAAAAGTCGTTTGAAATTCATGAAACTTGGAATGCTCTCATGGAGCAACATCAACATGACATGGTAAAAAATTTGTCCCATTTGGGGCAGGTTTGGGTATATGCTTCTCACAAACCAGAGCTTCTCACAACAAGCATGATGGTTTTCGGTAGGGAATGTCCCACCTTTGGGGATGAAACGATATCCATTTCCTCTTATTCCTTTCAAATTTTTTCTCGTGTCAACATAGAACAGCAGGAGTGTTGTGTGATTTTTCAGGGTTCGTTTGGAAATTTTTATGCATTAACTGAGTTCTCAATGCATTTATGTGCATAATTCAAATTTGAACTACATGCACATGCTCCAGTGCATATAAATTGGTTGAAAAATCAAATTTTTGTCCTTGGGTGCGTGCTTAGGTCCCATGCAAGAAATGGGAATGAATTTCAAACACCAGGGCACCGTTGATTCTCGGCAAAACATTGAGATGCCTTGTTTTTAAATTCTAGTAAATCCAAAACTCGTCTGAAATTCATGAAACTTGGCATGCTTTCATGGAGCGGCATCAACATGCCGTGGTAATAAATTTGTCCCGTTTGGGGCAGGTTTGGGTATATGCTTCTCACAAACCAAAGCTTCTCACAACAAGCATCATGGTTTCGGTAGGGAACGTCCCACCTTTGGGGACGAAACAATATCCACTGCCTCTTATTGCTTCCAAAAATTTTCTTGTGTCAACATAGAACAACAGGAGTGTTGTGTCTAGTTTTGTGATTTTTGGGGTTCGTTTGGACATTTTTATGCATTAACTGAGTTTTCAATGCATTTATGTGCATAATTCAAATTTTAACTACATGCACATGCTCGAGTGCATATAAATTGGTTGAAAAATCAACTCTGTGTCCTTGGGTGCATGCTTAGGTCCCATGCAAAAAATGGGAATGAATTTCAAACACCAGGGCACCGTTGATTGCCGGCAAAACATTGAGATGCCTGGTTTTTAAATTCTAGTAAATCCAAAACTCATCTGAAATTCATGAAACTTGGCATGCTATCATGGAATGGCTCCCGACATGTTGTGGTATTTTTTGTGTCCATTTTGAGTGAAGGCGCACTCGAATAATGACAGTCAACAAAGGCATTTTGAAAAAATAGCTGCCACTTTAATATCTCAAACGTTTGTATAATTCAAACCGTGTGCGTTCTGTTAACCATTCACGTGACGCCATGTGTCTTGGTTTTAATGGCTATAGGAGGTGTCGTGCGGACAACTGCTTAACCTTGACTGAACAGGAGGCGTGCGAGCACCGTCAGGTGCGCTGGCTAACCGAGAGGCGTGCAAGTTGTCCTCGAATGCGCAGGCTCACCGGGAAGCGTGCGAGCTATACGCTGCGCAGGCTCACTGGGAAGCGACCCCTTTGACTTCCATGGCCGCCAGCCTTGGTCGCATCCTCTCAATTAATGGCGCCCAAGCCGTAGTTTAATTCGCTTTTTAAATATAAAACAATCATCACAAACATTTCAGTTAGAACACCCGTATGCAAACTGATAGCTTCCCCAGGAAGCCAAATGAAAATGTGTCGAGCGGGATTTCTGCTGCTCTTGATCGCAAATGTTTTAGATAGAACACCCGTACGCAAAGTGAGAGCAGCGCAGGATTTGTGCATCCGTTCAACGCAAACAATTGTTTTGGATGACCCGTGTGCAACCACATACAAACAATTTGGTAACATTTGTCAATCCTTGTAACACTACGATTTGTCAAAATATGAAGCTAAAAATCACTAGCAGTATCTATTTTTTGCAACTAAAAATCAGTAATTAAGCATAGGTTTCATTCATAGATTAAGCAGTCATTCTTAATTTATAAAAACAGTTCAACTCGATAGTTGAACCGACCAAACTTTTCCCCAATTGTTGCCAACCACGTACTGAAATAGCTAGCTCAACTATATATACTCGCTAATTTGAAGTACGTTGTACAGTTCCACCACATCTATAGTCAGATGAACTAAACAAATGGCCCCTAAATACTACTACTGGGGAGGGGTTTTGTACTACTTCCGGCTACCTCTCCTCTGCCGAGCGCGCTCAGTGAGAGGCGTAGGAGGAGGAGCCTACCGACGAGCTGGGCAACCGCAATACGGTGCCTGCCGCTGTTGCAGCTTCAGCGACGCTCACCTCGAATGCCCTCTGCAGCTCCAGACGACCACTCTCGAAGTGGTGGTTCTCCTCGTAGATCTCCTGATTCCTCGCCTCTGAGGCGGCGTGTGCCGTGGCCACGGTGACGGCAAGGCTCTTTGCGTGCTCGACGAGGCGCTCCTTCTCCTCCCACAGGAACTCGATGTAGCGCGCAAGGTCGCTGACGCACGTGCGGGCATCCACCTCTGCCTCCTGCCTTCGGGCGGTGGTGGCAGAGCGGGTAATGACCCCGGCGGTCTACGGTGGGCTGGCGGCCACGACCACCACCTCCCGCCTTCGGGCCATGGTGGCAGAGCGGGTGATGGCCACAGTGGCCGGCAGTTGGGTGGAGGCCACGACGGCCACCTTCCTCTTTCAGGCCACAGCGGTGGAGCGCACGATGGCCCTAGTATTCGACGGTAGTGTGGCGGCAACGGCGGCCGGCAACAGCTGCCGACGGGCACCGGCGGCGGAGCGCGTGGTGGGTGTTCCGCGCACACCCAATAGGGACGCCACGCGCACTACACTACGCCAGGAACTGCGCCGCCGCCGAGGTGTAGCCTCCCAGCTGGAGTTGTCCTCTGATGACAGCGGAGTGGCTGAGCGATGATGACGGATCGGTGCCATTGGCGATTGTGGGAGAAGCAGACGAGATAAGCTACAGGGAGGGAGGGGAAAATGTGACGCAGGACTCGCCGGCCGTGAGGGTTTATATAGAAGACCGGTAAGCATTGGGATTTTGGGGGATTTCACTGAGTCAGGCGGGAAGCTTGTGCGGGAACCTGTGAGGTTGCACGGGAACGGGCTCACCGACGATTCATTGGCGCCACCGTTAGGCCAAAAGAACACCCCTGCGCGCTGCGCAAACTTGCGCTGTAAGCCGTCTGTGGCAGCGGGGTGACAAGACGTGCGAGAGGAGGACGAAAGGCCATGTACACATATGGTTAATAAAAAAATGTTTGCAATTTAATTACCTACTATACCATCGTCCTGGTTTATAAGTATGATTTAACTAATAAAATAGTAATGCATGTCGCCAAAGATTATATAGTTGGATTTGTATTTGAACGTAGTTTCCAATTATATAATTTTTAAAACATGCATTAACATGTTGTTGGTTAAATTTGAGGGCAAATTATGGCACATAATATAAAGGAGACTATAGACTAGACGGAGGTGGTAGCACATGGCCGCTCTTTATGCAGCGATGCAACTGTCGGCTGACTTGTAGGCGACCATTTCCTGCCTGTTCAACTGCTCTATGTGTGTGGTTGCTTGCAGTTCAGGCGGGCGCGGCGTGCTCTACTCGCATCCCGCCGCGCACGCTCTACTCTCACGTCCCTCCGGGTGCTCTGCCCTCATCCCTCCACGCGCGCTGCCAGTGTTTGGGGCCGGCGCATGATCACGCACGTTCGTGTGCAAGCGGTTGCCCCAGGCGCGGTGTGACGATGCAGTTACCCATTGCAAAAACTGCCATGCAGACGCGCCGAGAATCCACGCCGCCCAGCCCCCTTTTATTCCTGCGGCCATTTACCTTCATCTCTCGTCTCACACGACACAATAAGCACACCCACGAGGACACATACAGATAGGACATCCAACGGTTCCAATGGCGCTCCCAGTGGCCGGCGACGACAACGGCGGGTAGTTCACCATGCATCACATAGCCACTGGCCTAAAGTTGCAAGGACATTCAACATCACTGAAGGCTCAATATTTGCCTTCCACTTCTGCAATTTCCCAGATGAGATTCATTTTTCTATTTACCGTGTATGATGCTACTTTCCAAAGGTTTTTGATGTTGCATGTGAAACTTGGTGCTGTTGTGTAATGGCATAACTGAGTGCCGAAGCTATCTGATGTAATTCGATTATGAAATCCTGGTTGCTTCTATACAGATAAGAAATATCTAGCGTCTTTTATAAGAAATATCAGTTCGATTAGTACATGGATTATCAATAATAGGCTAATTAACCTGCTTATTGGGGTTTTCTATTGGAGATGGTTACTCAGACAGCACCGTGGGTGATGAACTCAAACAACCCGCATGGTTTCTAGAAAGTAGGCGTGTTCGATCAACTAACAATCACACACGGCTTCTGGCAGCAAACTATTTGCATTAGGCCACCTTGAACAAATGTTTCCACACAAAGAACTGTGTGTGATATACGTACCTACGGAAATGTTTTTCTAGGATTCACCATGTGGGATGTACATACCTACGGAAATGATTTTCTGGGATTCACCGTGTGGGATGTACATACCTATGGAAATGATTTTCTGGGATTCACCATGTGGGGTGTACATACCTACAGAAATGTTTTTATAGGATTACCATGTGGGATGTACATACCTACGAAAATGATTGGGTTTCGATGCCTCACCCCAACGATTTTCTAGGTCGTTTGGGAAGAACCCCCTATCGCCCACACTCACTTGGCGACGGTTCCAAATGCCATCGTGGAAAGGGGTTAAAAACCGTTTGTACAGCACGTCGTTGTACCAGTGAACGCTCGCTAGCAACGAGGCCAAGAAGGGATTGAGATGAGAATTTAATGGACGACGCCTAAACATTTTGGGAATATCTGATTTTCGTAAGATGACTTAACACCTAGATGGAGGGAGTACTACTCCTCAGTCCGGGTTTGATGGAATATTCGTCACATCTTCTCTTCTTGTATGTACTCCATTTGTATCTCACTTCCTATGGCTTCGCACTCGCACAATATTCCTATTCTATGAACATGTGTATGCGCGTGTGTGTGTGTGTGTTTAACAGCATGTGTGTGTTAGAGAGAGCGACACATCGACCTACTCCTATAGAGAGGTGGTGTGTAGTGTACGATTTAGCCACATGAGTCGGTGCATTCTCTCGTTTCCAGGTTTCCGATCGGGACAGGCGGACAGCTGCCACACCCGCTTCTGACCAGCCTGGCCCACCCAAAGCCCCTCCATCGTTCGCGCGCGCTTCCCGCTCAAAACAGCCAGCGCCGCTCCAAAGAGTCGGTGCCGCATTCATGCCCGGGCAGAGCGGACGCAACCTCTCATCACTGGCGCCTGTGTTGAAGAGAGAAGCAGATTCAAGAGTGTTGGTTGCTTCGTCTATCCAACTTACTGTAGGGTCTATGTGATTTGATGGCTCATTGGTCATTATTACTAAGGTGGTACGACTGCTGGATGTCCCACGCTTTCGGCAAAAGGAGGTACTACTAGATTACAGTTTTCTCCATTCTTACAACGGAGGAGTGTGGAAGGAGTGAAAACACACATGCTCAGTGATTACATGGCCCACCTTGATACGTCCAACATATCTACTTTTCCAAACACTTTTGCCCTTATTTTGGACTCTAACTTGCATGATTTGAATGGAACTAACCCGGACTGACGTTGTTTTCAGCAGAATTACCATGGTGTTATTTATGTGCAGGAGCAAACGTTCTCGGAATGACCTGAAACTTCACGGAGACACTTTTCAGAAAATAAGAAAAATACCTGCCAAAGATGAAGGCCAGGGGGGCCACCACCTTGCCACGAGGGTGGGGGCGCGCCCCCCTGCCTCGTGGCCCCCTATTGCCTCTCTGACTCCAACTCCACCTCCATATATTGAGTTTCGTGGGGAGAAAAATCAGAGAGAAGAAATCATCGCATTTTACGATACGGAGCCGCCGCCAAGCCCTAAAACCTCTCGGGAGGGCTGATCTGGAGTCCGTTCGGGGCTCCGGAGAGGGGAATCCATCGCCATCGTCATCATCAACCATCCTCCATCACCAATTTCATGATGCTCACCGCCGTGCGTGAGTAATTCCATCATAGGCTTGCTGTACGGTGATGGGTTGGATGGGATCTATCATGTAATCGAGTTAGTTTTGTTAGGGTTTGATCCCTAGTGTCCACTATGTTCTGAGATTGATGTTGCTATGACTTTTCTATGCTTAATGCTTGTCACTAGGGCCCGAGTGCCATGATTTCAGATCTGAACCTATTATGTTTTCATCAATATATGAGTGTTCTTGATCCTATCTTGCAAGTCTATAGTCACCTATTATGTGTTATGATCCGTTAACCCCGAAGTGACAATAATCGGGATACTTACCGGTGATGACCGTAGTTTGAGGAGTTCATGTATTCACTATGTGTTAATGCTTTGTTCCAGTTCTCTATTAAAAGGAGGCCTTAATATCCTTAAGTTTCCGTAAGGACCCCGCTGCCACGGGAGGGTAGGACAAAAGATGGCATGCAAGTTCTTTTCCATAAGCACGTATGACTATATTCGAAATACATGCCTACATTACATTGATGAACTGGAGCTAGTTCTGTGTCACCCTAGGTTATGACTGTTACATGATGAACCGCATCCGGCATAATTCTCTATCACCGATCCATTGCCTATGAGCTTTCCATATATTGTTCTTCGCTTATTTACTTTTCCGTTGCTATTACTATCATCACTACAAAATACCAAAAACATTGCTTTTACTACTGTTACCTTTTTGCTACCGTTACCACTACTATCATATTACCTTGCTACTAAACACTTTGCTGCAGATATTAAGTTTCCAGGTGTGGTTGAATTGACAACTCAGCTGCTAATACTTGAGAATATTCTTTGGCTTCCCTTGTGTCGAATCAATAAATTTGGGTTGAATACTCTACCCTCAAAAACTTTTGCGATCCCCTATACTTGTGGGTTATCACACCTCACACTATCACCATATTTTCTGGACACCGTGTGACACCTAGCTCTTTATATAGTACTAGTATAGTACGTATTGTAATTTCTCAGCGAGATAAATTTGTACAATGCTATGAAGCTTCCAGCTCCTGTTTCATGTATCTTGCATCCAAGGTTGCGTGTTGCAACATTTCATCAAATACAAAGGAGACTGAAATGCATGATATTGCATCTCAATGATTGATAGATCATAGCCAATATGTACTCCCTCCATTCCAAAATAAGTGTCTCAACTTTATGCAAACTTTAGTACAAAGTTGTACTACTACTAAAGTTGACACTTATTTTGGAACAGAGATAGCTAAGAAAAAATGATCCATGCAGTGCCTAGCCCAGCAACCATAAACCCTAACCAGGCTTTAATTTGCTAGCAACGTTGGAGCTTCTGAAGAAATGAAGTTTGCAATGCTTTGACCATCGGATCATTTTGTGCAGTTTCACCAAAATCGAGATGAGCATCCCTGTGGCAAAGAAATTGAAGAAGCGTGATTAGAGTAAGATTACTGGGACTAGTTGATGAGACATAAACTCATCATAAATACAGTAGGTAGAAGCTAGTAGAGGTATGTGCGGGGCAAAGAAGTAGAGAAATATCCACATGGAGTGATGTGGATAGCTAGAGCAGTGGTGCAAGCCGGCTGTAAAGGAAGTTGTACCTAAGGGATGTCGGGACGTAGCTCAACCTAGAGGAGGGTGGCGGGAGGTGGCAACTGCCCACGTCACGGTAGTGAGCAAGGGACGAAGGCAACCTCACCGGCTTTGTGAGAAAGAATGGCAGGGACCCCTGATCGGGATGTGCCGACAGTGGGTTTTCACCATCGGCGACGACGACCGCATCTACACCAAGCATCCACCCCTTCCCCCGGCGGACATGATCCGCCCGGATGTTAGAGATGTGACCACAGTCGTTTTGTGTGAGAGGGAGTGAAGAGAGCAACCCCAGCAAGCAACCATGTAGGCTCGTCCTGGCTATGTATATAGTGGAGTGGTTTCCTTTTCTCTCCAAATGAACCTATTTATATTGCGTATGTGCCACTAAAGAAAAAAACTTTATTTATAAATGATGCGACACCGTTCATGCGTGGTTCCTGACCCTCCATTCATTTATAAGTGAGTAACTACTACTAGACGCGCCAAATTATCACGTGGGCTGCATCATCTTACAAAAATGAGCTCCACCGTGTCACGTGTGTGGTTGGGGAAGATGCAAAAGACGCAAAGAGTGCTACTAGTACACTACGTGCGTGGGTGCGTGCACCTCTTCTCTTCGAGTATGGTTATTAAAAGTATAGCCCACTACTGTACTACCACACGGTTATTATATATGGGCAAAGAGTATAGGCAGTAATAATGACTAATAAGCCGTGAAATCATGAGGCCCACCTTTCTCTATGTTTGACCGAGGAAGTAGCCATTATTTCACTCCTCGTTGAATATACATCCGCTTCTACCTCCATGAATAAATAAAAATCCCACTTCTACCTCCGTAGCATGGTTAATAATATAGCCATGTCAATCACGACGTAGAAATATCATTCATTGATATAATAGGGCTGGATCTAAGGCTGGTGATTTTTTACTTTGTCTCTTTCTCTTTTTGTCTCATTTACTCATTTTACATAGGAGCATGTGTAGAGGATGGCTATTCCTTTCGATGGGAATTCTTCATGGGGTTTCAGACTAAGCAGCTCTGAATTATGCCCGCTGCCCACCACTCTGAATCGTGCCATCTATGATAGGGAGTAGTCCCATTGCAACAATGAGGTCCACTAGGTCTAGCACGTACTGTAAGAAGAGACTGTCATGCAAAACATACATCTTTTTGCCTTCTTCCTCGTATAGTACGTACCACTGGTACGTACTACTAGTACTACTACTACTCGTTCTCCTATAAACCTTGTGCTTGGCATCTCCAAAATATTAACCTTGCAATTGGCTCTTCGCCTCTTCGGGAAGTTGAGCAATAATGATACTGCAGTATATATCATTCTGGCTATATGAGACCGAATGAATTGCTGCACGTCCACCACGTGGGCGAGGGTCGAGGGGCGATGGAGAGTGTGTACTATTACGTTTGTTTCAATATGGACTACATACGGAGCAAAATGAGTGAATCTACACTCTAAAATACGTCTATATACATTAGTGTTTGGAGTATGTACTAGTGAAGTAGTTCATATTGAAATCTACTAAAGGACATATATTGCAAACAATATGATAATCTCTCTAACCAAGGTAGGCATGAGGAGTAAACGAAGGGAGTAGTAAAATTTTCTCCTCGTCCTGCGAGCCACCGCACGCGTGGGCGAGGGAGCGGGCGTAGTAGTAAGCAAGCTTCACCTCGTCCTGCGAGCCACCGCGCCCGTGGGCGGGGGAGACGGCGTACTAAGAAAGCTTCTCCTCGTTATGTGAGTTGATGGGACACATCAAAAGTAGTAATACATACAGAGCATCTTGAGTGTATAGAGCCTTGCCTCTAAGGTAGGCCCCACATGGTTTGTCTCTTTTTTAACATAACACATCAAATCGCAATTTGTTTGTTCACCCGTGGTAGACGATCCTCCATCAAGTGGACAACCAGTACACGTGTCAAATTACCACATGGGCTGCCTTTTCATACAAAAATGAGCTCCACCATGTACCCGCGCGGGTGTGGTTGGGAAAGAGACGGGAGTACGTGCGCCGTGCGTGAACCTCTTTCTAGTGCAATAGCAAGCGCTGGAGGATTTAAGCGCCAAACAAGAGAAATTTAATAAGCTTGCTAAGCATCTTGCCAGCATTATGGGTACCCAGGATATTGTTTCTTGAGCTCTTCTGAAGTGGTTTCAGTTCTGGACTTGTTTTGATGCGGCGTTTATTTGCACTGGTCACCAACTTTGACAACCAGTGTATATGATATGCTACTTTGTTCCCTATATTTGCACTGGTGGCGAACTTTGATGCCTAGTGGGTGTAATATGTGTAATAGCCATGATAGCCTACCGTAAGTTGCTTGCTTATTTATTTCCTTGTTGTCTTGTTTATTTGTTTTCTTGTAGTCAGTGTAGTTCTTTTTCCGTGGTTTGCTAGTGGCTGCAATAACCTATTTTTTAAAACTAGGCCACAATAACCATGGGCTACATATTTACTGTAGTTACCATGGGACTCCTACGGGTCGTAGAAACAATGGGCCTTCTAAGGGTCGTAGAAAGAATGGGCCTTCTACGGGTCGTAGCATCAATGGGCCTTCTATGGGTTGTAGCATCAATGGGCCTTCTACGGGCCGTATGATCGATAGGCCAAACATGGGCCAATAACAGACCACATTATGGGCCGTAAACGGGCTAGATTTGGAATCGTTCGTTCATGGGCCGACCATAACGGACCGTCGTTAATCGGCCGTATTTGATGACGCTATGGAAACGGCCCAACTGATTAACAAGCCGCAAATGGGCTGATTATAACCACGGGCTGAATTTGGCCCACAAGCAGAAAAGGCCAATAACGGGCCATAAGTAACTGAATGCTGGAAATAAGCCCAAGAATAAATGGGCCCTGAGAAGGCCGAAAGATAACACGGGTTGGAAATGGCCCGATGGAATAATGGGCCAATAGTGGGTATGAAGCGGTACACTGTTCATTGCGGGCCAGATTCACCACGGGCTGTTAATGGGCCAAGAGTTACAAATGGCCTCGTATGGCCCGAAAGACATCATGGGCCATACATGGGCCGGAAGATACAATAAGCTGGAATCATATTGGACGGCCCAGATGAATCTTCTCGGCATAATTCCAATAGGCCGTAATGGGTCGTGAGTTAGCGGGCCATAAATGGGCTGTATACGAACAGGCCGTTAACAGGCTTTCCATGGGCCTGCCCATTACCTTTTTACCAAGTCAAATGGACTGGCCTTTTCACCAGAATGGGCCATTGTTGGGTCGTGCCACGTGTCAACGTATAATAGGCGCCTCCTATCTAATAAATGGATGACATCTGTCCCAACGGTGAGCCAACACGTGTTTCCTCCAGCCAATGATAATTTTACACATGGAAAATCCTCATTGGTCTGGGCTGTTAACGGGTTATCGGATCCAAAACTGGACCCGATAGCTTAACAGCGACCCGCTGCGGTGGATGCCATGTGTCGGTCACCCTTGACTAAAGCACTTCTATGACGCGCGATTTATCGTCATGGAAGTGGACACTTCCATGATGATAATTTTGGTAATTTCATGGAACACTTCTAGGACAGCACAGGTATGACTATATTGATTTTGTCATGAAATCGTCATGGATGTACATTCATGACACAAAACGTGACCTACCGTGACAAACACGTATCATCACGGAAGTGTATTTTTTTGTAGTGCATGCATGGGAATCGAGGAGGCCGAAATCATCATGTGGCTATATGGACACCTCGATTTTCAGATGATCATTAAGATAAGGATCAGTTAAAGATGTTCTGGGCCTCGTGCGATATTAATACGAAATGATGTCATGGCAGGTTAAGAAAATTTTATGAGCTGATGTCACGGCGGCTTACAGCAAATTTGTTAAAAGGACAATGCAAGATTTGACAAGTTAGGTGTTGAAGATTGATGTGAACAAGTTCAGATCAACCTCAGGCATAATGTTGGGGATACAACTACTGGGTATGAACCGCCTAGGAGGGGCCGGGTCATACCACTGGCAACTTATCAATGAAAATGGCGGGTCATAGCAAGCCCATTAACGAACCAAGACCCAGAGGCGACTTGAGGCCCAAGAGGATGAACCGCCACATGTATAACTCGTATTGTAAGGCAAGCTTAGTTAGTCACCGAGACGGACACATTGTGTATGAGCCGGCAGGGACTCTGTAAGCCGCCGACATCAACCTGTTTATATAAAGGGGTGACCCGGCGGCGGGTTAACTCAAGAAACAAACAATCGAGAGCTAGGTCAAGTGTATTCGCTCCCTGGTAATCGAAACCCTAACAATACAACACAAAGCAGGAGTAGGCTTTTACCTCATTGAGAGGGGCCGAACCTGGGTAAACTCTTCGTGTCCTTTGTCCCATTTAACCCCTTCAAGCTAACCTAGTTGTGATGGCTCCACGACAAAGTCCTTGCACTAGGACATCTGCCGTGTCAAGTCCATGACACCCGCGATACATCAAGATCCTCACATCTCAAGAACACGAGAGAGAAAGATTAAACACAGAGCTACTAGGACAAACCCTAAGCCCCGAGGGTGGCCTACTCCCTCCTCATGGTGGTGGCCGACGGGATGATCAAGATGGCCACTAGTGATGATTCCCCCCTCCCCCAGGTTGCCGGAATGGGGTATAGGTTGGTTTTCAGTGGCTACAAAGCCTTGCGGTGGAGGAACTTCTGATCTAGGTTAACCCCGAGGGTTTTTGGAATATTTGGTGATTAATAGTGCAAACAGGGGGTGCGGGAGGCCACAGAGGTGGGCACAACCCACCTGGGAGCGCCCTGGTGGGTTTTGCCCCCCTCGGGGCACCCCCAAGGTGCCGCTTTGGCCCATTGGATGTCTTCTGGTCCATAAAAAATCCACAAAAAGTTTCACGGTGTTTGGACTCCGTTTGATATTGATTTCCTGCCATGTAAAAAACAAGCAAAAGCAGCAACTGGCACTGGGCACTGGATCAATAGGTTAGTCCCAAAAATGATATAAAGTTGCTATAAAATGATTGTAAAACATCCAAGAATGATAATATATTAGCATGAATACTTCATAAATTATAGATACGTTGGAGACGTATCAGTCTCACATCAACCAGGCGTATCAACGGGCTATGGAGATGCCCATCAATAGATATCAATGTGAGTGAGTAGGGATTGCCATGCAATGGATGCACTAGAGCTATAAGTTTATGAAAGCTCGAAAAGAAACTAAGTGGGTGTGTGCTACCTCTTGAGCACTATGTTGGTTTTCCCTTGAAGAGGGAAGGGTGATGCAGTAAAGTAGCGTAAGTATTTCCCTCAGTTTTTGAGAACCAAGGTATCAATCCAGTAGGAGATCACGCTCGAGTCCCACGCACCTACACAAACAAATAAGAACCTCGCAACCAACGTGATAAAGGGGTTGTCAATCCCTTCACGGTCACTTACGAGAGTGAGATCTGATAGATATGATAAGGTAATATTTTTTGGTATTTTTATGATAAAGAGAAATAAAGATGCAAAGTAAAATAAACGGCAATAGAAATAACTAAGTGTTGGAAGATTAATATGATGGAGGATAGACCCGGGGGCCATAGGTTTCACTAGTGGCTTCTCTGAAGAGCATAAGTATTACGGTGGGTAAACGAATTACTGCCGAGCAATTGATACAATTGAGCATAGCTATGAGAATATCTAGGTATGATCATGTATATAGGCATCACGTCCGCGACAAGTAGACCGAAATGATTCTACATCTACTACTATTACTCCACACATCGACCGCTATCCAGCATGCATCTAGAGTGTTAAGTTCATAAGAACAGAGTAATGTTTTAAGTAAGATGACAATATGTAGAGGGATAAACTCATGCAATATGATATAAACCCCATCTTTTTATCCTCGATAGCAACAGTACAATATGTGTCGTTTCCCTTTCTGTCACTGGGATCGAGCACCGCAAGATTGAACCCAAAGCTAAGCACTTCTCCCATTGCAAGAAAGATCAATCTAGTAGGCCAAACCAAACTGATAATTTGAAGAGACTTGCAAAGATAAACCAATAATACATAAAAGAATTCAGAGAAGAAGCAAATATTGTTCATAGATAAACTTGATCATAAACCCACAATTCATCGGATCTCGACAAACACACCGCAAAAGAAGATTACATCGAATAGATCTCCAAGAAGATCAAGGAGAACTTTGTATTGGGATCCAAAGAGAGAGATTAATCCATCTAGCTACTAGCTATGGACCCGAAGGTCTGAAGTAAACTACTCACACATCACTGGAGAGGCCATGGAGTTGATGTAGAGGCCCTCCGTGATCAATGCCCCCTCCGACGGAGCTCCGGAAAAGGCCCCGAGATGGGATCTCTCGGGTACAGAAGGTTGCAGCGGTGGAATTAGGTTTTCGTGGTGCTCCTAGATGTTTGGGGGGTATGTGGATATCTATAGGAGGAAGAAGTACGTCGGTGGAGCAATGAGGGGCCCACAAGGGTGGAGGGCGCGCCAAGGGGGTAGGCGCGCCCCCCTCCCTCGTGACCTCCTCGATTGTTTCTTGACGCCCACTCTAAGTCTCCTGGATCACGTTTGTTGAGAAAATCGCGTTCCCGAAGGTTTCATTCCATTTGGACTCCGTTTGATATTCCTTTTCGATTAAACTCTAAAATAGGCAAAAAAACAGCAATTTGGGTTGGGCCTCCGGTTAGTAGGTTAGTCCCAAAAATGATATAAAAGTGTAAAATAAAGCCCATTAACATCCAAAATAGATAATATAATAGCATGGAGCAATCAAAAATTATAGATACATTGCAGACGTATCAAGCATCCCCAAGCTTAAGTCCTGCTCGTCCTCGAGTAGGTAAATGATAAAAGAAGAAATTTTTATGTGGAATGCTTTCTAACATATTTCTCAATGTAATTTTTCTTTATTGTGGCATGAATGTTCAGATCCAAAAGATTCAAGACAAAAGTTTAATATTGACATAGAAATAATAATACTTCAGGCATACTAACCAAGCAATTATGTCTTCTCAAAATAACATGGCCAAATAAAGTTATCCCTACAAAATCATATAGTCTGGCTATGCTCTATCTTCACCACACAAAATATTTAAATCATGCACAACCCCGATGACAAGCCAAGCAATTTTTTCATACTTTTGATGTTCTCAAACTTATTCAATCTTCACACAATATATGAGCGTGAGCCATGGATATAGCACTATATGTGGAATAGAATGGTGGTTGTGGAGAAGACAAAAAAGGAGAAGATAGTCTCACATCAACTAGGCGTATCAACGGGCTATGGAGATGCCCATCAATAGATATCAATGTGAGTGAGTAGGGATTGCCGTGCAACGGATGCACTAGAGCTATAAGTATGTGAAAGCTCAACAAAAGAAACTAAGTGGGTGTGCATCCAACTCGCTTGCTCATGAAGACCTAGGGCATTTTGAGGAAGCTCGTCATTGGAATATACAAGCCAAGTTCTATAATGAAAAATTCCCACTAGTATATTTAAGTGATATCATAGGGGACTCTCTATCATGAAGATCATGGTGCTACTTTGAAGCACAAGTGTGGAAAAAGGATAGTAGCATTGTCCCTTCTCTCTTTTTCTCTCATTTTTTTATTTGGGCCTTCTTTTTTTATGGCCTCTTTTTTTTCGGAGTCTCATCCCGACTTGTGGGGGAATCATAGTCTCCATCATCCTTTCCTCACTGGGACAATGCTCTAATAATGATGATCATCACACTTTTATTTACTTACAACTCAAGAATTACAACTCAATACTTAGAACAAAATATGACTCTATGTGAATGCCTCCGGCGGTGTACCGGGATGTGCAATGATGCATGAGTGAAATGTATGAAGAATTATGAACGGTGGCTTTTCCACAAATACGATGTCAACTACATGATCATGCAAGCAATATGACAATGATGAAGCGTGTCATAATAACGGAACGGTGGAAAGTTGCATGGCAATATATCTCGGGACGGCTATGGAAATGCCATAATAGGTAGGTATGGTGGCTGTTTTGAGGAAGGTATATGGTGGGTTTAAGGTACCGGCGAAATTTGCGCAATACTAGAGAGGCTAGCAATGGTGGAAGGGTGAGAGTGCGTATAATCCATGGACTCAACATTAGTCATAAAGAACTCACATACTTATTGCAAAAATCTATTAGTTATCAAAACAAAGTATTAGGCGCATGCTCCTAGGGGGATATATTGGTAGGAAAAGACCATCGCTCGTCCCCGACCGCCATTCATAAGGAAGACAATCAATAAATAAATCATGCTCTGACTTCATCACATAAAGGTTCACCATACGTGCATGCTACGGGAATCACAAACTTGAACACAAGTATTTCTCAAATTCACAACTACTCAACTAGCATGACTCTAATATCACCATCTCCATATCTCAAAACAATTATCAAGTATCAAACTTCTCATAGTATTCAATGCACTTCTATGAAAGTTTTTATATTATTCATAAAAGAAAATTTCCATGTTGTTCTAAAGGACTCTCAAAATAGTATAAGTGAAGCATGAGAGAACACTAGTTTCTATAAAACAAGTCCACCACCGTGCTCTAAAAGATATAAGTGAAGAACTAGAGCAAAAACCATATAGCTCAAAAGATATAAGTGAAGCACATAGAGTATTCTAATAAATTTAAAATCATGTGAGTCTCTCTCAAAAGGTGTGTACAGAAAAGATGATTGTGGTAAACTAAAAAGCTAAGACTCAAATCATACAAGACGCTCGAAGCAAAACACATATCATGTGGTGAATAAAAATATAGCTCCAAGTAAAGTTACCGATAGACGAAGACGAAAGAGGGGATGCCTTCCAGGGCATCCCCAAGCTTAGGCTTTTTGGTGTCCTTGAATTTTACCTTGAGGTGCCATGGGCATCCCCAAGCTTAGGCTCTTTCCACTCCTTGTTCCATAATCCATCAAATCTTTACCCAAAACTTGAAAACTTCACAACACAAAACTTAAATAGAAAATCTCGTGAGCTCCGTTAACGAAAGAAAACAAAACACCACTTCAAGGTACTGTAATGAACTCATTATTTATTTATATTGGTGTTAAACCTACTGTATTACAACTTCTCTATGGTTTATAAGATCTTTTACTAGCCATAGATTCATCAAAATAAGCAAACAACACACGAAAAACAGAAGCTGTCAAAAACAGAACAGTCTGTAGTAATATATATCTAACGCAAACTTCTGGAACCCTAAAAATTATAAAATAAATTGGTAGACGTGAGGAATTTATCTATTAATCATATGCAAAAATAATTAACTAAATATCACCTTCCAAATAAAATTGGCAGCAATTCTTGTGAGCGCTAAAGTTTCTGTTTTTACAGCAAGATCAAAAAGACTTTCCCCAACTCTTCCCAACGGTTCTACTTGGCACAAACACTAATTAAACACAAAAAACAAAACCAAAACATAGTCTAGATAAATTATTTATTACTAGACAGGAGCAAAAAGCAAGGAATAAAAATAAAATTGGGTTTCCTCCCAACAAGCGCTATCGTTTAACGCCCCTAGCTAGGCATAAAAGCAAGGATAGATCTAGGTATTGCCATCTTTGGTACGCAATCCATAAGTGGCTCTCATAATAGATTCATATGGTAATTTAATTTTCTTTCTAGGAAAGTTTTCCATGCCTTTCCTTAATGGAAATAGGAATTTAATATTCCCTTCCTTCATATCAATAATTGCACCAATTGTTCTAAGGAAAGGTCTACCAAGAATAATAGGACATGAAGGATTGCAATCTATATCAAGAACAATGAAATCTACAGGCACATAGTTACTATTTGCAACAATAAGAACATCTTCTAATCTTCCCATAGCTTTCTTAATAGTGGAATCCGCAAGGTGCAAATTTAAAGAATAATAATCAAAATCACGGAAACCTAGCAAATCACACAAAGTTTTTGGAATCGTGGAAACACTAGCACCCAAATCACACAAAGCATAGCACTCATGATCTTTAATTTTAATTTTTATTGTAGGTTCCCACTCATCATAAAGTTTTTTAGGGATAGAAACTTCCAACTCAAGTTTTTCTTCATAAGATTGCATCAAAGCATCAACGATATGTTTAGTAAAAGCTTTATTTTGACTATAACCATGAGGAGAATTTAGCACGGATTGCAACAAGGAAATACAATCTATCAAAGAGAAATTATCATAATTAAATTCCTTGAAATCCAAGATAGTGGGTTCATTGCTATCTAAAGCTTTAATCTCTTCAATCCCACATTTACCAAATTTTGCATCAAGATCTAAAAACCCCGAATTTTTGGAACGCCTTCTTGGTAAAGGTGGCTCATCTTCAGTCCCATCATTATCAAGATTCATGTTGCAAAACAAAGATTTAATAGGAGACACATCAATCACTTTTAGATCTTCATCTTTATTATCATGAAAACTAGAAGAACACGCTTTCACAAAGAAATCTTTCTTAGCACGCATCCTAGTGGTTCTTTCTTTGCACTCATCAATGGAGATTATCATGGCTTCGAGAGACTCATTGATATCATGCTTAGGTGGAATAGATCTAAGTTTCAAAGAATCAACATCAAGAGAAATTCTATCAACGTTCCAAGCCAATTCATCAACCTTAAACAAATTTTCTTCAAGCAAAGCATTGAAATTCTTTTGCGAATTCATAAACTCCTTAACACTAGTCTCAAATTAAGAGGGCATCTTATTAAAATTTCCATAAGAATTGTTGTAGGAATTACCATAGTTATCAGAGGAATTACTAGGAAACGGCCTAGAATTAAAATTACCTCTATATGCGTTTTTACCAAAATTGTTCCTACCAACAAAATTCACATCCATAGATTCATTATTATTCTCAATCAAGGTAGACAAAGGCACATCATTAGGATCAGAGGGAACACTCTTATTAGCAAACAAGTTCATAAGTTCATCCATCTTTCCACTCAAAACATTAACTTCTTCTATCGCATGCACTTTTTTTACTAGTAGATCTTTCGGTGTGCCATTGAGAATAATTAACCATAATATTGTCTAGGAGTTTAGTAGCTTATCCTAAAGTTATTTCCATAAAAGTGCCTCCCGCGGCCGAATCTAAAAGATTTCTAGAAGCAAAATTCAATCCGGCATAAAATTTTTGTATAATCGTCCAAAGATTCAAACCATGTGTAGGGCAATTATGTATCATTAATTTCATCCTCTCCCAAGATTGTGCAACAGGTTCATGATCAAGTTGCTTAAAATTCATAATGTCGTTTCTAAGAGAGATGATCTTAGCGGGAGGAAAATACTTAGAGATAAAAGCATCTTTGCACTTATTCCATGAATCAATACTATTTTTAGGCAAAGACAAAAACCAAGCTTTAGCATGATCTCTAAGGGAAAAAGGAAATAGCTTCAATTTAACAATATCATTGTCCACATATTTCTTATTTTGCATATCACACAAATCAACAAAGCTATTTAGATGGGTAGCGGCATCTTCACTAGGAAGGCCGGCGAATTGATCTTTCAGGACAAGATTCAACAAAGCAGCATTAATTTCACAAGATTCAGCATCGGTAAGAGGAGCAATTGGAGTGCTAAGAAAATCATTGTTGTTGGTATTGGTAAAGTCACATAATTTAGTATTATCTCGAGCCATCGTGACAAGCAAGTAATCCAACACACGAGAAAACAATAAGTAAGAGAAAAAGAGGCGAACGGAAAAATAGAGGGCGAATAAAACGGCAAGGGTGAAGTGGGGGAGAGGAAAATGAGAGGAAAATGGCAAATAATGTAATGCGAGGGATAAGAGTTCGTGATGGGTACTTGGTATGTCTTGACTTGTGCGTAGACTCTCCTGCAACGGTGCCAGAAATAGCTCGTTGTCGGGAGTCAAATCTTGACTTGACTTGGCGAGAAACTCCCAGGCAACGGCGCCAGAAATCCTTCTTGCTACCTCTTGAGCACTGCGTTGGTTTTCCCTTGAAGAGGAAAGGGTGATGCAGTAAAGTAGCGTAAGTATTTCCCTCAGTTTTTGAGAACCAAGGTATCAATCTAGCAGGAGATCACGCTCGAGTCCCACGCACCTACACAAACAAATAAGAACCTCGCAACCAACACGATAAAGGGGTTGTCAATCGCTTCACAGTCACTTACGAGAGTGAGATATGATAGATATGATAAGATAATATTTTTGGTATTTTTATGATAAAGAGAAATAAATATGCAAAGTAAAATAAATGGCAATAGAAATAGCTAAGTGTTGGAAGATTAATATGATGGAAGATAGACCCGGGGCCATAGGTTTGACTAGTGGCTTCTCTCAAGAGCATAAGTATTACGGTGGGTAAACGAATTACTGTCGAGCAATTGATAGAATTGAGCATAGTTATGAGAATATCTAGGTATAATCATGTATATAGGCATCACGTCTGCGACAAGTAGACCGAAACGATTCTACATCTACTACTATTACTCCACACATCGATCGCTATCCAGCATGCATCTAGAGTATTAAGTTCATAAGAACAGAGTAATGCTTTAAGTAAGATGACATGATGTAGAGGGATAAACTCATGAAATATGATATAAACCCATCTTTTTATCCTCGATGGCAACAATACAATACGTGTCGTTTCCTTTTCTGTCACTAGGATCGAGCACCGCAAGATTGAACCAAAAGCTAAGCACTTCTCCCATTGCAAGAAAGATCAATGTAGTAGGCCAAACCAAACTAATAATTCGAATAGACTTGCAAAGATAAACCAATAATACATAAAAGAATTCAGAGAAGAATCAAATATTGTTTATAGATAAACTTGATCATAAACCCACAATTCATCGGATCTCGACAAACACACTGCAAGAGAAGATTACATCGAATAGATCTCCAAGAAGATCAAGGAGAACTTTGTATTGAGATCCAAAGAGAGAGAAGAAGCCATCCAGCTACTAGCTATGGACCCGAAGGTCTGAACTAAACTACTCACACATCACCGGAGAGGCCATGGAGTTGATGTAGAGGCCCTCCATGATCAATGCCCCCTCCGGCGGATATATCAGTGTGCATCCAACTTGCTTGCTCACGAAGACCTAGGGCAGTTTGAGGAAGCCCGCCGTTGGAATATACAAGCCAAGTTCTATAATGAAAAACTCCCACTAGTATATGAAAGTGACAACATAGGACACTCTCTATCATGAAGATCATGGTGATACTTTGAAGCACAAGTGTGGAAAAAGGATAGTAACATTGCACCTTCTTTATTTTCTCTCATTTTTAACTGGCTTCTTTGGCATCTTTTTTGTTGTTGGCTTCTTTGGCCTCTTTTTTTGGTTGTTGGCTTCTTTGGCCTCTTTTATTTTTCCTCACATGGGGCAATGATCTAATAATTAAGATCATCACACTTTTATTTACTTACAACTCAAGAATTACAACTCGATACTAGAACAAAATATGACTCTATATGAATGCCTTCGACGGTGTACCGGGATGTGCAATGATCAAGAGTGGTATGTATAAAAAGAATATGAACGGTGGCCTTGCCACAAATACTACAATAACTACATGATCATGCAAAGCAATATGACAATGATGAAGTGTGTCATAATAAACGGAACAGTGGAAGTTGCATGGCAATATATCTCGGAATGGCTATGGAAATGCCATAATAGGTAGGTATGGTGGCTGTTTTGAGGAAGGTATATGATGGGTGTAAGGTACCGGTGAAAGTTGTGTGGTACTAGAGAGGCTATCAATGGTGGAAGGGTGAGAGTGCGTATAATCCATGGACTCAACATTAGTCATAAATAACTCACATACTTATTGCAAAAATCTATTAGTCATTGAAACAAAGTACTACACGCATGCTCCTAGGGGGGTAGATTGGTAGGAAAAGACCATCACTCGTCCCCGACCGCCACTCATAAGGAAGAAAATCATTAAATACCTCATGCTCCAACTTCGTTACATAACGGTTCACCATACATGCATGCTACGGGAATCACAAACTTCAACACAAGTATTTCTACAATCCACAATTACTCACTAGCATGACTCTAATGTCACCATCCTCATATCTCAAAACAATCATAAGGAATCAAACTTCTCATAGTATTCAATACACTTTATATGAAAGTTTTCATTATATCCCTCTTGGATGCCCATCATATTAGGACTAAATTCATAACATAAGGAAATTACCATGTTGTTTAAAGACTCTCAAAATAATATAAGTGAATCATGAGAGTTCATCAATTTCTTCAAAATAGAAACCACCGCCATGCTCTAAAAAGATATAAGTGAAGCACTAGAGTAAATGACAAACTACTCCAAAAGATATAGGTGAAGATCAATGAGTAGTCGAATAATTATGTAACTATGTGAAGACTCTCTACCATTTTAAAAAATTCAGATCTTGGGATATTATTCAAACAGCAAGTAAATCCTAATAAAATAAAATGACGCTCCAAGCAAAACACATATCATGTGGTAAATAAAAATATAGCTCGAAGTAAGGTTAACGATGAACAAAGACGAAAGAGGGGATGCCATCCGAGGCATCCCCAAGCTTAGATTCTTGGTTGTCCTTGAATATTACCTTGGGGTGCCTTGGGCATACCCAAGATTAGTCTCTTGCCACTCCTTATTCCGTAGTCCATTGAAACTTCACCCAAAACTTGAAAATTTCACAACACAAAACTCACCAGAAAACTTGTAAGCTCCGTTAGTATAATAAAGTAAATCACCACTTAGGTACTGTTGTGAACTCATTCTAAATTCATATTGGTGTTGTATCTACCATATTCTAACTTTTCCATGGTTCATACACTCCGATACTACCCATAGATTCATCAAAGTAAGCAAAGAACACAATAAAAATAGAATCCGTCAAAAACAGAACAGTCTGTAATAATCTGGAAACTTTGCATACTTCTGTAACTCCAAAAATTCTGAACACTTAGGACTCTCTAGCAAATTCATATATCAATCTTGTTCCAAAAGAATCAGTATTTTATCACTCTCCTGTAAAAAATTAAAATTATTTTACTGGGCACAAAAGTTTCTGTTTTTCAGCAAGATCAAATCAACTATCACCATAGACCATCCCAAAGGTCCTACTTGGCACTTTATTGAAACAAAAGCTATAAAACATGATTATTACAGTGGCATAATCATGTGAACACACAAAAATGGTAGGGGTAAGCATTGGGTTGTCTCCCAACAAGCGCTTTTCTTTAATGCCTTCCTAGCTAGGCATGATGATTTCAATGATGCTCACATAAAAGATAAGAATTGAAACATAACGGGAGCATCATGAAGCATATGGCTAGCACATTTAAGTCTAACCCACTTCCTATGCATAGGAATTTTGTGAGCAAACAATTTATGGGAACAAAAATTAACTAGCATAGGAAGGCAAAACAAGCATGACTTCAAGACTTTCAACACATAGAGAGGAAACTTGATATTATTGCAATACGTAAAAGCATATGTTCCTCTCTCATAATAATTTTCAGTAGCATCATGAATGAATTCAACAATATAATTATCACATAAAGCATTCTTTTCATGATCCACAAGCATAGAAATTTTACTACTCACCACATAAGCAAAATTCTTCTCATCCACAATAGTGGGAGCAAATTCAACAAAATAACTATCATGTGAGGCATAATCTAATTGAAAATTAAAATCATGATGACAAGTTTCATGGATATCATTTCTCTTTATAGCATACATGTCATCACAATAATCATCATAGATAGCAACTTTGTTCTCATAATCAATTGAAACCTCTTCCGAAATAGAGGAATCATCATTAAATAAAGTCAAGACCTCTCCAAATCCACTTTTATCAATATTGTAATAAGATTCAAAACTCTCCAAACTAATGGGATAATTATTATCTAAAGTTGACACTCTTCCAAACCCACTTTCATCGATATAATCATCATAAATAGGAGGCATGCTATCATCATAATAAATTTGCTCATCAAAACTTGGGGGACAAAAAATATAATCTTCATCAAACATAGCATCCCCAAGCTTATGGCTTTGAATATCATTAGCATCATGGATATTCAAAGAATTCATACTAACAACATTGCAATCATGCTCATCATTCAAATATTTAGTGCCAAACATTTTATTGACTTCTTCTTCTAACACTTTGGCACGATTTTCATTTCCATCATTTTCACGAAAGACATTAAAGAGATGAAGCATATGAGGCAACCTCAATTCCATTTTTTGTAGTTTTCTTTTATAGACTAAACTAGAGATAAAACAAGAAACTAAAAGAATCAATTGCAAGATCTAAAGATATACCTTCAAGCACTCACCTCCCCGGTAACAGCGCTAGAAAAGAGCTTGATGTCTACTACGCAACCTTCTTCTTGTAGGCTCATGTTGGGCCTCCAAGCGTAGAGTTTTGTAGGACAGTAGCAAATTTACCTCAAGTGGATGACCTAAAGTTTATCAATCAGTGGGAGGCGTAGGATGAAGATGGTCTCTCTCAAACAACCCTGCAATCAAATAACAAAGAGTATCTTGTGTCCCCAACACACCCAATACAATGGTAAATTGTATAGGTGCACTAGTTCGGCGAAGAGATGTGATACGTCTCCTGTGTATCTACTTTTTTCCATGCTTTTCCTCTTGTTTTGGACTCTAATTTGCATGATTTGAATGAAACTAACCCCGGACTGACGTTGTTCTCAGTAGAACTACCATGGTGTTGTTTTTGTGCAGAAATAAAAGTTCTCGGAATGGAACAAAACTTTGCGAGGATTTTTCATATCAATAATAAGAATTTCTGGAGCCAAGACCTGCCGGAGAGGGGCACCTGGGTGGGCACAACCCACCAGGGCGCGCCCCCCTCTCCTAGTGCCCAGGTGGGTTGTACCCACCTGGTGGCCCCGCAAACCTCAACCCTGACACCATAAATTCCTATTTTTGGAGAAAAAATTCAGGAAGAAATAATTATCGTGATCCACGAGACAGAGCTGTTGCCAAGCCCTGTTCTTCCTCAGGAGGGCAGATCTAGAGTCCGTTTGGGGCTCCGGAGAGGGAGATCTTCGTTCTTCATCATCACCAACCCATCTCCATCGCCAATTCCATGATGCTCCCCACCGGGAGTGAGTAATTCCTTCGTAGGCTCGCTGGTAGGTGAGGAGTTGGATGAGATTCATCATGGAATCGAGTTAGTTTTGTTAGGACCTGATCCCTAGTATCCACTATGTTCTTAGATTGATGTTGCTATGACTTTGCCATGATTAATGCTTGTCACTTTGGGCCCAGGTGCCATGATTTCAGATCTGAACCGTTTATGTTATCACCATTATATCCATGTTCTAGATCCGATCTTGCAAGTTATAGTCACCTACTGTGTGTTATGATCCGACAACCCCAGAGTGACAACAACCGGGCCCACTCTTGATGATGACCATAGTTTGAGGAGTTCATGTATTCACTATGTGTTAATGCTTTGTTCTGGTTCTCTATGAAAAGGAGGCCTTAATATCCCTTAGTTTCCAATATGGACACAGCTGCCATGGGAGGGTAGGACAAAAGATGTCATGAAAGTGCTTTTCATAAAGCATGTATGACTATTTGCAGAATAGATGCCTACATTATATCGCTGAGCTGGAGCTAGTGCCGTATCGCCCTAGGTTATAACTGCCACATGAGGAATATCATCCAACAAGTCATCGATCCAATGCCTACAAACTTTTCCATATTGTTTCTGCTAAGTTACTACTGCTATCATCACTGTTACACTTGCTACAAAATTACTGCTATCACTATTATTGTTACTGTTGCTACTATTACCACTATCAAAACTATCAAACTACTTTGCTACTGATCACTTTGTTGCAGAGAATTAATCTCCAGGTGTGTTTGAATTGACAACTCAGCTACTAATACCTTCAAATATTCTTTGGCTCCCCTTGTGTCGAATCTATAAATTTGGGTTGAATACTCTACCCTCGAAAACGGTTGCGATCCCCTATACTTGTGCGTTATCAAGACTTTTTTATGGCGCCATTGCCGGGGAGCGTAGCTATATTTGTTGAGTCACTTGGGATTATTACCATATTATTACTATGAAGAATCTGAAGGATCCAAAGACTAAGATATTTCCCTCAAGGACGAGGGGAGGTAAGGAACTGCCATCCAAAGACTATGAATGATGCTTATGATGATGCTAGTACCTTGCTTGATAATGATGATGTGCCACTTAGTGAATTTCTTGATAAACAAATTGCTAAAGTTACACAACATGATGTTGTTGAATCTGATGATGAGCTTGAAACTGAATCTCCTGAAACACCTACTAGAACTAGCGTTCTTAGATATGAATTGCCTAAGGTACTGGAAGGTTATGTTATGAGTGAAGAAACAACTAGAGATATTCTTGGTTGCAATGATAGAGATGATCTAGACAAATTATTACACAAGTATAAAGAAAAATCTCTGGATGCTAAAATGAAGTGTGATCCTAAGTTTGCTACTTCACCTATCTTTATTGATGATAAGGATTATGAATTCTCTGTCGACCTAGAGTTAATTACTCTGGTTGAATCTGATCCTTTCCATGGTTATGAAATTGAAACTGTTGTGGCACATCTTACTAAGTTGAATGATATAGCCACCCTTTTTACTCATGATGATAAAACTCGCTACTACTTTATTCTCAAGTTATTTCCTTTCTCATTAAAGGGTGATGCTAAAGCTTGGTACAATACTCTTGCTCCCGGTTGTGTGTGTAGTCCCCAGGATATGATTTATTACTTCTTTGAAAAATATTTTCCTGCTCATAAGAAACAAGCTACCTTACAGGAAATATTTAACTTTGTGCAAATTAAAGAAGAGAGTCTTCCACAAGCTTGGGGGAGGCTTTGCCTCATCAGCCTCTTAAGAAAAATGAAATGCTTGATATCTACTATAATGGACTACCGATGCTTCTAGGGACTCCTAGATAGTTGTGCTGGTTGTGTTTTCAGGGAACGAACTGTTGGATAAGCTGAAGAATTATTGAATAATATATTGAAAAATTATGATGATTGGACTATTCCTGAACCACCGTATAAACCCACTCCGAATAAGAGGGTATATTATATCTCAGTCCCGAAGATATGCAAGAGGCAAAGAAATCTATAAAGAAAAAAGGTATTAAAGCTGAGGATGTTAAAAATTTACCTCCTATTGAAGAAATACATGGGCTTAATACACCACCAATGCCTAAGGTGGTAGAGGTAAATTCTCTTATGAAGTTTAATGATAATGATAATCCTCACAATATGCATCCTAGTCAATGCCTTTATGAGTTTGAAAACTACATTAGGAAACAAGATCACTTCAATGCAAATGTTATGAAACAATTGAAATACAATTCTGATATGATTGCTCGCTTAAGTGACTTGTTATATAGAATATTAAATGATGTTAGAGGTGTTGGAAAGCATGCTTCTATGGTTCAAACTCAGTTAGAACAAGTTGCTAAATCTCAAAGAGAATTACTTGATGAAATGAATAATAATATGAATGACTTTGCTGTTAGAGTTGCAACTAGAGGAGGTAAAATGACTTAGGAACCACTTTATCCTAAGGGACACCCAAAAATAATAGAACAAGATTCACAAAGAAATAACACTAGTGCACCTAGTCCTTCTAGAAAGAAAAATAAAAAGGAAAATGACAGGACTTTGCACACTTCTAGTGAACCTGAAATAGAAAAACCTCCTTATAATGAAAATGAAGTTTCTATCTCAAATGATGAAACTCAGTCTGGTAATGAATGCTCACCTAATGATAATGGAAAAGATAATGATGAGGTTCATGAATACTCTCAACCAACCAATGATAAGGAACCAGATAGTGATGTTGAGATAGAACCACCTGTAGATCTTGATAACCCACAACCTAAGAATAAAAGGTATGATAAAAGAGACTTTGTTGCTAGAAAACACGGTAAAGAAAGAGAACGGTGGGTTCAAAAACCTATGCCTTTTCCACCCAAGTCAACTAAAAAGAATGATGATGAAGAATTTGAACACTTTGCTGAAATGTTGAGGCTAGTCTTTTTGCGTACTTGCTTGACTGATATCTTGAAAATGCCTCCTTATGCAAAGTATATGAAAGACATCATCACAAATAAGAGAAAATATCGGAAGCTGAAATCTCCACTATGCTTGCTAATTACACTTTTAAAAATGGAGTACCTAAAAAACTTGAGATCCAGGAATACCAACTATACCTTGCTCTATAAAAAAGAATTATGTGAAAACTGCTTTGTGTGATTTAGGAGCTAGTGTTAGTGTTATGCCTTTATCTATATAAAAGACTTGACTTGAATAAACTCACACCTACTGAAATATCTTTGCAAATGGCTGACAAATCAATTGACATACCTATCGGTATCTGTGAGGGTGTGCCCGTTGTTGTTGCTAATGTTACTATTTTGACTGACTTTGTTATACTTGAGATGCCCAAGGACGACAACATGTCGATTATCCTTGGTAGACCCTTCTTGAATACTGCAGGGGCTGTTATTGATTGCAATAAAAGCAAGGTCACTTTTCATATTAATGGCAATGAGCATACGATGCACTTTCCAAAGAAACAATTCCAAGTGAATGGTATTAATGTTATTGAAAAATCTCCGACAATCACTATTGGAAGTTTTCAAATACCTCTACCTACTGTCAAAAAGAAATATGAAATGCTTATTGTTGGGGAAATGCATATCCCCATTTAGGTAACTTAGTGATTTAAGACTTGATCAACCTTATTAATGGACCATTTTTGAACGGTATGAAATTGATGAATTTAGTAAGCACTACTTTCTATCCCTATTTTTATTAGTTAAATAAAATAAAATGACATGTTTTGTCTATTTTCTGAATTTCCCGTGCAATAAAAAAATGTCCTAAAAATAAAAGTTCTTAGAATGCCCTGAAAATTTTACATGATTTTTTTTAATATTTGAGAATTTTTGGTGCAATAAACATCATAGGGACGTGCACTAGGTGGGCACAACCACTGGTGCGCGTCGGTCCTAAACAAACGGTTTTTAACCCCTTTCCGCGATGGCATCTGGAACCGTCGTGAGTGTGGGCGATAGAGGGGTCCCCACACGACCTAGAAACCGTCGGGGATATGCCCTCCTCGCACACACATTCGGCAAAATGAGGTCATGTGCGACCGACGAGCGCGCAAATACGGAAATACGGACTGTGTAGCTAAAAAAGTACAAGTATACGGCGAAATTGTTTCCATCACAAGTACATCCCACACAGTCAGTCCCCACTAAATGTTTCCGTTCGTATGTAAATCCCACACAGTCGCTCCAAGGAAAACGTTTGCGCAAGGTGGCGTAACGCAAAAAATTTTGAAGAGAGTGTCGTGTGTGATTGTTCATTGATCCAACATGGTTTATTCCTAGAAACTGTGTGTGTTTCCTGAGGTCATCGCCCACGGTGGTTTCTCATAAATTGTTTGCAATAGGGAAACCCAACTAGCAAGCTAATTGGCCAATTAGCAGGCTAATTGCCCTATTATTAATAATCCATTTACTAATCTAATTGACATTCATATTAAGCACATAATATATTCCATTTCCATATTAAGGAAGATGGATTTCATAATTGAAATACATTAGAGTACAACATAATATAGCTTCAGCACTCAGCTACCCCATTACACAACTGCACTAGCAACAAGTTTCACATGCAACATCTAGAACCTTTCAAAATTAGCATCTTAGATGGTACATAGAGAGATGCATCTCATTTGGAAAACTGCTAAAGCAGAAGGCGAATATTGACCCTTCATTCATGTTGAAGGTCTTTGCAACTTTAGGCCAGTGCCTGTGGATGATTGACCGTCCATCCTTCGACCTCTTCAGGAACATTTCAATATTGAACCGTGGGTGTTGTATGAAAACTTTCCTCGCCTCCTAGCCACAGAGGTGGTTTGATAGGTAATCATCAGTGAAGCCTGATAACAAGGATGTGCATAAATATCTTCTCTATATTGGAAATGGGGCAAAGGAATACAAAAAGGCAAGGTATAATAGTTAGTACCATCTTGTAAACCTTAGTGCTTCCCATTGTTTCCCTGGAACATATATAAGGTAGTTAGTCATCAGGTTAAGTAAGGGTTCGCATGCTATCAGTAAAATATGTTGATGATAAATAAGCACATTGCAGATTCATCAGGCTAATTCAAGCCACATGGAAAAACCATTTATCCGAACCAAGCTTGATTAAGAACTAGGAAATATAGCACTTGTATATGTTTCTCATGTATTAAGTGAAGGCAAATCTGATTTATTCCTCACATGGTATACAATAACAGAATGCAACCACAGCAATTGAACATCGCATTGCAGAATTGAACCAAGCAGTTAACTAAACACCACAAAAAATGAACCAAACGTTAGCTGAGCACCACATTGCATAATATAACATACTCCTAATAGAAGATCAGACAGTTAACCAAACAAAGCATGCTTAACAACTTGGAAGTATAGCAATTGTATTTGTTTCTCATGTATTTAGTACAGCCAAATTAGATTTATTCCTCACATGGTATGCAATAACAGAATGCAGCCACAACAATTGAACATCGCATTGCAGAATTGAACCAAGTAGTTAACTAAACACCACAACAAGTGAACCAAGCCACAACAAATGAACCAAGCAGTTAAGTAAACACCAATTGAACAATATAACATACTCCTAATAGAAGATCAGACAGTTAACCAAACAATGCGTGCTTAACAACTTGGAAATATTGCACCCTGAAGAATTGAACATCACCTTTGCAGAATTGAACCAAGCAGTTAATTGAACACCACATTGCACGACATATAGAACATATATACTATAGTAGAAGATTGCATGGTAAAAGTAGATAGCACAATTCACTAGAATTTGTTAAGGAAAGGCAGTAGCTAGCAAACTGAACATGGGTCGTTATAGTGAGCTAATATGACAAGCTACTCATTGTCGGAGATATCAATGACGATTGGCTCCTTGGACATGGAAGAGGGCAAGGCCTCCGCATCGTGGGTGCCCTCGTTGTAGTGGTGAGTTGCCTGAGCTGCTCCGGGCACCAACCTGCTGGCTCTTGAGATGAGGTAAGCACGTGCATGCTGAGAAAACACCTCGTAGTCTTTGTTGAAGGCACCGACGGTGGCCTCGAGAAAATGCCACGAACTGTCGTTTAAAGTAGCCAACCGCGTCGCTCGTCAGCGCGCGAGGTGTCAACGGTGGCCTCGACGGCAAGGTCCTCCTCCAAGATCTAGGGGTCGGCACGAATGGCAGCCATCGTGACCTCATCCGCATGTGCGGTCATGATTTGCTTCTCCTCTGCCAAATGCTCCTTGAGGTCTTGGCTATACTGCATGCACCATGGCTTCGGCCGGTGCTTATTTGGTGGAGGGGTCGGTGATTTGGGTGGAAGGTTCCACGCTCGCGCCGGTGGTCGGGGCATGTGCGTTGTGGAAGGAGGAGGATGGGGGTCGGGTGTGGATTACCTGCCTAGATAGGCTAGGCCGAGCAGCGTGAAGGAGGGTCGCCAGCGAGCAGGCGGTGGCGCTGCAATCAAGGAGTGAAGGTTTCAACTTGGAAAGGAAGGCGGAAAGGGGGAAATGTGGCTTTTGGTAAGGGGGAGGGGGCGGGGAGGTAGATATTTTTGCGGAAGCCGAAAATTTGGAATCGCTTCAGCCAAAAACTGGCGCGCAAAGTGTCATCAGACATGGTTCCTTATTCAGACATGGTCCAAAGATATTTTGTGCTGCATCTCACACGGTTGGTTATAATAAGCTGTGTGGGATCTACTTGATTTTTGCTCTTGATTTGAATTACATTTTTATGCATTAAGTGAGTTTTCAATGCATTTATGTGCATAATTCAAATTTGAACTACATGCACATGTTCCAGTGCATATAAATTCGTTGAAATATCAAATCTTTGTCCTTGGGTGCATGCTTAGGTCCCATGCAACAAATGGGAATGAATTTCAAACACCATGTCACCGTTGATTGTCGGCAAAACAGTGAGATGCCTAGTTTTTAAATTCTAGTAAATCCAAAACTCGTCTGAGATTCATGAAACTTGGCATGCTATCATGGAGCGGCATCAACATGCCGTGGTATAAATTTTGTCCCATTTGGGGCAAGTTTGGATATATGCTTCTCACAAACCAGAGCTTCTCACAACAAGCATGATGGTTTTCGGTAGGGAACATCCCACCTTTGGGGACGAAACAATATCCATTGCCTCTTATTGCTTTCAAGTTTTTTTTCTCGTGTCAACATAGAACGACAGGAGTGTTGTGTGAATTTTTGTGATTTTTTGGGGTTCATTTGGACATTTTTATGCATTAACTGAGTTTTCAATGCATTTATGTGCACAATTCAAATTTGAACTACATGCGCATGCTCTAGTGCATATAAATTTGTTGAAAAACCAAATCTGTGTCCTTAGGTGCATGCTTAGGTCCCATGCAAGAAATGGGATTGAATTTCAAACACCAGGGCACCGTTGATTGCCGGCAAAACAGTGAGATGCCTGGTTTTAAAATTCTAGTAAATCCAAAACTCGTCTGAAATTCATGAAACTTGGCATGCTATCATGGAGCGGCATCAACATGCCGTGGTACAAATTTTGTCCCATTTGGGGCAGGTTTGGGTATATGCTTCTCACAAACCAGAGCTTCTCACAACAAGCATCATGGTTTCAGTAGCGAACGTCCCACCTTTAGGGACGAAATAATAACCACTGCCTCTTATTGCTTTCAAGTTTTTTTCTCGTGTCAACATAGAACAACAGGAGTGTTGTGTGAATATTTGTGAATTTTCAGGGTTCGTTTGGACATTTTTATGCATTAACTGAGTGTTCAATGCATTTATGTGCATAATTCAAATTTGAACTACATGCGCATGCTCTAGTGCATATAAATTCGTTGAAAAATCAAATCTGTGTCCTTGGGTGCATGCTTAGGTCCCATGCAAGAAATTGGAATGAATTTCAAACACCAGGGCGCCGTTGATTGCTGGCAAAATAGTGAGATGCCTGGTTTTAAATTCTACTAAATCCAAAACTCATCCGAAATTCATGAAACTTGGCATGCTATCATGGAGCGGCATCAACATGTCGTGGTACAAATTTTGTCCCATTTGGGGCAGGTTTGGGTATATGCTTCTCACAAACCGCACCTTCTCACAACAAGCATGATGGTTTTCGGTAGGGAACGACCCACTTTGGGGATGAAACGATATCCATTGCCTCTTATTGCTTTCAAGTTTTTTCTCATGTCAACATAGAACAACAAGAGTGTTGTGTGAATTTTTGTGATTTTTTGGTGTTCATTTGGTCATTTTTATGCATTAACTGAGTTTCAATGCATTTATGTGCATAATTCAAATTTGAACTACATGCGCATGCTCCAGTGTATATAAATTCGTTGAAAAATGAAATCTGTGTCCTTGGGTGCATGCTTAGGTCCCATACAAGAAATGGGAATGAATTTCAAACACTAGGGCACCATTGATTACCGGCAAAACATTGAGATGCCTTGTTTTTAAATTCTAGTAAATCCAAAACTTGTCTGAAATTCATGAAACTTGGCATGCTATCATGGAGCGGCATTAACATGTCGTGGTACAAATTTTGTCCCATTTGGGGCAGGCTTGGGTATATGCTTCTCACAAACCGGAGCTTCTCACAACAAGCATGATGGTTTTTGGTAGGGAACGTCCCACCTTTGGGGATGAAACGATATCCATTGCCTCTTATTGGTTTCAAGTTTTTTTCTCGTGTCAACATTGAACAATAGGAGTGTTGTGTGAATTTTTGTGATTTTTCGGCGTTCGTTTGGACATTTTTATGCATTAACTGAGTTTTCAATGCATTTATGTGCATAATTCAAATTTGAACTACATGCGCATGCTCCAGTGCATATAAATTCGTTGAAAAATCAAATATGTGTCCTTGGGTACATGCTTAGGTCCCATGCAAGAAATGGGAATGAATTTCAAACACCACGGCACCGTTGATTGCCGGCAAAACATTGAGATGCCTGGTTTTTAAATTCTAGTAAATCCGAAACTCGTCTAAAATTCATGAAACTAGGCATGCTATCATGGAAGGGCACCCGACATGCTGTGGTATTTTTTGTGTCCATTTTGAGAGAAGGCGCACTCGAATAATGATAGCCAACAAAGGCATTTTGAAAAAAAAAACAGATGCCACTTTAATATCTCAAATGTTTGTATAATTCAAATCGTGTGCATTCGATTAACCATTCACGTGACTCCACGTGTCCTGGTTTTAATGGCTATAGGAGGTGCCATGTGGACAGCTGCTCGACTGAACGGGAGGCGTGCGACCGCAGTCTGGTGTGCAGGCTCACCGGGAAGGGTACAAGCTGTTCAACGTAGGATCTGTGCATCTCTTCAACGCAAACGGTTCAGATTACGGTATGCAAATTAAAGCCAGACTTCGGCGCTAAGCCAAGAGACACTGCAATTTGTCAAAATATGCAAGTAAAAATCAATATCACCATCTATTTTTTGCAACTAATATTCAGTAATTAAGCATATATTTCATGCATACTAGAGATTAAGCAGTCGTTCTCACCGGGAAGCGAGACAGACTTAGACCACCGCCTACCTCGCTCCTACTGGTCTATATTAATGGCGCCGCCGAGCGGCCGCACCCCCATCCTCGCCACACACAAAATTCCTCTCTCTCTGCCCGCATCCTCGACACCGCTCTGAGTCCTCGAAACCATCAGTGTACGAGGATGCTGCCGAAGCGCCCCATCGGACGGAGTGGCGACGCCGGGGCTGCAGAAGCACCGGAGCACGGCGTAAATATGGAGACCGAGGTTCCCATCCCCGCCGATGAGGTGGAGATCGAGGCTGCCAACAAGCAGAGGCGGGTCGAGAAAGAACCGCAAGCGACTCCAGCAGGCCTAGACTTCACCAACAACCTCCCCGATGATATGTTGATAGTCATCATATCCCTTCTCCCAATCAGAAATCAGGCGCGGACAGCCGCCGTTTCCCAGCGGTGGCGCACCCTATGGCTTTGCACCCCTATCGACCTCCTCCACGCCCATAGGCTCTACCATGGCTATCGCCAAAGCTTGGATGTGCTCTCCCAGATCCTCGGCAGTCACCATGGCCCAATCAAAGGCCTTATCGCGGGCAAGTTCCGTTCCAATGGCAAGGAGCAAGCCAAGCTTGACGAGTGGTTCCCATCCCGCGCCATAGATCAGCTCGAGAAACTAAGTTATAATGATAGGCATATGAGCTTGCTGCCAACGTCCACGCTCCGCTTCACGCCCATGCTGCGCCTTGCCAAGTTCATGAACTGTCATCCCCCCCTAATGATGTGCCCGCTCTTTTTCTACCACGACCGAAGCACCTCGGCTTGTCGCCGTCCGCATCCCAACGGATAACATGGAACGCCTGCTCTGTGGTTGTACTGCACTCGAGTTCCTTCGTCTTCAGGCGATGAATTGGTTGAGTACCTTGCACATCACCTCCAGGACTCTCCGCACTATTTATGTGTGTTGCTGGTGCTGCAACGACAGATCACAAAAGGTGGACCACAAAATGGTCATCCAGGACACACCTTCACTTGAGAGATTACTTGTAGTTGATCAACAAGGTCCAACAAGAATCAATGTCATTTCTGCGCCGTAATTGAAAGTGGTGGGCTACTCGTCTATCAAATACTACAACTTTTAGGTACAACAATCGCCTTATATACCTATCCTTCTTGATATCAACATTATAACTAGTTTTGAAGATATATGTTCGTCTGTCATCCAGCGAAGCTTCACCCAGACTCTGGGCACAGTGAAGGTCTTGGCACTAGAATCTGTCATCCCCAACCTGGACCAAGTTTTCAGTTGCCTGAGATGCTTTCCATGCCTGAAGAAGCTGTATATCGAGGTGATGTTCCTTTCCTATTAAATGTTAACCATAAGGGAGTTCAATTTTTTGCACCTTTTCCCATGTTTACAATGACTATGTACTACGATTTCTGAAGGAATTTTGGAGGATTTTAGTACATGCACCCCCACCCCATATTGGTTGCTTCATTCATATGGTTACAATCGTCCATAAGCATTTCTCCTTTGGATTCATCTGTACTAGTTTTCTTAGGGAATTTTTCATCCAATACAACCTCTTGTGAAGAAGGCTACATGTTTCTAGATTGCAATCAAATTAATGCCCATGTTAATCATGACAGATCGAAGATGGCACGTTGGTGCATTTGACAAATCCCGCAAACCAAATGGGCGTGTAGCATAGTTCAAAACTGCATGTACGAACTAACACATTCTCTTCTTTTGTAGTGCATATTAGGCCCGGTGGAAGATGTTGATAACGACAATCACATCGAATGCCTGGATCTGCATCTCTCAAATATTATTTTGAACTCCTACCGAGGGACCCCACCAGAGATTACACTCACCATGTTCTTTCTTGCCAGAGCAAACCTGCTGAGGGTACTGAGGTTGAACACGCATTTAATTAGGAAAGATCAATGGTATGATTATCAGAGGCGGCTGGTACTGCGGAATGGAAGTGCCTTCAAAAATGCTAAACTTTGTATTGGAAGAGCATATGGCAAAGCAATTGGAAGTTATTGTGTCAAACCCATACATGACTTGTCAGCGGCTGATCCCTTTTCAGAAATGACGCAGCTTGCAATGTTTGAATTTGGGCGCTGTAATCTTTGAACTTGAACCTTGCAATATTTATGGTATTTGTTATATTGAACCATTTATGTTCTCTTGTCTCAATGCAAACTGTTCATCCGGGTGAACCGCATGTCATACATCGCACACACCTTGATCTGGCTGATCGTCTCTTTTGTGTTGCCTAATCACAAATAGTTCATCCAAGTGAACCGTATGTTGTACATCGCACACGCCTTCATCAGGCTACCCGTTTCTTTTGTTCCACCTCATCGCAAACGGTTCATCCGAGTGAATTGTATGATGTACATCGCACACACCTTGATCTGGCTGACCGTTTATTTTGTGTTGCTTAATCACAAACAGTTCATCCAAGTGAACCGTATGTTGTACATCGCACACGCCTTCATCAGGCTGCCCATTTCTTTTGTTCCGCCTCATCGCAAACGGTTCATTGGACTGAACCGTATGCCCTGGATCGCACACGCAACTAAAATCTGAACCGTGTTTGATTCATCATCCATTGCAAACGTTTTGCACCTTTTTGATGGGTTTTTTACATCCCTATTTTTGATTAATGCATCGCACACAGATTCATGAAAGGGTCTCTGATCGTAGTGTCGCGTTAGCAGCATCCTGCAGTAGTGAACCCACCTGGGCGCCCCAGCACCCCCAGGCGCGCCCTGGTGGGTTGTGGTCCCCATGTGGGCCCCCTCACTTATCTCTTTAGCCCACATTATCACTTACCTCTAGAAAAAAATCCCCATTGCTCTCTCTCCTGTGTTCTTGAGCTCAAACCTACGGATTTCGATCTCTTTGCTCGAAGCTCGATTTCCGAAACTGTTTCGGGGGATTGTTCCTTGGTATGTGACTCCATTGTTTTTCCAATTAGTTTTTGTTTTAGTGGTTTATACTTTGAATAATTAGCCACTCTTGGTGCTGCTATAGATGTGCTTGCATGTTGAATTCTTAGTGTTCTAAGTAGTTTGAATGCTTTCTATGGCCTCCATGTATCCCTATGAGTAGTTGCTATCAATCTTATAATTTTTGTTGACTAATTATTGTCACCCCAAAGTTTTTATTTTCAGAAAATTGTATGCGAACATGAATAACTTCAGGAAGTTTGGCTCGAAGAAGAACTCCAAGGGTGTTATCGGGGAGTCTTCTGAAAATGATCTCCATCCGTGGAGGTTGGCGGAGGTATGGTCGTGCGAATGGCCGCACTCCCCATTCCTGCAAGAGGCTGGAATTCATGAGGAGTTCATGCAATATATTGCTAATGCTGACCTCGCCGACTTCATCACAGATGAGTGTGACCAGCACCAAATCCTCATGAACATCTTTGTTCAAAGCTTTACTTTCTTGCCTAGAAATAATCCTCCTGAAGTGAGCTTTGATTTATATGCTGAAAACCATCAGATACCACTTACTGAGTTTTGTGACATATGCATGATCCCATCTGATGGGAGCTTGGCTGAGCCTAGGCTAGCCGAGTTTGAGGCCTTTTATCGCACTTTGACAGTGGGTGATGAGAGAGGAGTGTCAGCCATCACTACCGCTGGCTTACATTTTCCTGTTGTTCGTTACTTTGCACTTTTTATTACCAAATGCTTGCTTGCTAGGGAGAAGGTGGGTGCACTTAGTTCACCAGACCTTGTTGTTTTACGTCGTGCACTGGAGGGCGACAACACGCATAGCTTGGGAGCTATCGTGGCTCATCGCCTGCATCTTAATAAATCCCAGGGTAAAAAACATGGTGAGATTTTGGCCACTCGTTTGGCAGCTCACTTCGAGGTTGAGATACGCCCTCTTGATTTCCCTTTGACCAAAGTTTACCTAGACCGTGCAGCCATGGATCACCACCATTTTACTGATATCGAATCTCCTCAGATCCCTATTCCGTATAACCTGGTTTTTAGTGTGAGGACTCGTGATGTTATTCCATTGCCTGCTCCTGATTTGTTTGATTCTGTTGCCACGGGCGGATATAGGATTATGCCTACAGACATCATCGCCTACCGGAACGCTCAGGCTGTTGCGGAGGCAGCACAGGAGGAGCCTCAATAGTGGGATGAGTGGATGCCTACTCCTCAGGATCCCTACTAACATCCAGTCGACTGATCGACTACCAAGTTAGGCCAAAATCCTAGGCTTGGGGGAGTACGTGTCTCTCACCGACATTACATTCATGTCCACTTATTTCATTTGTCGGTGTTCACACTTTTTCATTGTATCATCCATGCTTAGATTTATTTTCTTGCTTTCTTCTTGTGTGTTTGAAAAACTTTAGAAAAACCAAAAAAATAGTTGTAGTTAATTTACTTTCTATGCATGCTTAGTAGTAGTACGAAAAAGAAAACCCAAAAATATTTCCTTGTTCTTCTTTTGCTTCTTGGGAGCTTTCCCATGTAAATAGTTTTTCTCATTTTTGCTTTGCCCTTTTATTTGCTTGTTCAAGAAAACCAAAAACTCCAAAAATATTTCAGTGTGCTTCTCTGAATTTCTTTTCTTTTTATTCAAGTTGTACCGAGGAGAAGACCACGATGAAAATTTTGAGTAGCTCTCATATGAATAATTTTTGAACTAATAAAGAGCACATTTTACCTTGTCTTCTCCTGTTGAATAAAATGTTTTGTAGATTCCAGCTTAGTCCACGGTACTCTTGCACTATTATTATTTTCATATCATTCGGTCGTGCAAGTGAAAGGCAATAATGACGACATTCGATGAACTGGTCGTGGCAAAGAGAAACTGGTATGAACTTGACTTGTTCTATTTGTGTAAATATGTTTAACCTAGTATCTAAGATTCAGCGGATTATGATTAAACATGTTTGCAATGACAATTAGATATTATAGTTTCTCATGCCATGCATAAGTAGCTAGGAGTGAATAATGATTTATCTTGGATATCAACATAGAGTTAAAATGATTGTGATGTAGTGATACGTCCATTTTGCATCATGCTTTTATATCGATATTTATTTCATTATGGGCTGTTATTACACATTATGTCACAATACTTATGCCTATTCTCTCTTATTTTACAAGGTTTACATGAAGAGGGGGAATGCCGGAAGCTGGAATTCTGGGCCGAAAAAGGAGCAAATATTAGAGACCTATTCTACACATCTCCAAATGTCCTGAAACTCCACGGGAAATATTTTCAGGATATATTAAAAATATTGGGCGAAAGAAGTACCAGAGGGGGGCCACCCACCGTCCATGAGGGTGGGGGCACGCCCCCTGCCTCGTGGGCCCCCTGGTGGCCCTCCGATGCCCATCTTTGGCTATATGGGGTCTTTCGTCGAGGAAAAAATCATAGGCAAGCTCACGGGACGAAACTCCACCGCCACGAGGAGGAACCAATCTAGGGCTCCGGTGGAGTTGTTCTGCCGGGGAAACTTCCCTCCAGGAGGGGGAAATCATCACCATCGTCATCACCAACAATCCTCTCATCGGGAGGGGGTCAATCTCCATCAACATCTTCACCAGCACCATCTCATCTCAAACCCTAGTTCATCTCTTGTATCCAATCTTTGTATCCAAACCTCAGATTGGTACCTGTGGATTGCTAGTAGTGTTGATTGGTCCTTGTAGTTGATGCTAGTTGGTTTACTTGGTGGAAGATCATATGTTCAGATCCATTATGCATATTAATACCCCTCTGATTATGAACATGAATATGCTTTGTGAGTAGTTACGTTTGTTCCTGAGGACATGGGAGAAGTCTTGCTATAAGTAGTCATGTGAATTTGGTATTTGTTCGATATTATGATATGTATGTTGTCATCCCTCTAGTGGTGTCATGTGAACATCAACTACATGACACTTCACCATTATTTGGGCCTAGAGGGAGGCATTGGGAAGTAATAAGTAGATGATGGGTTGCTAGAGTGACAGAATCTTAAACCCTAGTTTATGCGTTGCTTCGTAAGGGGCTGATTTGGATCCATATGTTTCATGCTATGGTTAGGTTTACCTTAATACTTCTGGTGTAGTTGCGGATGCTTGCAATAGGGGTTAGTCACATGTGGGATGCCTGTCCAAGTAAGGGCAGTACCAAGCACCGGTCCACCCACGTATCAAATTATCAAAGTACCGAACGCGAATCATATGAACGTGATGAAAACTAGCTTGACGATAATTCCCATGTGTCATCGGGAGCGCTTTCCTTTATATAAGAATTTGTCCAGGCTTGTCCTTTGCTACAAAAAGGATTGATCCATCTTGCTGCACCTTATTTACTTTCATTACTTGTTACTCATTACAAATTACCTTATCACAAAACTATCTGTTACTGATAATTTCAGTCCTTGCAGAGAATACCTTACTGAAAACTGCTTATCATTTCCTTCTGCTCCTTGTTGGGTTCGACACTCTTACTTATCAAAAAGGCTATGATAGATCCCCTACACTTGTGGGTCATCAAGACTCTTTTCTCGCGTCGTTGCCGGGGAGTGAAGCGCCTTTCGTAGGTGGAATTTGGTAAGGAAATATTTATATAGTGTGCTGAAATTTACTGTCACTTGTTACTACGGAACATAATCCTTTGAGGGGCTTGCTGTTGGGGAACGTAGTAATTTCAAAAAAATTCCTACACACAATCAGGATCAAGGTGATGCATAGCAACGAGAGGGGAGAGTGTGTCCATGTACCCTCGTAGACCGAAAGCGGAAGCGTTAGCACAACGCGATTGATGTAGTCGTACGTCTTCACGATCCAACTGATCCAAGTACCGAATGTACGGCACCTCCGAGTTCAGCACATGTTCAGCACGGTGACGTCTCGCAAACTGTGATCCAGCAGAGCTTCACATGAGAGTTCCGTCAGCACGACGGCGTGATGACGGTGATGATGTTGCTACCGACGCAGGGCTTCGCCTAAGCACCGCTACGATATAAGCAAGGTGGAATATGGTGGAGGGGGCACCGCACACGGCTGGAATAGATCAACAGATCAACTTGTGTGTTCTAGGGTGCCCCCTGCCTCCGTATATAAAGGAGCATGGGGGGAGGCGGCCAGCCAGGAGGAGGGCGCACCAGGGGGAGTCCTACTCCCACTGGGATTAGGACTCCTCCTTTTCCTTGTTGGAGTAGGAGAGGGAAGGAAGGGAGAGAGGAGGAGAATGAAAAAGGGGGGCGCCCCTCCCCTTCCTTGTCCAATTCGGACTATACGGGGAGGGGGCGCGCGGCCGCCCTGGCCGCCCCTCCTCTTCTCCCACTAAGGCCCATGAGGCCCAATTAACTCCCCGAGGGGTTCCGGTAACCCCCCGGTACTCCGATTTTTATCCGAAACCACTCGGAACACTTTTGGCGTCCGAATATAGTCGTCCAATATATCGATATTTACGTCTCGATCATTTCGAGACTCCTCGCCATGTCAGTGATCATATCCGGGACTCCGAACTACCTTCGGTGCATCAAAACACAAAAACTCATAATACCGATCGTCACCAAATTTTAAGCATGCGGACCCTACGGGTTCGAGAACTATGTAGACATGAACGAGACACGTCTCCGATCAATAACCAATAGCAGAACCTTGATGCTCATATTGGCTCCTACATATTCTACGAAGATCTTTATCGGTCAAACCGCATAACAACATACATTTGTTCCCTTTGTCATCGGTATGTTACTTGCTCGAGATTCGATCGGCAGTATCTCAATACCTAGTTCAATATCGTTACCGGCAAGTCTCTTTACTCATTCCGTAATGCATCATCTCGCAACTAACATATTAGTCACATTGCTTGCAAGTCTTATAGTGATGTGCTTTACCAAGAGGGCCCAGAGATACCTCTCCGACAATCGGAGTGACAAATCCAAATCTCGAAATACGCCAACTCAACAAGTACCTTCAGAGACACCTGTAGAGCACCTTTATAATCACCCGGTTACATTGTGACATTTGGTAGCACACAAAGTGTTCCTCCGGTAAACGGGAGTTGCATAATCTCATAGTCATAGGAACATGTATAAGTCATGAAGAAAGCAATAGCAACATACTAAACGATCAAGTGCTAAGCTAACAGAATGGGTCAAGTCAATCACATCATTCTTCTAATGATGTGATCCTGTTAATCAAATAACAACTCATGTCTATGGCTAGGAAACATAACCATGTTTGATCAACGAGCTAGTCAAGTAGAGGCATACTATTGACACTCTGTTTGTCTATGTATTCACACATGTATTATGTTTCCGGTTAATACAATTCTAGCATGAATAATAATCATTTATCATGATATAAGGAAATAAATAATAACTTTATTATTTCCTCTAGGGCATATTTCCTTCAGTGTCCCACTTGCACTAGAGTCAATAATCTAGATTACACAGTAATGATTCTAACACCCATGGAGCCTTGGTGCTGATCATGTTTTGCTCGTGGAAGAGGCTTAGTCAATGGGTCTGCAATATTCAGATCCATATGTATCTTGCAAATCTCTATGTCTCCCACCTGGACTTGATCTCGGATGGAGTTGAAGCGTCTCTTGATGTGCTTGGTTCTCTTGTGAAATCTGGATTCCTTTGCCAAGGCAATTGCACCATTATTGTCACAAAAGATTTTCATTGGACCCGATGCACTAGGTATGACACCTAGATCGGATATGAACTCCTTCATCCAGACTCCTTCATTTGCTGCTTCCTGAAGCAGCAATGTACTCCGCTTCACATGTAGATCCCGCCACGACGCTCTGTTTAGAACTGCTCCAACGGATAGCTCCACTGTTTAATATAAACACGTATCTGGTTTGCGATTTAGAATCGTCCGGGTCAGTGTCAAAGCTTGCATCAACGTAACCATTTACGATGAGCTCTTTTTCACCTCCATAAACGAGAAACATATCCTTAGTCCTTTTCAGGTACTTCAGTATGTTCTTGACCGCTGTCCAGTGATCCACTCCTGGATTACTTTGGTACCTCCCTGCTAAACTAATAGCAAGGCACACATCAGGTCTAGTGCACAGCATTTCATACATGATAGAGCCTATGGCTGAAGCATAGGGAACATCCTTCATTTTCTCTCTATCTTCTGCAGTGGTCGGGCATTGAGTCTTACTCAACTTCACACCTTGTAATATAGGCAAGAACCCTTTCTTTGCCTGATCCATTTTGAACTTCTTCAAAACTTTGTCAAGGTATGTGCTTTGTGAAAGTTCAATTAAGCGTCTTGATCTATCTCTATAGATTTTGATGCCCAATATGTAAGCAGCTTCACCGAGGTACTTCATTTAAAAAACTCTTATTCAAGTATCCTTTTATGCTATCCAGAACTTCTATATCATTTCCAATCAACAATATGTCATTGATATGTCTCCAACGTATCTATAATTTTTGATTGCTCCATGCTATATTATCTACTGTCTTGGACTATATTGGGCTTTATTTTCAACTTTTATATTATTTTTGGGACTAACCTATTAACCGGAGGCCCAGCCCAGAATTGCTGTTTTTTGCTTATTTCAGTGTTTCGAAGAAATGAAGTATCTAACAGAGTCCAAACAGAATGAAACCTTCAGGAACATGATTTTCTCACCGAACGTGATCCAGGACACTTGGACCCTACGCCAAGGCATCAGAGAGGCGGTCACGAGGGTGGGCCCCCCCCCCTTGAGGGCGCGCCTCCCTGCCTCGTGGGCCCCTCGGTGCTCCACCGGCGTACTCCTTCCTCCTATATATACCTACGTACCCCCAAACGATCAGAACAGGAGCCAAAAACCTAATTCCACCGCCGCAACTTTCTGTATCCACGAGATCCCATCTTGGGGCCTGTTCCGGAGCTCCGCCAGAGAGGGCCATCATCACGGAGGGCTTATACATCATCATAGCCCCTCCGATGAAGTGTGAGTAGTTTACCTCAGACCTTCGGGTCCATAGTTAGTAGCTAGATGGCTTCTTCTCTCTTTTTGTATCTCAATACAAAGTTCTCCCCCTCTCTTGTGGAGATCTATTCGATGTAATCTTCTTTTTGCGGTGTGTTTGTTGCCAACTAGATTGGTAGTTCTTGCCATGGGAGAAGTGCTTAGCTTTGGATTCGATCTTGCGGTGTCCTTTCCCAGTGACAGAAGGGGCAGCAAGGCACGTATTGTATCGTTGCCATCGAGGAAAACAAGATGGGGTTCATTTCATATTGCATGAATTTATCTCTCTACATCATGTCATCTTGCTTAAGGCGTTACTCTGTTTTTAACTTAATACTCTAGATGCAAGCTGATAGCGGTCGATGAGTGGAGTAATAGTAGTAGGTGCAGAATCGTTTCGGTCTACTTGTCACGGACGTGATGCCTATATACATGATCATGCCTAGATATTCTCATAACTATGCTCAATTCTGTCAATTGCTCAATAGTAATTAGTTCACCCACCGTAGAATACTTATGCTCTTGGGAGAAGCCACTAGTAAAACCTATGGCCCCCGGGTCTATTCTCATCATATCAATCTCCATCACTTTAATCTTGCTTTGCTTTTTTACTTTGCCTTTTACTTTTTACTTTGCATCTCTATACCAAAAATACCAAAAATATTATATCTATCAGATCTCACTCTCGTAAGTGACCGTGAAGGGATTGACAACCCCTAATCGCGTTGGTTGCGAGTAGCTATCGCTTTGTGCAGGTACGAGGGACTTGAGAGTGGCCTCCTACTGGATTGATACCTTGGTTCTCAAAAACTGAGGGAAATACTTACGCTACTTTGCTGCATCATCCCTTCCTCTTCGGGGAAATCCAACGCAAGCTCAAGAGGTAGCAATAAGGATTTATGGCGCCGTTACCGGTGAGTCTATGCAAAAAGTCAACATACCAAGTACCCATCACAATCCCTATCTCTCGCAATACATTATTTTCCATTTGCCTCTCGTTTTCCTCTCCCCCACTTCACCCTTGCCGTTTTATTCACCTCTCTCTCTATCCTCCCTCTCCTTTCCGCTTGCCTTTTTGTTTGCTTGTGTGCTAGTTTGTTTGCTTGTCATCATGGCTAGTCACATATCTTCTCCGTTGTCTCCCGAGAGTGAAGTTCTAAATTTTAAACAAAGGGAGGGAGAAAATCTAAAAGATGCTTGGTATAGAATTTGCAATGCTCAAAATAGATCTACCAGGAAGCAATCTACCTTAGTTCTTCTCCGCAATTTTTATGTAGGTGTTAATCCTTGGTATAGATATATCCTCGATACCATTACCGGAGGGAACTTCTTGGGTAGCCATACTTTTGATTCTTATAATGCTATGTTAAATTTATTTGGCTCACCACCTCTTTTGGTCAATGGAACCATGTTAACTTTGGAGCATGTTATGCAAAGACTTGAAATTATTGAAAATAAAGTTGCTACTATTGAATTAATTGAAAATCTAGATAAAAAGATCCACAATCAAATTACTCAATATGTATCTAAGGTAGGAATGACTTTGAAAAATATTAAGGAAAAGGAACCCATAGTTAATGAGAAGATAAATTTAGATTATACTAGAATTCATAAACTTGAGGGTATCATTACAAATTTGGGAACCGCTTTTTCTTCCATTCCTCCTACTAAAATTTCCAAGCTTATGTATGTTCCTAAAAACAAGGGTGAATCATCTAGTAAGGAAACTGCGGATCTTAAATCTATAAGTATTCATCCCAATCTTTTTGCTATCATTAAGGAACCAATTGCTACAAATGAATTTTTCGATCTTGTGCCTTAAAGTTTGATAATCACTAGAAAGAAATAAATTCCTAAGGGAAATAGATGCCTCATCGAAGAATTGCCTACTAAATATGGCAATACCTAGATCTATCCTCGCTTTTATGCCTAGCTAGGGGCGTTAAACGATAGCGCTTGTTGGGAGGCAACCCAATTTTATTTTTATTCCTTGATTTTTGCTCCTGCTTAGTAATAAATAAATTATTTAGCCTCTGTTTTGGTTGTATTTTTTGTGTTTAATTAGTGTTTGTGCCAAGTAGAACCGTTGGGAAGACTTGGGGAAAGTCTTGTTGAACTTGCTGTAAAAAACAGAAACTATAGCGCTCATGAGAACTGCTGTCATTTTTATTTGAAGAGTTCTATTTAGTTAATTATTTTTGCAGACGATTAATATATAAATTACTCACGTCCAGCAATTTATTTTAGAATTTTTGGGGTTCCAGATCTTGCGCTAGCTACAGATTACTACAGACTGTTCTGTTCTTGACAGATTCTGTTTTTCGTGTGTTGTTTGCTTATTTTGATGAATCTATGGTTAGTAAAATAGTTTATAATCCATAGAGAAGTTGGAATACAGTAGGTTTAACACCAATATAAATAAATAATGAGTTCATTACAGTACCTTGAAGTGGTCTTTTGTTTTCTTTCGCTAACGGAGCTCACGAGTTTTCTACTTTAAGTTTTGTGTTGTGAAGTTTTCAAGTTTTGGGTGAATTCTTGTTATGGATTATGGAACAAGGAGTGGCAAGAGCCTAAGCTTGGGGATGCCCATGGAACCCCCAAGATAATACAAGGACACCAAAAAGTCAAAGCTTGGGGATGCCCCAGAAGGCATCCCCTCTTTCGTCCACTTCCATCGGTAATTTACTTGCAGCTATATTTTTATTCACCAACATGATATGTGTTTTGCTTGAAGCGTCTTGTATTATTTTTGTCTTTGTGTTTTAGTATGCCACAATAATCCTTGCTGTACACACATTTTCAGAGAGTCATATATGAATTAAAATTTTATAGAATACTCTATGTGCTTCACTTATATCTTTTGAGCTATGTAGTTTTTCTCTATGTGCTTCACTTATATCTTTTGAGCATTATAAATTTGCTCTATGTGCTTCACTTAGATCTTTGAGATCACGGTGGTGGATTTGTTTTAAAGAAAATATTGATCTCTCATGCTTCACTTAAATTATTTTGAGAGTCTCGTAATAGCATGGTAATTTGCTTAATAATAATATGCTTGGTATTCAAGATTTGTGAAACTTTCTGTTGAGTGTGTTGAATACTAAGAAAAGATTGAAGCATGATAATTGTTTTGAGATATGGAGGTGATAATATTAAAGTCATTCAAGTTGAGTAGTTGTGAATTTAAAAAATACTTGTGTTAAAGTTTGTGATTCCCGTAGCATGCACGTATCGTGAACCGTTATGTGATGAAGTCGGAGCATGATTTATTTATTGATTGTCTTCCTTATGAGTGGCGGTCGGGGACGAGCGATGGTCTTTTCCTACCAATCTATCCCCCTAGGAGCATGCACGTAATACTTTGCTTTGATAACTTCTAGATTTTTGCAATAATTATATGAGTTCTTTATGACTAATGTTGAGTCCATGGATTATACGCACTTTCACCCTTCCACCTTTGCTAGCCTCTCTAATACCGCGCACCATTCGCCGGTATCATACACCCACCATATACCTTCCTCAAAACAGCCACCATACCTACCTATCATGGCATTTCCATAGCCATTCCGAGGTATATTGCCATGCAACTTTCCACCGTTCCGTTTATCATGACACATTCATCATTGTCATATTGCATATCCCGGTACACCGCCGGAGGCATTCATATAGAGTCATATTTTGTTCTAAGTATCGAGTTGTAATTGTTGAGTTGTAAGAAAAATAAAAGTGTGATGATCATCATTATTAGAGCATTGTCCCAGTGAGGAAAGAATGATGGAGGCTATGATTCCCCCACAAGTCGGGATGAGACTCCGGACGAAAAATTAAAAAAAGAGGCCAAAGAAGCCCAAATAAAAAGAGGCCATAAAAAAGGGAGAAAAGGCCCAAATAAAAAAACGAGAGAAAAAGAGAGAAGGGACAATGTTACTATTCTTTTACCACACTTTTGCTTCAAAGTAGCACCATGATCTTCATAGTAGAGAGTCTCTCATGTTATCACTTTCATATACTAGTGGGAATCTTTCATTATAGAACTTGGCTTGTATATTCCAATGATGGGCTTCCTAAAATTGCCCTAGGTCTTCATGAGCAAGCAAGTTGGATGCACACCCACTTAGTTTCTTTTTGAGCTTTCATATACTTATAGCTCTAGTGCATCTGTTGCATGGCAATCCCTACTCACTCACATTGATATCTATTGATGGGCATCTCCATAGCCCGTTGATACGCCTATTTGATGTGAGACTATCTTCTCCTTTTTGTCTTCTCCACAACCACCATTCTATTCCACCTATAGTGCTATATCCATGGCTCACGCTCATGTATTGCGTGAAGATTGAAAAAGTTTTGAAAAAGTTAGAGTATGAAATAATTGCTTGGCTTGCATCGGGGTTGTGCATGATTTAAATACTTTATGTGGTGAAGATAGAGCATAGCCAGACTATATGATTTTGTAGGGATAACTTCCTTTGGCCATGTTATTTTGAGAAGACATAATTGCTTTGTTAGTATGCTTGAAGTATTATTATTTTTATGTCAATATAAACTTTTGTCTTGAATCTTTCAAATCTGAATATTCATATCACAATTAAGAAGATTTACATTGGAATTATGCCAAGTAGAACTCCGCATGAAAAATTCTCTTTTTATCATTTACCTACTCGAGGACGAGCATGAATTAAGCTTGGGGATGCCTGATACGTCTCCAACGTATCTATAATTTTTGATTGCTCGATGCTATATTATCTACTGTTTTGGACTATAATGGGCTTTATTTTCCACTTTTATATTATTTTTGGGACTAACCTATTAACCGGAGGCCCAGCCCAGAATTGTTGTTTTTTGCCTATTTCAGTGTTTCGAAGAAACGGAATATCAAACGGAGTCCAAACAGAATGAAACCTTCGGGAACGTGATTTTCTCACCGAACATGATCCAGGAGACTTGGACCCTACGCCAAGGCATCAGAGAGGCGGTCACGAGGGTGGGGGGAGCGCCCCCCTAGGGCGCACCCCCCTGCCTCGTGGGCCCCTCGTTGCTCCATCGACGTACTCCTTCCTCCTATATATACCTACGTATCCCCAAACGATCAGAACAGGAGCCAAAAACCTAATTCCACCGCCGCAACTTTCTGTATCCACGAGATCCCATCTTGGGGCCTGTTCCGGAGCTCCGCCAGAGAGGGCCGTCATCACGAAGGGCTTATACATCATCATAGCCCCTCCGATGAAGTGTGAGTAGTTTACCTCAGACCTTCGGGTCCATAGTTAGTAGCTAGATGGCTTCTTCTCTCTTTTTGCATCTCAATACAAAGTTCTCCCCCTCTCTTGTGGAGATCTATTCGATGTAATCTTCTTTTTGCAGTGTGTTTGTTGAGACCGATGAATTGTGGGTTTATGATCAAGTCTATCTATGAATAATATTTGAATCTTCTCTGAATTCTTTTATGTATGATTGGTTATCTTTGCAAGTCTCTTCGAATTATCTGTTTGGTTTGGCCAACTAGATTGGTAGTTCTTGCCATGGGAGAAGTGCTTAGCTTTGGATTCGATCTTGTGGTGTCCTTTCCCAGTGACAGAAGGGGCAGCAAGGCACGTATTGTATCGTTCCCATTGACGATAACAAGATGGGGTTTATTTCATATTGCGTGAATTTATCTCTCTACATCATGTCATCTTGCTTAAGGCATTACTCTATTTTTAACTTAATACTCTAGATGCATGCTGGATAGCGGTCGATGAGTGGAGTAATAGTAGTAGATGCAGAATCGTTTCGGTCTACTTGTCACGGACGTGATGCCTATATACATGATCATGCCTAGATATTCTCATAGCTATGCTCAATTCTGTCAATTGCTCAACAGTAATTTGTTCACCCACCGTAGAATACTTATGCTCTTGAGAGAAGCGACTAGTGAAACCTATGGCCCCCGGGTCTATTCTCATCATATCAATCTCCATCACTTTAATCTTGCTTTGCTTTTTACTTTGCCTTTTACTTTTTACTTTGCATCTCTATACCAAAAATACCAAAAATATTACCTATCAGATCTCACTCTCGTAAGTGACCGTGAAGGGATTGACAACCCCTAATCGCGTTGGTTGCGAGTAGCTATCGTTTTGTCCAGGTACGAGGGACTTGAGCGTGGCCTCCTACTGGATTGATACCTTGGTTCTAAAAAACTAAGGGAAATACTTACGCTACTCTGCTGCATCATCCCTTCCTCTTCGGGGAAATCCAACGCAAGCTTAAGAGGTAGCAGTCATCCACATATAATATTAGAAATGCTATAGAGCTCCCACTCACTTTCTTGTAAATACATGCTTCTCCAAAAGTCTGTATAAAACCATATGCTTTGATCGCACTATCAAAACATTTATTCCAACTCCGAGAGTCTTGCACCAGTCCATAAATGGATCGCTGGAGCTTGCACACTTTGTTAGCACCTTTTGGATCGATAAAACCTTCAGGTTGCATCATATACAACTCTTCTTCCAAAAATCCATTCAGGAATGCAGTCTTTACATCCATTTGCCAAATTTCATAATCGTAAAATGCGAGAATAGCTAACATGATTTGGACGGACTTGAGCATCTCTACGGGTGAGAAGGTCTCATCGTAGTCAACTCCTTGAACTTGTCGAAAACCTTTTGCAACAAGTCGAGCTTTGTAGACAGTAACATTACCATCAGCGTCTGTCTTCTTCTTAAAGATCCATTTATTCTCGATGGCTTGCCCATCATCGGGCAAGTCAAGCAAAGTCCACACTTTGTTCTCATACATGGATCCCATCTCAGATTTCATGGCCTCAAGCCATTTTGCAGAATCTAGGCTCATCATCGCTTCCTCATAGTTCGTAGGTTCGTCAAGGTCTAGCAACATGACTTCCAGAACAGGATTATCGTACCACTCTGGTGCGGATCTTACTCTGGTTGACGTACGAGGTTCAGTAGTAACTTGATCTGAAGTTTCATGATCATCATCATTAGCTTCCTCACTAATTGGTGTAGATGTCACAGGAACCTGTTTCTATGATGAACTACTTTCCAATAAGGGAGCAGGTATGGTTACCTCAGCAAGCTCTACTTTCCTCCCACTCACTTCTTTCGAGAGAAACTCCTTCTCTAGAAAGAATCCATTCTTAGCAACAAAAGTCTTGCCTTCGGATCTGTCATAGAAGGTGTACCCAACTATTTCTTTTGGGTATCCTATGAAGACACATTTTTCCGACTTGGGTTCGAGCTTATCAGGTTGAAGCTTTTTCACATAAGCATCGCAGCCCCAAACTTTAAGAAACGACAACTTTGGTTTCTTGCCAAACCATAGTACATAAGGCGTCGTCTCAACAGATTTTGATGGTGCCCTATTTAACGTGAATGCAGCCATCTCTAAAGCATAACCTCAAAATGATAGCGGTGAATCAGTAAGAGATATCATAGATCGCACCATATCTAGTAAAGTACGATTACGACGTTCGGACACACCATTACGCTGTGGTGTTCAAGGTGGTGTGAGTTGCGAAACTATTCTGCATTGTTTCAAATGTAGACCAAACTCGTAACTCAAATACTCTCCTCCATGATCAGATCATAGAAACTTTATTTTCTGGTTACGATGATTTTCCACTTCACACTGAAATTCTTTGAACTTTTCAAATATTTCAGACTTATGTTTCATTAAGTAGATATACCCATATCTGCTCAAATCATCTGTCAAGGTGAGAAAATAACGATACTCGCCACGAGCCTCAATATTCATTGGACCACATACATCAGTATGTATGATCTCCAACAAATCTGTTGCTCGCTCCATTGTTCTGGAAAACGGCATCTTAGTCATCTTGCCCATAAGGCATGGTTCGCAAGTACCAAGTGATTCATAATCAAGTGATTCCAAAAGTCCATGGGTATGGAGTTTCTTCATGTGCTTTACACCAATATGACCCAAATGGCAGTGCCACAAATAAGTTGCACTATCGTTATCAACTATGCATCTTTTGGCTTCAACATTATGAATATGTGTATCATTACTATCGAGATTCAACAAAAATAGACCACTCTTCAAGGGTGCATGACCATAAAAGATGTTACTCATATAAATAGAACAACCATTATTCTCAGATTTAAATGAATAACCGTCTCGCATCAAACAAGATCCAGATATAATGTTCATGCTTAACGCTGGCACCAAATAACAATTATTTAGGTCTAAAACTAATCCTGAAGTTAGATGTAGTGGTAGTGTGCCGACGGCGATCACATCGACTTTGGAACCATTTCCCATGTGCATCGTCACCTCGTCCTTAGCCAGTCTTCGCTTAATCGGTAGTCCCTGTTTCGAGTTGCAAATATTAGCAACAAAACCAGTATCAAATACCCAGGTGCTACTGCGAGCTCTGGTAAGGTACTGTAACATACCAAAATTCTAAATTTTGGAATTTTATATTAAATAGATAGTTTTTTTATTATCGTGTGATTGATTGACTGCAAGTGAGTGAATTCGAAAATTTTGAAAGTTAAATGAGAGGGAATAAAATATTTTCCCAAAACTTTCATTTTTGCATTTATGATCTCCATGAATTCAAATTCTTTTCAGATACAAAACCCTAGAGAGAAGATGACATGACTTCTTCCATTTAAATTAAATGAAAAAGGGTCTTGAAAAGATTTGAATTTCATTTGGAAATATTTCAAATTCAGAAACTTCAAGCAACTCAATGATTTTCATGAGAGAAGATAAAATGACTTCTTGAAAGCATATGAAATATGAGTTGGAAGTTTAAAAGGATCAAATTTAAAATCCTTTTAGAAATTATTTTCAATTTGGAGTTATTTGGGTTTTATTCAAATTATTTTATCCAAAAATAAAATATATGGAAAATAGGGTAACATGATTCCCTATAATAGAAAATTGGAGAGAAATATATTTGAAATCATTTTGGTATATTTCAAATGATTTTTATTGGGTTTTATTGTAGTAGTAGCACTGTTTGAATTATTTGAATTTTTGTGGACTTTATTTGATGCTAGAAAAATGTTCACATTGTAGACAATATTTTTCTGAAAATTTTGATAGATAATACGTCTATATAAAATTTTACTTTTATTTTCATTATTCCCTTTTCTTCCTTCTGTTTCTATTTTAAAAAACACAGCGTGGGCACTGGAACTAACTGCCGCCTACGTGCGCAGCATAGTGGCATCGGGCACCCCATCATTTTTATTTTTTCTCTTCTCTCCTACATGGCCAGGCCCAGCCAGCTTTTTTTCTATTTGACCAAATTTTGTTCTAAAAAAAACTACCCCTAACTTTTCACCCATAATTTTTTCAAATTTCATCTACATACGTATGTATTTAGTCTCACATTTCCTAGCCTTTGACCCCTAAACCTCTTTTCCACCTATAAATATAGATCTATAGAGCCTCCAAAAATCATCCGATTCGGGTTAAATCAATATTTTGGTTTGACTAGATTCATTAAAGAGAAATATTTTTCCTCTTCGACGGAACTTCAGGAAATTGTCTCCTCTCTCTGAAATCGTCTTTTCTCTGCCTTATAAAGGTATCTTTCTTCGTTTTTTTTCTTTTTATACTTCTGTAGTTTATTATTTCTAGACTAGTACGATAGAATAATTAGATTATCAATTAGTCTATGTATTTATACATTAGATCTAGATTTTTTTAGCCATAGCTATTTTTCTTTTGTAAAACAGCTTGGCCCTGATTTTTCAAATAGCCATAACTTTTCGCTCGTTTATCCAAATTAGATGAAACTAGCGCCTATAGCTTCGTCTTGTTTTCACCTATCCATTGAACCTGTCACGTCAACTTTTTGAAATTTCTAAATTTGTTCAGATTTATATTCAAAAAATTTTTTGAACATAACTTGAGTATCATAACTCCGATTTAGTTGATACTTTTTGCAAATCGAAGCTCCTGACCTAAACTTTCTGATAAGACCAAATCCACCCAATTTTGGTACTGTTAGAAATTGTTTTTCTATTGCAAGAGTTAATTGCTTGTTTCGAAGTTTTCCGAGATCTTTTCTTCGATTCGGTTGCATGATTGCTTATGTGTGGTTACTATTGCTTGCTCACGATAGATTGAACGGAGTGTGACGAGTAGAAATATCAGGAGTTATGAGTGCGAATCATCTTCATCAACTGTATAAGGCAAGTTCACGCTTTGATCATACTTTTCATACCCAGTTTTTATGCATTAGTTTCAACCCTCAAACATTGCATGAGTAGGATTGATAACATGTGGGTATTGGGAAGTAGTTGATGAGGTAAGAACCTATTGTCCTGCATTCAAACCTTGGGAGTTACTTCTATGTTATGCTCATACTGCTCTACTATGCTCGTAGACGTGGTTTGGTTTTGAGAGATTTCATGGAAGATGTGAGAGTTATTGTTAACTAAGGTTTAACTTAAGGTGGCCAATTTAATACACATCTGGGTGGATTGGTAGGGGCACCCTGGGGATATACCAGTGGACCTGCCCGGACACCTGGGGATATACCAGTGTTATCCTAGGAGATCCGGGGGAACCCGTGTGATCATCCTATGGTTTGCCACCCAGACTCAAAGGGATCATAAGATTATTCATGCTAGAAACATCTGTGTGCAGCCACAAGCTATTATGGGCTCTAGTGGAGTAAGTTGCATGACCTCTTTCGGTGGTAGGCTAGCAGATGTAGGGGATGTAGGTTGGTACGGTCTACCCGGGGTTAGAGTTAATGCTTTTGAAAAACTGTGTCTCGGTCATCCGTTTCCCAAACACCATGTAGTGCGAGAAATCCAATGGAGGAGATCGATTCTTGTGGGGAAAGTGCGCAAACCTCTGCAGAGTGTACAAACTAATCATGATTATTCATGTCCCCAGTTATGGACATCTTGAGTATCTGGTTCTTGGATTATCATATTGATCTCATCACATTACTTAATTAATTTGTTGGGTTGATGATTATTAATTTGGGATTGAGTTGGAGGAACCTTCTCAATATTGTTCAACAAACTTTGTAGTTAAATAAAATATAGTCCTTTGCTATAGGGAAAAAATGGCCTTTCGCAAAAACATCATAACCATAGAGCTTTACCACCAGCCAAGTATGCATGTAGTGATAGCCATTATTCAGCAGTGCTCTACGGTGTGAAATTGCCAGTACATTCAATGTACTGGCCCTTTGTGGCTGCAACGTCTCATGTTGCAAGATTCTTACGACGAGTAAGTGATACGTTAGGGTTACGATTTCTACACTCAACTTTGTCGTTGGTGTTGTTGGGAATCCACAACCTTGTCGTTACTTCCGCTATTTTTTGGATTGATGTAATAGTATTTACGTTACTTTATACATGTGATTTACCTCTGTTATAAATCCTCGAGCAGTGTGTGTGTCAACATATCGATCCAGGGATGACACTTAAGCACAGAGACTTGACCGTCTGAGGTCGGGTCACTACAGGTACACATCAATAACATGTATATCACATATACCTTTGTTCACCTTGCCATCCTTATTATCCGCCAAATACTTGGGGCAGTTCCGCTTCCAGTGACCAGTCTGTTTGCAGTAGAAGCACTCAGTCTCAGGCTTAGGTCCAGACTTGGGTTTCTTCTCTTGAGCAGCAACTTGTTTGATGTTCTTCTTGAAGTTCCCCTTCTTCTTACTTTTACCCTTTTTCTTGAAACTGGTGGTCTTGTTGACCATCAACACTTGATGCTCCTTCTTAATTTCTACCTCCGCTGCCTTTAGCATTGCAAAGAGCTCAGGAATTGTCTTATTCATCCCTTGCATATTATAGTTCATCACAAAGCTCTTGTAGCTTGGTGGTAGTGATTGAAGAACTCTGTCAATGACACTATCAACAGGAAGATTAACTCCCACTTTAGTCAAGTGATTGTGATACCCAGACATTTTGAGTATATGTTCACTGATAGAACTATTCTCCTCCATCTTGCAGCTATAGAACTTATTGGAGACTTCATGTCTCTCAATCCGGGCATTTTCTTGAAATATTAACTTCAACTCCTGGAACATCTCATATGATCCATGACGTTTAAAACGTCGTTGAAGTCCCGGTTCTAAGCCGTAAAGCATGGCACACTGAACTATCGAGTAGTCATCAGCTTTACTCTGCGAGACGTTCTTAACGTCATCAGCAGCATCTGCAGCAGGCCTGGTACCCAGCGGTGCTTCTAGAACGTAATTCTTCCGTGCAGCAATGAGGATAATCCTCAAGTTACGGACCCAGTCTATGTAATTGCTACCATCATCTTTCAACGTTGCTTTCTCAAGGAGCGCATTAAAATTCAACGAAACAACAACACGGGCCATCTATCTACAATCAACATAGACAAGAAAAATACTATCAGGTACTAAGTTCATGATAAATTTAAGTTCAATTAATCATATTACTTAAGAACTCCCACTTAGATAGACATCCCTCTAATCATCTAAGTGATCACGTGATCCAAATCAACTAAACCATGTCCGATCATCACGTGAGATGGAGTAGTTTTCAATGGTGAACATCACTATGTTGATCATATCTACTATATGATTCACGCTCGACCTTTCGGTCTCAGTGTTCCGAGGCCATATCTACATATGCTAGGCTTGTCAAGTTTAACCCGAGTATTCTGCATGTGCAAAACTGGCTTGCACCCGTTGTAGATGAACGTAGAGCTTATCACACCCGATCATCACGTGGTGTCTCGGCATGACGAACTTTGGCAATGGTGCATACTCAGGGAGAACACTTTTATGTTGAAATTCAGTGAGAGATCATCTTATAATGCTATCGTCAATCAAAGCAAAATAAGATGCATACAAAATAAACATCACATGCAATCAATATAAGTGATATGATATGGCCATCATCATCTTGTGCTTGTGATCTCCATCTCTGAAGCACCGTCATGATCACCATTGTCACGGGCGCGACACCTTGATCTCCATCGTAGCATCATTGTCGTCTCGCCAACTATTGCTTCTACGACTATCGCTACCACTTAGTGATAAAGTAAAGCAATTACAAGGCGATTGCATTGCATACAATAAAGCGACAACCATATGGCTCCTGCTAGTTGCCGATAACTCGGTTACAACATGATCATCTCATACAATATAGCATCATGCCTTGACCATATCGCATCACAACATGCCCTGCAAAAACAAGTTAGACGTCCTCTACTTTGTTGTTGCAAGTTTTACGTGGCTGCTACGGGCTTAGCAAGAACCGTTCTTACCTACGCATCAAAACCACAACGATAGTTTGTCAAGTTAGTGTTGTTTTAACCTTCTCAAGGACAAGGCGTAGCCACACTCGGTTCAACTAAAGTTGGAGAAACTGACACCCGCCAGCCACCTGTGTGCAAAGCACGTCGGTAGAACCAGTCTCGTGTAAGAGTACACGTAATGTCGGTCCGGGACGCTTCATCCAACAATACCGCCGAACCAAAGTGTGACATGCTGGTAAGCAGTATGACTTGTATCGCCCACAATTCACTTGTGTTCTACTCGTACATATAACATCTACGCATAAAACCTGGCTCGGATGCCATTGTTGGGGAACGTAGTAATTTCAAAAAAAAATCCTATGCACACTCATGATCATGGTGATGCATAGCAACGAGAGGGCAGAGTGTGTCCACGTACCCTCGTAGACTGAAAGCGGAAGCGTTAGCACAACGTGGTTGATGTAGTTGTACGTCTTCACGATCCGACCGATCCAAGTACCGAACGTACGGCACCTCTGAGTTCAGCACACGTTCAGCTCGATGACGTCCCATGAACTCTGATCCAGCAGAGCTTCACGGGAGAGTTCCGTCAGCACGATGGCGTGATGACGGTGATGATGTTGCTACCGACGCAGGACTTCATCTAAGCACCGCTACGATATAACCGAGGTGGAATATGGTGGAGGGGGGCACCGCACACGGCTGGAATACACCAACAGATCAACTTGTGTGTTCTAGGGTGCCCCTGCCTCCGTATATAAAGGAGCAAGGGGGAGGCGGCCGGCAAGAAGGAGGGCGCGCCAGGGGGGAGTCCTACTCCCACCGGGAGTAGGACTCCTCCTTTTCCTTGTTGGAGTAGGAGAGGGAAGGAAGGGAGAGAGGAGGAGAAGGTAAAAGGGGGGCGCCGCCCCCTTCCTTGTCCAATTCGGACTAGAGGGGGAGGGGGCACGCGGCTGCCCTAGCCGCCCCTCCTCTTCTCCCACTAAGGCCCATGAGGCCCAATTAACTCCCCGGGGGGTTCCGGTAACCCCCCGGTACTCCGGTTTTTATCCGAAACCACTCGGAACACTTCCCGTGTCCGAATATAGTCGTCCAATATATCGATCTTTACGTCTCGACCATTTCGAGACTCCTCATCAAGTCTCTGATCATATCCGGGACTCCGAACTACCTTCGGTACATCAAAACACAAAAACTCATAATACCGATTGTCACCAAATTTTAAGCGTGCGGACCCTACGGGTTCGAGAACTATGTAGACATGACCGAGACACGTCTACGGTCAATAAGCAATAGCGGAACATGGATGCTCATATTGACTCCTACATATTCTAAGAAGATCTTTATCGGTCCCGCATAATAACATACGTTTGTTCCCTTTGTCATCGGTATGTTACTTGCCCGAGATTCGATCGTCGGTATCTCAATACATAGTTCAATCTCGTTACCAGCAAGTCTCTTTACTCGTTCCGTAATGCATCATCCTGCAACTAACTCATTAGTCACATTGCTTGTAAGGCTTATAGTGATGTGCATTACCGAGAGGGCCCAGAGATACCTCTCCGACAATCGGAGTGACAAATCCTAATCTCAAAATATGCCAACTCAACAAGTACCTTCAGAGACACCTGTCGAGCACCTTTATACTCACCCATTTATGTTGTGATGTTTGGTAGCACACAAAGTGTTCCTCCGGTAAATGGGAGTTGCATAATCTCATAGTCATAGGAACATGTATAAGTCATGAAGAAAGTAATAGCAACATACTAAACGATCAAGTGCTAAGCTAACGGAATGAGTCAAGTCAATCACATCATTTTCCTAATGATGTGATCCCGTTAATCAAATGACAAATCATGTTTATGGCTAGGAAACATAACCATCTTTGATCAACGAGCTAGTCAAGTAGAGGCATACTATTGACACTCTGTTTGTCTATGTATTCACACATGTATTATGTTTTCAGTTAATACAATTCTAGCATGAATTATAAACATTTATCATGATATAAGGAAATAAATAATAACTTTATTATTGCCTCTAGGGCATATTTCCTTCACTTGTTCGGTGTATCTTCACCCCGACCAGTAGAGCAAAGAGTTGCTCCTCAACCTACTGAACTTACTGAAAATGTTTACTTTTAAATTCCTTTGGGTATGATAGAGAAACTACTAGCTAATCCTTTCACAGGTGATGGAACATTACATCCCGATTTTCACCTAATCTATGTGGATGAAGTTTGTGGATTATTTAAGCTTGCAGGTATGCCCGAGGATGTTATCAAGAAGAAGGTCTTCCCTTTATCTTTGAAGGTAGATGCATTGACATGGTTGAGGCTATGTGATGATATTGGATCATGGAACTACCAAATATTGAAATTGGAATTTCATCAGAAGTTTTATCCTATGCATCTTGTTCATTGTGATTGTAATTATATATATAATTTTTGGTCTCACGAAGGAGAAAGCATCGCTCAAGCTTGGGGGAGGCTTAAGTCAATGTTATATTCATGACCTAATCATGAGCTCTCAAAAGAGATGATTATTCAAAAAAATATGCTAGGCTTTCTCTCAGTAATCGCTCCATGCTCGATACTTCTTGTACTGGATCTTTTATGATGAAGACTATTGAATTCAAATGGGATTTATTGGAAAGAATTAAACGCAACTCTGAAGATTGGGACCTCGACGAAGGTAAGGAGTCGGGTATAACACCTAAGTTTGATTGTGTTAAATCTTTTATGGATACCGATGCTTTCCATGAATTTAGCACTAAATATGGACTTGACTCTGAGATAGTAGCTTCTTTCTGTGAATCCTTTGCTACTCATGTTGATCTCCCTAAGGAGAAGTGGTTTAAATATAATCCTCCCATTTAAGTAAAAGTAGTTGCACCTATTAAAGTTGAAGAAAAGACTATCACTTATAATGATCCTGTTGTTCCTACTGCTTATATTGAGAAACCACCTTTCCCTGTTAGAATAAAGGATCATGCTAAAGATTCAACTATGGTTAACAAAAGTAATATTAAGACACCCAAACCCCCTGAGCAAATTAAAGTTGAACCTAGTGTTGCTATGGTTAAAGATCTCTTGGACGATAATATTGATGGGCGTGTTATTTACTTCTACAATGAATCTGCTAGACCTGATACTAAAAATAAACATAGACATGTTGTAGGCATGCCTGTTATTTCTATTAAAATAGGAGATCATTGCTACCATGGCTTATGTGATATGGGTGCTAGTGCAAGTGCAATACCTCATTCCTTATACAAAGAAACTATGCATGATATTGCACCTGCTGAGATAGAGGAAATTGATGTTACAATTAAGCTTGCTAATAGAGATACTATTTCACCAGTTGGGATTGTTAGAGATGTTGAAGTCTTGTGTGGGAAAGTTAAATATCATGCTGATTTTCTTGTTCTTGGTTCCCCACAAGATGACTTTTGTCCCATTATATTTGGTAGACCCTTCTTGAATACTGTTAATGCTAAGATAGACTGCAATAAGGATATTGTTTCTGTGGGTTTAGGGGATATGTCTCATGAGTTTAATTTTGCTAAATTTCGTAGACAACCCCATGATAAAGAATTTCCTAGTAAAGATGAAATTATTGGTCTTGCTTCTATTGCTGTGCCTCCTACTGATCCTTTAGAGCAATATTTGATAGACCATGAAAATGATATGTTTATGAATGAAAGAAGGGAAATAGATGAAGTATTATTTAAACAGGGACCTATTTTGAAACATAACTTGCCTATTGAAATCCTAGGGGATCCTCTTCCACCCAAGGGTGATCCCATGTTTGAGCTTAAACCTTTAGCTGATACTCTCAAATATGCTTATCTTGATGAGAAAGAGATATATCCTATTATTATTAGTGCTAACCTTTCAAATCATGAGGAAAAGAAATTATTGAAAACTCTAAAGAAGCACCGTCTGCTATTGGATATACTCTTGATGATCTTAAGGGCATTAGTCCCACTCTATGCCAGCACAAAATAAAATTGGAGAACGATGATAAACCGGTTGTTGATCACCAACGATGGTTAAATCCTGAGATGAAAGAAGTGGTAAGAAAAGAAATACTAAAGCTTCTGGAGGCAGGTATAATTTATCCCGTTGCTGATAGTCAGTGGGTAAGTCCTGTCCATTGTGTCCCTAAGAAGGGAGGTATTATTGTTGTTCCTAATGATAAAGATGAATTGATCCCACAAAGAATTGTTACAGCTTATAGGATGGTAATTGATTTCCGCAAATTAAATAAAGTTACTACAAAGGATCATTACCCTTTACCTTTTATTGATCAAATGCTAGAAAGATTATCCAAGCATGCACATTTTTGCTTTCTAGATGGTTATTCTGGTTTCTCTCAAATACCTGTGTCAAAAGAGGATCAAGAAAAGACAACTTTTACTTGCCCTTTCGGTACCTTTGCTTATAGACGTATGCCTTTTGGTTTATGTAATGCACCTGCTACCTTTCAAAGATGTATGACTGCTGTATTCTCTGACTTTTGTGAAAAGATTGTTGAGGTTTTCATGGATGATTTCTCCGTTTACGGAACTTCTTATGATGATTGCTTAAGCAACCTTGATCGAGTTTTGCGAAGATGTGAAGAAACTAATCTTGTCTTGAATAGGGAGAAGTGCCACTCTGGTTAAAGAAGGTATTGTCTTGGGGCATAAAATTTCTGAAAGAGGTATTGAAGTTGATAAAGCTAAAGTTGATGCTATTTAAAAGATGATGTGTCCCAAGGACATTAAAGGTATAAGAAGTTTCCTTGGTCATGCCGGTTTTTATAGGAGGTTCATTAAGGACTTTTCTAAAATTTCTCGGCCTCTGACTAATCTCTTACAAAAAGATGTTCCTTTTGTCTTTGATGATGATTGTGTAGAAGCATTTGAAATACTTAAGAAAGCTTTGGTTTCCGCACCTATTGTTCAACCTCCTGATTGGAATTTACCCTTTGAAATTATGTGTGATGCTAGTGATTATGCTGTAGGGGCTGTTCTAGGACAAAGAGTTGATAAGAAATTAAATGTTATTCAATATGCTAGTAAAACTCTAGACAGTCCCAAAGAAATTATGCTACTACTGAAAAAGAATTTTTAGCAGTTGTATTTGCTTGTGATAAGTTCAGACCTTATATTGTTGATTCTAAAGTAATTGTTCACACTAATCATGCTGCTAATAAATATCTTATGGAAAAGAAAGATGCTAAACCTAGACTTATTAGATGGGTTCTCTTGCTACAAGAATTTGATTTGCATATTATTGATAGAAAGGGAGCTGAGAACCCCTTTGCAGACAACTTGTCTAGGTTAGAGAATGTTCTTGATGACCCACTACCTATTGATGATAGCTTTCCTGATGAACAACTAGCTGTTATAAATGCTTCTCGTACTACTCCATGGTATGCTGATTATGCTAATTACATTGTTGCTAAATTTATACCACCTAGTTTCACATACCAGCAAAAGAAAAAGTTCTTCTATGATTTAAGACATTACTTTTGGGATGACCCACACCTTTATAAAGAGGGAGTAGATGGTGTTATTAGACGTTGTGTACCTGACCATGAACAGGAACAGATCCTACGCAAGTGTCACTCCGAGGCTTATGGAGGACACCACGCTGCAGATAGAACTGCACACAAGGTATTGAGATCCGGTTTTTATTGGCCTACCCTCTTCAAAGATGTCCGTAAGTTTGTATTGTATTGTGATAAATGTCAAAGAATTGGTAATATTAGTAGACGTCAAGAAATGCTTATGAATTATTAACTTGTTATTGAACCATTTGATGTTTAGGACTTTGATTATATGGGACCTTTTCCTTCCTCTAATGGGTATACTCATATTTTAGTTGCTGTTGATTATGTTTCTAAGTGGATAGAAGCTATTCCAACTAGTAGTGCTGATCATAACACCTCTATTAAGATGCTTAAAGAAGTTCTTTTTCCAAGGTTTGGAGTCCCTGGATACTTAATGACTGATGGTGGTTCACATTTTATTCATGGTGCTTTTCGTAAAATGCTTGCTAAGTATGATGTTAATCATAGAATTGCATCTCCATATCATCCACAGTCTAGTGGTCAAGTAGAACTTAGCAATAGATAGCTTAAATTAATTTGGCAAAAGACTGTTAATAGATCTAGAAAGAATTGGTCCAAGAAACTTGATGATGCATTATGGGCTTATAGAACTGCATATAAAAATTCTATGGGTATGTCTCCATATAAAATGGTTTATGGTAAAGCATGTCACTTACCTCTTGAATTAGAACATAAGGCATATTGGGCTATTAAAGAGCTCAACTATGACTTCAAACTTGCTGGTGAGAAGAGGCTTTTTGACATTAGCTCACTTGATGAATGGAGAACCCAGGCTTATGAGAATGCCAAACTGTTTAAAGAAAAAGTTAAAAGATGGCATGATAAAAGGATACAAAAGCGTGAGTTTTATGTAGGTGATTATGTATTGTTATACAACTCTCGTTTAAGATTTTTTTGCAGGCAAACTCCTCTCTAAATGGGAAGGTCCTTACGTCGTCGAGGAGGTCTATCGTTCCGGTGCCATAAAAATCAACAACTTCGAAGGCACAAATCCGAGGGTGGTGAACGGTCAAGGAATCAAACATTATATCTCAGGTAATCCTATAAATGTTGAAACTAATGTTATTGAAACCGTAACCCTGGAGGAATACATAAGGGACACTTTCCAGAATGTTTCAAACCCCGAAAAGGAATAGGTACGTGGTACGGTAAGTAAACCGACTCCAAAATAGTTCTAATGGCAATGTTTCTCCGTTTTGGATTATTTAAGAAAATAGGAAAATAAGAAGCAGACCGGAAAGGACACGAGGCTTCCACGAGGGTGGAGGGCGCGCCCCCTTCCTCGTGGGCACCTCGTGTGCTCTCCTGACTCCGTTTTCTTGCATGATACTTCTTTTTTCGGTAAAAATTCACTATATAATCTCCCGAACGTTTTGACCACCGTATCATGCAAATATATCCTGTTTTTGTTTCGAGCTGTTTTCTGCCAGGGTTGTCAAGGCCAAGCATCATGTCGTCTCCCTCCTCCTCCAACAATGAGGGCAACGATGCTTGGATAATGAATATAGAGCTGAAGAGAGAAGAGCCCAGAGATATCAACAAGGATGAGGGGATCAAGAAGGCCATGGGGGACCAAGTTCCGGTAGTAGTAGAAGAAGACATCCTTCAACCTCACCACAATCTCTTTACCCCAATGGAGATTCAGGCTTTCAAGATGATTGAGTTGGCTCGTATTCAAAACAAGTATCTCACAAGTGAAAATATTTTGTTGAAGGAGCATATCATCGCACTCAAGGGCATTATCCGCAAATTGGAGGATCTCCTACGCTCGATGTGCGACTATCCATCATCACCAACACCTTCTTCACCAACAAAGAAGAACTGAGTATCGCGTATGGGCACCCCCCTTGGCAACTGCCAAGCTTGGGGGAGTGCCCCGGTATCGTATCGCCAACACTTTTATCTTCACTGTTTTTCTTAGTTCGATCCTTTTGATAATATCTTGATCTAGTAGAATAAAGTTTTAGTATGATCTAGTTGTGAGTTTAGCTTTACGATCCTTCTATGTAATCGAGTCCGTGAGCTATATATAATAAAAATTAGTGTTGAGTCAAGGGCTTGATTATTTTGCTATGATCTTGAGGGAATAGAATAAAATAAAAGAGAAGAAATAAAAAGAAATAAAGAGATCATATGGATCTTATGGAGAGTAATGATCTCACATATAAAGAGTATGATGAATAAAAATTGTTCAGAGTTGACAAGCATAGTTTTGGTCATCATTGCAATTAATAGTAAGTAATAAAGAAAGAGAGGTTTTCACATATAAATATACTATCTTGGACATCTCTTACGATTGTGAGCACTCATTAAAATATGACTTGCTAAAGAGTTGATGTTGGACAAGGAAGACAATGATACGTCTCCAACGTATCTATAAATTTTTATTGTTCCATGCTATTATATTATCTGTTTTGGATGCTTATGGGCTTTATTATACACTTTTATATTATTTTTGGACTAACCCATTAACCCAGAGCCCAGTGCCAGTTTCTGTTTTTTCCTTGTTTTAGAGTATCACAGAAAAGGAAAATCAAATGGAGTCCAATTGACCTGAAACTTCACGGAACTTATTTTTGGACCAGAAGAAGCCCACGGAGTATCGGAGTTGGACCAGGAGAGTCCCGGGCTGCCCACGAGGGTGGGGGCGCGCC
>NC_041382.1:229083079-229088597 GCF_002162155.2 Triticum dicoccoides
GTGGACAGCCCGGAGGTCCACCGACGTACTTCTTCCTCCCATATATACCCATATACCCTAAAAACTTCGAGGAGCACAATAGATCGGGAGTTCCGCCGCCAGAAGCATCCGTAGCCACCGAAGACCAATCTAGACCCGTTCTAGCACCCTGCCGGAGGGGGAATCCCTCTCCGGTTGCCATCTTCATCATCCCGACGCTCTCCATGACGAGGAGGGAGTAGTTCTCCCTCGGGGCTGAGGGTATGTACCAGTAGCTATGTGTTTGATCTCTCTCTCTCGTGTTCTTGAGGTGGTAGGATCTTGATGTATCGCGAGCTTTGCTATTATAGTTGGATCTTATGATGTTTCTCCCCCTCTACTCTCTTGTAATGGATTGAGTTTTCCCTTCGAAGTTATCTTATCGGACTTAGTCTTTAAGGATTTGAGAACACTTGATGTATGTCTTGCATGTGTTTATCTGTGGTGACAATGGGATATCACGTGATCCACTTGATGTATGTTTTGGTGATCAACTTGCGGGTTCCGCCCATGAACCTATGCATAGAGGTTGGCACACGTTTACGTCTTGACTCTCCGGTAGAATCTTTGGGGCACTCTTTGAAGTACTTTGTGTTGGTTTGAATAGATGAATCTAAGATTGTGTGATGCATTTCGTATAATCATACCCGTGGATACTTGAGGTGACATTGCAGTATCTAGGTGACATTAGGGTTTTGGTTGATTTGTGTCTTAAGGTGTTATTTTAGTACGAACTCTAGGATAGATTGAATGGAAAGAATAGCTTCGTGTTATTTTACTACGGACTCTTGAACGGATTGATTGGAATGATTAACTTTGAGGTGCTTTCGTACCCTACCATAATCTCTTCATTTGTTCTCCGCTATTAGTGACTTTGGAGTGACTCTTTGTTGCATGTTGAGGGGTAGTTATGTGATCCAATTATGTTATTATTGTTGAGAGAACTTGCACTAGTGAAAGTATGAACCCTAGGCCTTGTTTCCTAGCATGGCAATACCGTTTGTGCTCACTTTTATCATCAGTTACCTTGTTGTTTTATATTTTTAGATTACAAAAACCTTTATCTACCATCCATATACCACTTGTATCACCATCTCTTCGCCGAACTAGTGCACCTATACAACTTACCATTGTATTGGGTGTGTTGGGGACACAAGAGACTCTTTGTTATTTGGTTGCGGGGTTGTTTGACAGAGACCATCTTCATCCTATGCCTCCCACGGATTGATAAACCTTAGGTCATCCACTTGAGGGAAATTTGCTACTGTCCTACAAACCTCTGCACTTGGAGGCCCAACAACGTCTACAAGACGAAGGTTGTGTAGTAGACATCAAGCTCTTTTCTGGCGCCGTTGCCGGGGAGGTTAGCGCTTGAAGGTATATCTTTAGATCTTGCAATCGAATCTTTTTATTTCTTGTTTCAGCACTAGTTTAGTTTATAAAAGAAAACTACAAAAAAATGGAATTAAGGATGCCTCATATGCTTCATCTTTTTAATATCTATCATGAAAATAAGGATTCTGGTAATTGTGCTCAAGTGCTAGAGGAAGAATGCATTAGAATGTTTGGCACTAAATCTTTGTATGATGAGCATGATCGCAATGTTGTTAGTATGAATTCCTTGAATATCTATGATGCTAATGATATGCAAAGCCACAAGCTTGGGGATGCTATGTTTGATGAAGATGATATTTTTTGTCCCCCAAGTTTTGATGAGAAAATTTATTATAATGGAAGCATGCCTCCTATTTATTATGATTATATTGATGAAAGTGGATTTGGAGAGGTCAATGCTTTATTTTGTGATGAATCCACTATTTCGAAAGAGGTTCCAATTGATTATGAGAACAAAGTTGCTATCTATGATGATTATTGTGATGACTTGTATGCTATAAAGAATAATGATATCCATGAAACTTGTCATCATGATTTTAGTTTTCAATTGGATTATGCCTCACATGGTAATTATTTTGTTGAGTTTACTCCCACTATTATTCATGAGAAGAAATTTGCTTATGTGGAGAGTAATAAAAATTCTATGCTTGTAGATCATGAAAATAATGATTTATGTGATGGTTATATTTTTGAATTCATTCATGATGCTAATGAGAATTATTATGAGGGAGTAATATATGCTTGTAGGAATTGCAATAATATCAGGTTTCCTCTCTATGTGCTTAAAATCTTGAAGTTATGCTTGTTTTGCTTTCCTATGCAAGTTGATTCTTGTTCCCATAAATTGTTTGCTCACAAAATCCCTATGCATATGAAGAGTGTTAGGCTTAAATGTGCTATTTATATTCTTCATGATGCTCTCTTTATGTTTCAATTCTTGTCTTTTATGTGAGCATCATTGAAACCATCATGCCTAGCTAGGGGCGTTAAACGATAGCGCTTGTTGGGAGGCAACCCAACTTTATTTTTGTTCCTTGCTTTTTGCTCCTGTTTAGCAATAAATAATTTATCTAGACTCTGTTATGATTGAGTTTTAATGTTTTAGTTAGTGTTTGTGCCAAGTAGAACCGTTGGGAAGACTTGGGGAAAGTCTTGTTGATCTTGCTGTAAAAAACAGAAACTTTAGCGCTCACGAGAATTGCTACCATTTTTTATTGGAGAGTGATATTTAGTTAATATTTTTTCAGATTATTAATAGATAAATTCCTTACGTAGCGCAATTTATTTTATAATTTTTGGGGTTCCAGAAGTTTGCGTTAGTTACAGATTACTACAGACTGTTCTGTTTTTGACAGATTCTGTTTTTCGTGTGTTGTTTGCTTATTTTAATGAATCTATGGCTAGGAAAAGAGTTTATAAACCCTAGAGAAGTTGGAATACAGTAGGTTTAACACCAATATAAATAAATAATGAGTTCATTACAGTACCTTGAAGTGGTGGTTTGTTTTCTTTTGCTAACGGAGCTCATGAGTTTTCTGTTAAGTTTTGTGTTGTGAAGTTTTCAAGTTTTGGGTAAAGATTCGATGAACTATGGACTAAGGAGTGGCAAGAGGCTAAGCTTGGGGATGCCCAAGGCACCCCAAGGTAATATTCAAGGACAACCAAAAGCCTAAGCTTGGGGATGCCCCGGAAGGCATCCCCTCTTTCGTCTTCGTTCATCGGTAACTTTACTTGGAGCTATATTTTTATTCACCACATGATATGTGTTTTGCTTGGAGCGCCATTTTATTTTACTTTGTTTTGCTTGCTGTTTGAATAAAATATCAAGATCCGAAATTATTAAATGGGAGAGTCTTCACATAGTTGCATAATTATTCGACTACTCATTGAGCTTCACTTATATCTTTTGGAGTAGTTTGTTGTTGCTCTAGTGCTTCACTTATATCTTTTAGAGCACGGTGGTGGTTTTATTTTGTAGAAATAGATGAACTCTCATGCTTCACTTATATCATTTTGAGAGTCTTTAGAACAGCATGGTAGTTTTCTTTGGTTATGAAACTAGTCCTAATATGATGGGCATCCAAGAGGGGAATAATAAAAACTTTCATATAAAGTGCATTGAATACTATGAGAAGTTTGATACTTGATGATTGTTTTGAGATATGAAGATGGTGATATTAGAGTCATGCTAGTGAGTAGTTGTGAATTTGAGAAATACTTGTGTTAATGTTTGTGATTCCCGTAGCATGCATGTATGGTGAACCGTTATGTGATGAAGTCGGAGCATGATTTATTTATTGATTGTCTTCCTTATGAGTGGCGGTCGGGGACGAGCGATGGTCTTTTCCTACCAATATATCCCCCTAGGAGCAAGCGCGTAGTACTTTGTTTTGATAACTAATATATTTTTGCAATAAGTATGTGAGTTCTTTATGACTAATGTTGAGTCCATGGATTATACGCACTCTCACCCTTCCACCATTGCTAGCCTCTCTAGTACCGCGCAACTTTCGTCGGTACCATACACCCACCATATACCTTCCTCAAAACAGCCACCATACCTACCTATTATGGAATTTCCATAGCCATTCCGAGATATATTGCCATGGAACTTTCCACCGTTCTGTTTATTATGACACGCTCCATGATTGTCATATTGCTTTGCATGATCATGTAGTTGACATCGTATTTGTGGCAAAGCCACCGTTCATAATTCTTTCATACATGTCACTCATGAGTCATTGCACATCCCGGTACACTGCCAGAGGCATCCATATAGAGTCATATCTTGTTCTAAGTATCGAGTTGTAATTCTTGAGTTGTAAGTAAATAAAAGTGTGATGATCATCATTATTAGAGCATTGTCCCAGTGAGGAAAGGATGATGGCGACTATGATTCCCCCATAAGTCAGGATGAGACTCCGGACGAAAACTAAAAAAAGAGAAAAAAATAGGCCATAAAAAAGAGAAAAGGCCCAAATAAAAAAATAAAAATAAATAAAAAATGAGAGAAAAAGAGAGAAGGGACAATGCTACTGTCCTTTTACCACACTTGTGCTTCAAAGTAGCACCATGATCTTCATGATAGAGAGTCTCCTATGTTGTCACTTTCATATACTAGTGGGAATCTTTCATTATAGAACTTGGCTTGTATATTCCAATGATGGGCTTCCTCAAAACGCCCTAGGTCTTCGTGAGCAAGCAAGTTGGATGCACACCCACTAGTTTCTTTTGTTGATCTTTCATACACTTATAGCTCTAGTGCATCCGTTGCATGGCAATCCCTACTCACTCACATTGATATCTATTGATGGGCATCTCCATAGCCCGTTGATACGTCTAGTTGATGTGAGACTATCTTCTCCTTTTTGTCTTCTCCACAACCACCATTCTATTCCACCTATAGTGCTATGTCCATGGCTCACGCTCATGTATTGCGTGAAGATTGAAAAAGTTTGAGAACATTAGAAGTATGAAACAATTGCTTGGCTTGTCATCGGGGTTGTGCATGATTTAAATATGTTGTGTGGTGAAGATGGAGCATAGCCAGATTATATGATTTTGTAGGGATAGCTTTCTTTGGCCATGTTATTTTGAGAAGACATGATTACTTTGTTAGTATGCTTGAAGTATTATTATTTTTATGTCAATATTAAACTTTTGTCTCGAATCTTATGGATCTAAACATTCATGCCAAAATGAACATAATTACTTGGAGAAATATGTTAGGTAGCATTCCACATCAAAAATTCTGTTTTTATCATTTACCTACTCGAGGACGAGCATGAATTAAGCTTGGGGATGCTGATACATCTCCAACGTATCTATAATTTTTGATTGTTCAATGCTATTATATTATCTGTTTTGGAGGTTTATGGGCTTTATTATACACTTCTATATTATTTTTGGGACTAACCTATTAACCCAGAGCCCAGTGCCAGTTTCTGTTTTTTCCTTGTTTTAGAGTATCGCAGAAAAGGAAAATCAAATGGAGTCCAATTGACCTGAAACTTCACGGAACTTATTTTTGGACCAGAAGAAGCCCCCGGAGTATCAGAGTTGGACCAGGAGAGTCCCGGGCTGCCCACGAGGGTGGGGGCGCGCC
>NC_041382.1:229088852-229112268 GCF_002162155.2 Triticum dicoccoides
GAGGTCCACCGACATACTTCTTCCTCCCATATATACCCATATACCCTAAAAACTTCGGGGAGCACAATAGATCAGGAATTCCGCCGCCAGAAGCCTCTGTAGCCACCGAAAACCAATCTAGACCCGTTCTGGCACCCTGTCGGAGGGGGAATCCCTCTACGATGGCCATCTTTGTCATCCCGGCGCTCTCCATGACGAGGAGGGAGTAGTTCTCTCTCGGGGCTGAGGCTATGTGCCAGTAGCTATGTGTTTGATATCTCTCTCTCTCTCGTGTTCTTGAGGTGGTACGATTTTGATGTATCGCGAGCTTTGCTATTATAGTTGGATCTTATGATGTTTCTCCACCTCTACTCTCTTGTAATGGATTGAGTTTTCCCTTTGAAGTTATCTTATCGGATTGAGTCTTTAAGGATTTGAGAACACTTGATGCATGTCTTGCATGTGTTTATCTGTGGTGACAATGGGATATCACGTGATCCAGTTGATGTATGTTTTGGTGATCAACTTGCGGGTTCCGCCCATGAACCTATGCATAGGGGTTGGCACACGTTTTCGTCTTGACTCTCCGGTAGAATCTTTGGGGCACTCTTTGAAGTACTTTGTGTTGGTTTGAATAGATGAATCTGAGATTGTGTGATGCATATCGTATAATCATACCCACGGATACTTGAGGTGACATTGCAGTATCTAGGTGACATTAGGGTTTTGGTTGATTTGTGTCTTAAGGTATTATTCTAGTACGAACTCTAGGATAGATTGAACGGAAAGAATAGCTTTGTGTTATTTTACTATGGACTCTTGAACGGATTGATTGGAAAGAATATGTTTGAGGTGGTTTCGTACCCTACCATAATCTCTTCTTTTGTTCTCCGCTATTAGTGACTTTGGAGTGACTCTTTGTTGCATGTTGAGGGGTAGTTATGTGATCCAATTACGTTATTATTGTTGAGATAACTTGCACTAGTGAAAGTATGAACCCTAGGCCTTCTTTCCTAGCATTGCAATACCGTCTGTGCTCACTTTTAGCATTAGTTACCTTGCTGTTTTTATATTTTCAGATTACAAAAACCTTTATCTACCATCCATATACCACTTGTATCACCATCTCTTCGCCAAACTAGTGCACCTATACAACTTACCATTGTATTGAGTGTGTTGGGGACACAAGATACTCTTTGTTATTTGGTTGCAGGGTTGTTTGAGAGAAACCATCTTCATCCTACGCCTCCCACGGATTGATAAACCTTAGGTAATCCACTTGAGGGAAATTTGCTACTGTCCTACAAACCTCTGCACTTGGAGGCCCAACAACGTCTACAAGAAGAAGGTTGTGTAGTAGACATCATATAACGTAATAGGTTATGTTTTCTTACATCTGAGATAAATTATATTGTCATGGATCATCCAACATGTTGAGCTTGCCTTTCCCTCTCTTGCTAGCCAATTTCTTTGCACCAAGTAGAGATACTACTTGTGCTTCCAAATATCCCTAAAACCCAGTTTTACCATGAGAGTCCACCATATCTACCTATGGATTGACTAAGATCCTTCAAGTAAGTTGTCGTCGTTGCAAGCAATAAGAATTGCTCTCTAAATATGTATGACTTATTAGTGTGGAGAAAATAAGCTTTATACGATCTTGTGATGTGGAAGGAATAAAAGCGACGGACTTCATAATAAAGGTCCATATGACAAATGGCAATATAAAGTGACATTCTTTTGCATTAAGATTTCGTGCATCCGACCATAAAAGCACATCACAACCTATGCTTCCCTCTGCGAAGGGCCTATCTTTTATTCTTGTCTATTACTTCATATAAGAGTCACGGTGATCTTCACCTTTCCTTTTTACATTTTATCCTTTGGCAAGCATAATGTGTTGGAAAGATCCTGATATATATGGCTAATTGGATGTGGGTTTTCATGAACTATTATTATTGACATTACCCTTGAGGTAAAAGGTTGGGAGGCAAAATTATAAGCCCCTATCTTTCTTTATGTCCGATTAAAACTTCATAACCATAAATATCATGTGAGTGTTAGCAATTATGAAAGACTAAAAGATGGTTGAGTATGTGGACTTGTTGAGAAGCTCTTATATTGACCCTTTCCTATGTTATGATAAATTGCAATTGCTCCAATGACTGATATTATAGTTTGTTAGTTTTCAATGAAGTTTCTGATTCATACTTGAGTATGTGAATGAATTGTTACTTTAGCATAGGAAATCATATGACAATATATATATATATATATATATATATGTTGTTGTTCTAAGAATGATCATGATGCCCTCATGTCCGTATTTTATTTTATCGACACCTCTATCTCTAAACATGTGGACATATTTTTCGATTTCGGCTTTCGCTTGAGGACAAACGAGGTCTAAGCTTGGGGGAGTTGATACGTCCATTTTGCATCATGCTTTTATATCGATATTTATTGCATTATGGGCTGTTATTACACATTATGTCACAATACTTATGCCTATTCTCTCTTATTTTACAAGGTCTACGTGAAGAGGGGGAATGTCGGCACCTGGAATTCTAGGATAGAAAAGGAGAAAATATTAGAGACCTATTCTGCACATCTCCAAAAGTCCTGAAACTCCACGGGAATTATTTTCAGAATATATAAAAAATATTGGGCGAAAGAAGTACCAGAGGGGGCCACCACCGTCCACGAGGGTGGGGGCGCGCCCTGCCCCCCTGGGAACGCCCCCCTGCCTCGTGGGCCCCCTGGTGGCCCTCTTATTCCCATCTTTGGCTATATGGAGTCTTTCGTCGAGGAAAAAATCATAAGCAAGCTCACGGGACGAAACTCCGCTGCCACGGGTCAGAACCAATCAAGGGCTCCAGCGGAGCTATTCTGCCGGGGAAACTTCCCTTCGGGAGGGGGAAATCATCTCCAATGTCATCACCAATGATCCTCTCATCGGAAGAGGGTCAATCTCCATCAACATCTTCACCAGCACCATCTCATCTCAAACCCTAGTTCATCTCTTGTATCCAATCTTTGTATCCAAACCTCAGATTGGTACCTTTGGGTTGCTAGTAGTGTTGATTACTCCTTGTAGTTGATGCTAGTTGGTTTACTTGGTGGAAGATCATACGTTCAGATCCATTATGCATATTAATACCCCTCTGATTATGAACATGAATATGCTTTGTGAGTAGTTACGTTTGTTCCTGAGGACATGGGAGAAGTCTTGCTATAAGTAGTCATGTGAATTTGGTATTCGTTCGATATTTTGATGAGATGTATGTTGTCATCCCTCTAGTGGTGTCATGTGAACATCAACTACATGACACTTCACCATCATTTTGTAGCGACCAGACCTCAAACAGTCTGATCTCTGTGCTCCGGTGTCATCCCTGGATCAGTAATGCTGACACCACACAGTACTCGGAGGATTTATAACAGAGTAGCAATCACACACTTATTACATCGAGTGTCTCAAAAGAGAACTTATTACAATAATATGGCTTAAGGCCATCTAATAACGATAACAGCGGAAGGCTTGGAAGATAAGTGAGTCCATCAACTCCAACGGCATCACTGAGTATAGAACCACGACCTAAAACTCCTTAATCGTCGTCTGAAAAGTCTGCAACACTAACGTTGCAGCCCGAAACGGGTCAGCACATGGAATAAGCTGGCAATGTAACACATAGAGAGTAATGGGATGAAACTGCTATACTATATGCATATTTGGCTGGTGGAAAGCTCTATGGTTACAGTTTTGCGTAAAGCCAATTTTTCCCTACTACAAAGGAATAAATTTTATTTATCTATCATGGTAGTTGTTAAACATTGAGAATGGTTGACACCATCCTCAATCCCAATTAAGCATCATCATTAAACAAAACCCAACAAAATTAATTTAGAGTAACATGTTGAGATTCACATGATAATCCAAGTACTAGATACTCAAAACGTCCATAACCGGGGACACGGCTAACCATGATTAGTTTATTACACTCTGCAGAGGTTTGCGCACTTTTCCCCACAAGACTCGATCGCCTCCATTTGGTTTCTCGCACTACATGGTGTTTGAGAAAACGAATGACCGAGACATAGTCTTTCAGAAGCGCTAGCACCTTACGATCGGGTAGACCGTACCACCTACATCCCCTACATCTGCTAGTCTACCACTGTAAGAGTTTGCACGACTTAGTCAACTATGCTAGAGCCCATAATAGCTTGTGGCTGCACACGTAAGTTTCTAGTATGAATAGTCTCATGATCCCTTTGAGCCTGGTTGGCGGTCCATAAAGAAAAAAACAGGCAATCCTGGAATACCCAGGTACCTCAATCCACCCAGATGTGTGTTTAAGTTGCCACCTTAGATAAACCATTAATTAACAATACTCACATCTGTCATGGATATCACTCACCCAATCCACGTCTACTAGCATAGCATGGCGTAATGGCAAACGTAGAAGTAACCCCCAAAGGTTTGATAATAAAACAGGTAATAGGTACTACCTCAACTACTTCCCATCCCACAATTTAATTAGATCCTAATCATGCAATGTGTGAGGATTGGTCTAATGCAATAAAACTAGGTAGTAGAAAAGGTATGATCAAAGTGTTACTTGCCTTGCTGATGATCCGCGAAACCTAGAGATTCGAAGTAACAAGCGGCGCACTCCGGGTATTCTATGAGAGACAAATAAACAAGCATACAATAAGTACCCATCTAATGCATAGGTAAAAGTCAAATAAGAGATCTAACCAGAAAATTCAACTTAAGAACTCCGGTTGGCAAAAAGAATCAAATCAAACAAAGCAACGAAAGTCAAACGGCGAAAAAAAAACTTCATTCTACTAATCTGGATCTAAGGAAATTTTTATAGTAGCAAAAACTTGTTTAAGTTGGTTAAACGGATAGAGGGTTTCGAGACGAAACTCCAGGCGCTTGAATCGCCTGATTCCGATAAACGAGCAAAAATTATACTAAAAAGAAAATCGGATCAGGAATCGCGATCAGAAAAATCGCGGATTTAATCCGAGAAAAAGAAAAAACGACAAACGTTCGCTAGAACGAACGAACGGACGAACGCTCACTATTTAAATAAACCGGAGAACCGATCTATTAAAAAACCGAAACTAAAAAAACCGATAGAAAAACCGAACGGTATTTCGAAAAAAATGGCGGCACGGTTTTTGAGGCGGCGGCGAACCTCGGGCGGCGTGCGGCGGCGTCCGGCGGCGGCGGTGGGCGGCGAAGGCGGCGGGCGGTGGCGGAGGCGGCGGGCGGCGGCGGCGGGCGCTAGGGTTTGGGGTGCAGCGGCTGGGCCTCGGTTGGCTCCCCCTCGGCTTATAAAGCCTAGCGGGCCGGAGTCCCGGTCGGACATGGCCCGTAGGTCGGTTCGTTTTTTTCTAAATAATTATGCGCAGAAGAAAAATAAAAAGAAATACTAAACGGACTCCAAAAATCCCGAAATAAATTTTCCCAGGCTTCTAAAATCAAGCCGCACAAGGTGAACATTTATTTGGGGCCTAAATGCAATTTTGAAAAATGCACATTATTCCTAAATTCAAATAAAATACCGAAAAACTCCGAAATAAAATCTTATTTGATTTTATTATTAAATCCTCAATATTTCTTTAGTTTGGGAAAGTCATTTTATTCCCTCTCTCATATTTTTGTAATAGAAATAATCGATGATAAAATAATTAAAATCAAATGATCCTATTCTCAAAATTTGAGATAACTCAAATATGAAAATAATGAAATTCCCAACTCTCTTCGTGGGTCCTTGAGTTGCGTAGAATTTCTAGGATCAAAACCAAAAGGAAATAAAATATGATATGCAATGATGATCTAATGTATAACATTCCAAATTGAAAATTTGGGATGTTACAAACCTACCCCCCTTAAGATGAATCTCGCCATCGAGATTCGGGTTGGCTAGTAAATAGGTGAGGGTGGTCCTTGAGCAAATCTTCCTCTCGCTCCCAGGTGGCTTCATCCTCTGTGTGGTGGCTCCACTGAACCTTGCAAAACTTGATAACCTTGCTGCGAGTGACTCGGCTGGCAAACTCAAGAATCCTAACTGGTTTCTCCTCATAGGTCAAATCATTATCCAACTGAATTGTTTCCAATGGCACTATGTCTCTCAAGGGTATGTCAGCCATCTCTGCGTGGCACTTCTTCAACTGAGAAACGTGGAACACATTATGAACTCCTGACAATCCTTCGGGCAATTCCAACTTGTAGGCCACTTCTCCCATACGCTCCAAACTCGATATGGTCCTACAAATCGTGGCGCTAATTTTCCTTTAACCCCAAAACGCTTTATTCCCCGAAGTGGAGATACTCGAAGATAAACTCGGTCTCCGACTTCGTAAACTGTCTCCTTGCGTTTAGACTCTGCATAACTCTTCTATCTGGACTGAGCTACCTTGAGCCTATCGCGAATCAATTTCACCTTCTGTTCAGACTCTTTAATCAAATCAGGCCCAAACAACTGGCGGTCTCCAACTTCGTCCCATGACAACAGTGTCCTGCACCTCCTTCCGTACAAAGCTTCGAAAGGGGCCATCTTTAAACTGGTTTGGTAACTGTTGTTGTAAGAGAACTCTGCATATGGCAAATTCTCGTCCCAACTAGATCCGTAATCTAGCGCACAAGCTCTCAGCATATCCTCCAAAATCTGATTGACTCTCTCGGTCTGTCCATCTGTCTGTGGATGAAAAGTTGTACTGAATTCTAGCCTAGTTCCCAAAGTTTCGTGCAACTGCTTCCAGAACTTTGAGGTAAAGTGGGTTCCTCTATCTGATACGATACTCCTCGGAACTCCATGCAAACATAAGATCCTGGTCATGTATATCTTTGCCAACTTAGCACTAGTGTAAGTGGTCTTTACTGGGATGAAATGAGCTACCTTCGTCAATCGATCGACTACAACCCAAGTCGAGTCATAGCCTGAACAAGTCCTGGGTAATCCCGTGATAAAATCCATGCCTAACTTATCCCACTTCCATTCGGATATCGGGAATGGTTGTAACAATCCTGCTGGCTTCTGATGCTCTGCCTTTACTCTCTGACACACATCACAAACTGCTACATACTCTGCAATATCCTTCTTCATTCCGGTCCACCAGAAAATTTCCTTCAAATCCAAATACATCTTGGTATTTCCTGGGTAAATCGCATATGGTGAATCGTGTGCCTCTTGCAGAATCAACTTCCTGATCTCCGGGTCATTGGGCACATAAACACGGTCTTCAAACCATAGGATGTCGTGCTCATCCTCACAAAATCCTTTAGCCTTTCCTTCACTATTTTCTCATTTATAGAGGCAATCTCTTTGTCAGTCTTCTGAGCTTCTCTGATTCTATCCATCAAAGTTGACTGGATCTCCAATGCTGGTGTATAGCCTCTCGGAACTATTTCCAAACATAACTCTTGAAGATTTTCTGCTTACTCCTTTGGTATTTCTCCTGTCATTAATGTATTGACATGGCTCTTATGGCTTAATGCGTCAGCTACTACATTAGCCTTTCCGGGATGGTAATGCAATCTCCTATCGTAATCCTTGATGAGCTCCAACCATCTCCTTTGTCTGAGGTTCAACTCCTTCTGTGTGAAAATATACTACAAACTCTTATGATCCGTATACACCTCACAATGGTTTCCAATGAGGAAATGTATCCATGTTTTCAAAGCATGCACTATGGCTGCTAACTCCAAATGATGCGTAGCATAATTCAACTCATGAGGCTTAAGCTGTCGTGAGGAATATGAAACAACTCTCCCTTCCTACATAAGCCCTGCTCCGAGTCCTCGACGTGAAGCGTCGCAATACACCTCATAATCCTTGGTCTGATCTGGAAAAATCAACACTGGTGAAGTAACCAAGCATTTCTTCAACTCCTGGAAACTAGCCTCACACTCCTCAGTCCATATGAACTTGGTATCCTTCTTCAACAACTCAGTCATAGGCTTCGCAATCTTTGAGAAATTCTCAATAAATCTCCGTTAGTATCCTGCAAGTCCAAGAAAACTCCGGATCTCTCCAACTGTTGTTGGGGCTTCCCAATTTCTCACAGTGTCAACCTTAGTGGGATCAACTGCTATTCCTTCTCTGGATATAACATGTCCGAGGAATCCAACTTCCTTCAACCAAAACTCACATTTGCTTAACTCGGCATATAATTGATGTTCTCTGAGCTTTCCAAGAACCAAACGCAAATGTTCCTTATGTTCCTCTTCATTCTTTGAGTAAACCAGGATATCATCAATGAACACCACGACGAACTTATCCAAGAACTCCATAAACACTTTGTTCATCATGTTAATAAAATAGGCAGGTGTGTTAGTCAGACCAAATGACATAACGGTATACTCGTACGGCCCATACCTAGTGGTAAAAGCTGTCTTAGGAATATCCTGTTCACGAATCTTCAACTGGTGGTATCCTGATTGCAGATTGATCTTGGAAAATACCTTAGCTCCTTGCAATCAATCAAATATATCATTGATCATTGGTAGGGGTACTTGTTCTTAATCGTTACTTCATTCAATCCCCGATAATCGACAACCATTCTTAAGGATCCATCCTTCTTCTCCACTAGAAGTACTGGCGATCCCCAAGGCGAAGAACTTGGGTGAATATATCCTTTATCCAGTAACTCCTTGATCTGCTTCTTAATTTCCACCAAATCCTTTGCAGGCATCCTGTATGGTCTCTTTGATATTGGCCCTGTGCCTGGCAATAGCTCAATCAAAAACTCAATGTCTCTATCCGGTGGCATGCTTGGCAACTCCTCTGGAAATACATCAGGGAATTCCTTTACCACTGGTACTTCTTCCTGCACAACTCCTGTTAAGCAATTTACTTGAGTCCTCTTTGGCACATGTCGAGATACATACTTGATCCTTATCCCTTCTGGGGTGGTAAGAAAAATTGACTTACTAGCACATTCAATATTCCCTTCGTACTTTGATAACCAATCCATGCCTAATATCACATCCAATCCTTGGGATTTCAACACTATTAGGTCCGAGGGAAAAACATAGTTACCAATCCTTAATGGTAACCGATCACACCATAGACTAGCCATATATTCTGCTCCAAGCGAGGTTACTAACATGGGTGACCTAAGGGCTTGGGTTGGCAGCTTATACTTATCCACAAATCCCCTTGATATGTATGAATGCGATGCACCAGTATCGAAAAGAACGAGTGCATTAAATGACTTAACCAAAAACTTACCGATTACTGCATCCGGCTGCTCTTCAACCTCCTCCACGCTAATGTGGTTCACCTGTCCCCTATTGAAAGGGTTCGGCTTCTTCCCAGAGCTTCCATTGCCGTTTCCATTCTGGGATTCAGGACATTCATTGGCATAATGTCCGGTCTTCTGGCACTTAAAGCAAGTGACTTGGCTCAAGTCTTTCTTGACTGGGGTTGATGGGTTGGTGCGGTTCTGGCCATTGCTTCCTCCATTCCCATTACCATTCCTGGTGCCGTTGTGATTGTGTGAGCTACCTCCTCCATGGGTATGCTGAAAATGTCCTCCCGGTCGAGGGGTAAAACATGGCTTCTGTTGAGCTCCAGAATTGTACTTCCCTTGTCCATACTTCCTCTTGCGGTTCTCAATCTGCTGCTGCTTCCCTTCAATCATAAGAGCACAGTCTACCAACTCCTGGTAGTTATTGAAGGTGGCTACCATCAACTGCATGCTCAACTCATCATTCAGTCCTTCCAGAAACTTCTCCTGCTTAGCTGCATCCGTAGCTACGTCATCTGGGGCATAACATGCTAATTTACTAAAGTCCTCCACATATTGGCCAACTGTCCGTCCTCCTTGGCGCAAGTTGCGAAACGCACGCTTCTTCATGGCCATAGCTCCTACTGAAACATGGGCAGTACGAAAAGCCTGCTGAAACTGGTCCCATGTGATAGTGTCGACAGGGAAAGTGGCTGTGAAATTCTCCCACCATGATGATGCGGGTCCTTCAAGCTGATGTGCGGCAAACTTCACCTTCTCCGCATCTGTGCATCCTGCTGTGGTCAACTCTCTAGCTGTCTTGTGGAGCCAATCATCTGCTACTATCGGCTCGGTGCTACTGGAAAACACCGGCGGATTCAGCCTAAGAAAACTGGCTAAGTGATCAACAGGTGGTGGTGGTGGGGGTGGGTTGTTGTTGTTGTTCCCCTGATTCTGATTCTGGACTAGCAACTGCATCAATGTGTTCTGCTACTGGATCAACTGGGTGAGCTCCGGTGGAAAGGTAAATCCGGGGTCACGTCTCGGAGGCATCTGAGGGTTTAGAAAAGGTGAGATGTAAGAATAGAGGGGGTCTAAAGAGAAAACACTACCCATATGCACATGAGGCAAAATCAAACAATCCACTTCATTCAATCAAACAAGGGCATACAATCGATCTAACTATCGCAAAAGTGCTCGGACTATTGTATTTACATGGTGGACTACTAGTGTTGAGGTGGTCTACTAGAAATATTCTTCGGTTGCAGACTCCATGATATCTGCTCCTGCTTCATCAACATAGTCATCATCGCTATTATATGGATCTGAATCGGTGTCATCGATGATGATGTAGTCTTCCGGGCGAATCTCCTTGGGTTCTTCGTCTTCATCTACTGGTGTAGGGCCTCCCATAAATATCCCGATCTTCTTGATCAGATCGTCATTCTTCTCCACCAATACTTCAATTTCTTCTTCATAATCTTCACGTGTAGCCTTGAGTTCTTCCTCCAGTTCCTTGATTCTTGTCCTTGCCTTCTTCAGGTCTATCATGTCGGCGCACATCTGGTTCTCCTATCGTCGAATGTGATGGTTTAACTCTTGGATAAAAGCTGCAATTGATCTATCCTTTCTGGTGCTGATCATCTCCCAGTGCTCATCTCGGCGCCCACAAATCTGGTAGATAGTATCCTTGAGATCATTGTGGTAGACTTCTCCAATGCGTCCCATGGCGATGTGAGCTGCCATGCTCTTTCCTAGATTCCAAGTTGGTGCATCAAAAGAAAACTCTATGGGCTCAGTGACTGGCATGAACGTCCTTCCTGGAACTTGAACTTGAATCATCCAGTGCTCTTCTTCAGGTAAAGTGGCGTTGTAGGTTCCGGTGAAGCTTGGTACTCCTATGTTCAGGTATCTCGTGACTTCCTTCAAGTGACGTCCAAAGGGTGTATCTTCATCCGATTGCGTGAACTTGTTCCTTGCATCCGCCATCCTAAAGAGTAGAAAAGATGAGAGGTTAGAAGAGAAGAGAGTGAATAGTGATCTAGGTCTTTAGCTTAGGGGTCGTGTCCTACAGTCGGCGTGTGCTCTAATACCATCTCTGTAGCGACCAGACCTCAAACAGTCTGATCTCTGTGCTCCGGTGTCATCCCTGGATCAGTAATGCTGACACCACACAGTACTCGGAGGATTTATAACAGAGTAGCAATCACACACTTATTACATCGAGTGTCTCAAAAGAGAACTTATTACAATAATATGGCTTAAGGCCATCTAATAACGATAACAGCGGAAGGCTTGGAAGATAAGTGAGTCCATCAACTCCAACGGCATCACTGAGTATAGAACCACGACCTAAAACTCCTTAATCGTCGTCTGAAAAGTCTGCAACACTAACGTTGCAGCCCGAAACGGGTCAGCACATGGAATAAGCTGGCAATGTAACACATAGAGAGTAATGGGATGAAACTGCTATACTATATGCATATTTGGCTGGTGGAAATCTCTATGGTTACAGTTTTGCGTAAAGCCAATTTTTCCCTACTACAAAGGAATAAATTTTATTTATCTATCATGGTAGTTGTTAAACATTGAGAATGGTTGACACCATCCTCAATCCCAATTAAGCATCATCATTAAACAAAACCCAACAAAATTAATTTAGAGTAACATGTTGAGATTCACATGATAATCCAAGTACTAGATACTCAAAACGTCCATAACCGGGGACACGGCTAACCATGATTAGTTTATTACACTCTGCAGAGGTTTGCGCACTTTTCCCCACAAGACTCGATCGCCTCCGTTTGGTTTCTCGCACTACATGGTGTTTGAGAAAACGAATGACCGAGACATAGTCTTTCAGAAGCGCTAGCACCTTACGATCGGGTAGACCGTACCACCTACATCCCCTACATCTGCTAGTCTACCACTGTAAGAGTTTGCACGACTTAGTCAACTATGCTAGAGCCCATAATAGCTTGTGGCTGCACACGTAAGTTTCTAGTATGAATAGTCTCATGATCCCTTTGAGCCTGGTTGGCGGTCCATAAAGAAAAAAACAGGCAATCCTGGAATACCCAGGTACCTCAATCCACCCAGATGTGTGTTTAAGTTGCCACCTTAGATAAACCATTAATTAACAATACTCACATCTGTCATGGATATCACTCACCCAATCCACGTCTACTAGCATAGCATGGCGTAATGGCAAACGTAGAAGTAACCCCCAAAGGTTTGATAATAAAACAGGTAATAGGTACTACCTCAACTACTTCCCATCCCACAATTTAATTAGATCCTAATCATGCAATGTGTGAGGATTGGTCTAATGCAATAAAACTAGGTAGTAGAAAAGGTATGATCAAAGTGTTACTTGCCTTGCTGATGATCCGCGAAACCTAGAGATTCGAAGTAACAAGCGGCGCACTCCGGGTATTCTATGAGAGACAAATAAACAAGCATACAATAAGTACCCATCTAATGCATAGGTAAAAGTCAAATAAGAGATCTAACCAGAAAATTCAACTGAAGAACTCCGGTGGCCAAAAAGAATCAAATCAAACGAAGCAACGAAAGTCAAACGGCAAAAAAAAACAACTCCGTTCTACTAATCTGGATATAAGGCAATTTTTACAGTAGCAAAAACTCGTTTAAGTTGGTTAAACGGATAGAGGGTTTCGAGACGAAACTCCAGGCGCTTGACTCGCCTGATTCCGATAAACGAGCGAAAAGTTATACTAAAAAGAAAATCGGATCAGGAATCGCGATCAGAAAAATTGCGGATTTAATCCGAGAAAAAGAAAAAATGACGAACGTTCGCTAGAACGAACGAACGGACAAACGCTCACTATTTAAATAAACCGGAGAACCGATCTATTTAAAAAACCAAAACTAAAAAAACCAACGAAAAACCGATGGAAAAACCGAAAGGCAAACCTCGGGCGGCGGCGCGGCGTTCGGCGGCGGGTGCTAGGGTTTGGGGCGCGGCGGCTGGGCCTCGGCTGGCTCCCCCCCGGCTTATAAAGCCTAGCGGGCCGGAGTCCCGGTCGGACACGGCCCGTAGGTCAGTTCGTTTTTTTTAAATAATTACGCGCAGAAGAAAAATAAAAAGAAATACTAAACGGACTCCAAAAATCCCGAAATAAATTTTCCCGGACTTCTAAAATCAAACCGCACAAGGTGAACATTTATTTGGGGCCTAAATGCAATTTTGAAAAACGCACATTTTTCCTAAATTCAAATAAAATACCGAAAAACTCCGAAATAAAATCTTATTTGATTTTATTATTAAATCCTCAATATTTATTTATTTTGGGAAAGTCATTTTATTCCCTTTCTCATATTTTTGTAATAGAAATAATTGATGATAAAATAATTAAAATCAAATGATCCTATTCTCAAAATTTGAGATAACTCAAATATGAAAATAACGAAATTCCGAACTCTCTCCGTGGGTCCTTGAGTTGCGTAGAATTTCTAGGATCAAAACATTCCAAATTGAAAATTTGGGATGTTACACATTTGGGCCTAGAGGGTGGCATTGGGAAGTAATAAGTAGATGATGGGTTGCTAGAGTAACAGAAGCTTAAACCCTAGTTTATGTGTTGCTTCGTAAGGGGCCGATTTGGATCCATATGTTTCATGCTATGGTTAGATTTACCTTAATACTTCTGGTGTAGTTGCGGATGCTTGCAATAGGGGTTAATCATATGTGGGATGCTTGTCCAAGTAAGGGCAGTACCCAAGCACCGGTCCACCCACATATCAAATTATCAAAGTACCGAACGCGAATCGTATGAACATGATGAAAACTAGCTTGACGATAATTCCCATGTGTCCTCGGGAGCGCTTTCCTTTATATAAGAGTTTGTCCAGGCTTGTCCTTTGCTACAAAAAGGTTTGGGCCATCTTGCTACACCTTATTTACTTTCATTACTTGTTACTCGTTACAAATTACCTTATCACAAAACTATCTGTTACCGATAATTTCAGTGCTTGCTGAGAATACCTTACTGAAAACTGAGTATCATTTCCTTCTGCTCCTCGTTGGATTCGACACTCTTACTTATCGAAAAGGCTACGATAGATCCCCTACACTTGTGGGTCATCATGTAGTATGATGATATGGTATCCTCCTCTGAATGTCCAAGTGGCTTGAATTGGTACATGTTCATGCATGTAGTTGAATCAAAACCAACATAGCCTCTATAATGTTTATGTTCATGGTGTTCATATCCTACTCATGATACTGTCCAATGTTACTTACGCATAATGCATGGTTATGATCATTCACTGGAACAACAACGTCCTAAACAAACGTTTTAAAACCCCTTTCCGCGATGGCATTTGGAACCATCGCCAAGTGAGTGTGGGCGATAGGGGGGTCCTTCCCACATGACCCAGAAATCGTCGGGGATAGGCCCTCGTGGGACCCAGGCTGGGGCCGTGTGCGATCGGGCGAGGCATGGAAACCCAATGATTTTCGTAGGTATGTACATCCCACACGGTGAATCCCAGAAATCATTTCTGTAGGTATGTACATCCCACACAGTGAATCGCAAAAATCATTTCCGTAGGTATGTACATCCCACATGGTGAATCCCAGAAATCATTGCAGGTCATCCTGAAACCTCGCCCACCTGGAGATCTGATCCATCTGCCTATGGACGAGGGCACGCATGCAAGAGTCCTCGCCTGCCCGCGAGGCATTTTCCCAAGCTGCTGCGGCAAGGGAGGACATCTCTGCTGCATTCGCGGTGTGGCGGGACATCTCTTCTGCTTTCGCGGCGCGGTCAGACCAGTCTACTGCATTGACGGTGCGGCGGGTCCTCCGTGATGCTTCGGCGGCGCGACGGGACCTCTCTGCTGCTACGATCGTGCGGCAGGACATGTTGGCTTCTATCGCAGCGAGGCGGGACATCTCTCGTGCTCTCGCTTCTAGGCTCGCCTCTCCCTGGTGGCAATCTATCGACCCAGAACTCACGCTGGCCATGGCGGACGCAAGGGAACGATGGTGAATGACTTGTTTGTTTTTGACTTTTTGTGGATGAGGAGTTGAGGAGGAATGTGCAGTCATCTTCGAGTAGTAGTATTTATAACCGTGTAGTAATACGCTCCTAAGTGGGAAACTGTTTAGCTTTTGATCGGTCTGAACATGTTTGCAATTTGGAATGTGACGGGACGCATGCTCAAAATTTACTGACGGTTATAAGTGCGGCCCTATTCCCGGAAGGCCTAACATGGGCACGTACGCCTTCTCGGCCGCGTATGTGGCGCTTGCACCATATGGTGCACCGCGATAGGCAATATCAGCACAGGTCTTTTAATTAGAATGGGTGTGCCCATCTAGCGCACACACGTTGATATATCTAACTGTTTCAGTTTGTTGTGGCTAATCGCAAACAGTTCATCCATGTGAAGTGTATGCCATCAATCGCAGACACTTTGATCCGGCTTACCCGTTTCTGATATGCTACCTAATCGCAAACAGTTAATCCTTCTGAAGCGTATGCCCTCAATCACACACACCTTGATCTGGCTGACCGTTTCTTTTGTGTTGCCTAATCACAAACAGTTCATCCGAGTGAACCGTATGCTATATATCGCACACACCTTCATCTGGCTTCCCGTTTCTTTTGTGTTGCCTAATCACAAATAGTTCATCCGAGTGAACCGTATGCTCTATGTCGCACACGCCTTCATCAGGCTGCCCGTTTCTTTTGTTCCGCCTCATTGCAAACAGTTCATTGGACTGAACCGTATGCCCTGGATCGCACACACAAGTAAAATCTGAACCGTGTTTGATGCATCCTCCATCACAAACGTTTTCACCTTTTTTGACAGTTTTCATACAATACCGTTTGTGATTATGGCATCGCACACAGTTTCTCGAAGGGTCTTTGATTGTAGTGTCGCGTTAGCAGCATCCTGTAGTAGTGGTTGTTGCTCTCTAGCTGGCCGCTTCTCGATCTAAATTGCTAGCATTCGCCTGTACTAAATGGGAATTCTGCTTGTACATCAAAAACCTTGAACCCAAAGTTATTCCAGATGAGTCCACCATACCTACCTATATATGGTATTACCCTGCCGTCCTAAGTAAATTTACATGTGCCACCTCTAAAAACTTCTAAAAATTATCCGTTTTGTGTGCTTGGATCGTTCATGGAACGACAGGAGGTGGTTGATATCTTCCATGCTAAGTGGGTTGTTCTCAGGTCGAGTGTTTATTCACTCGCCATCGCACGAGAAAATGGGCGGTAATAGGGATTCCCAGTCCCGAACTCAAAATGCAAATAATTAAACAAAACTCCCACGGGACTGATGTTGGTATGGACGGCACCTATTGTTTCGGACAAGTCGTGGAGTGTGATTGATGGTGGAGGGGGGTAAACCTTTACTTTTATCGCTTGGAAACCGCCACTAGCGTGCTTAGCATGGAAGATGTTGATAACTGATGGTTGTGAAATAAATGAGAAGGGTGCATGTCTCAAAATATCATTTACCTCTGTTTTAAAAATTGAGCTCTAGCACCTCTGCAAATCACTGCTTCCCTCTGCGAAGGGACTTTTCATTTACTTTTATGTTGTTTCATCACCTTCTAAAACAAGCGCCAGAAACTGAGTAGAGCACAACTGTCGTGATTTATGCATTGTGTGTAGCTAATGTTTGGGTGCATCATGACTGGATCTTTTCTACCATTAATTACAATGTTTAGTCGCTGCTTGAACTTTGGAGGTGCTCTGCATTTATGTTTTGCGGTCTCAGAAAGGGCTAGCGAGATACCACTATTGTCATATTATATCATGGTTGTTTTGACAACGTGTTGCCATTTGAGATATCTTATTATTGCTCGCTAGCTGATTATGTCATTGATATGAGTCATTATAATCTTTAAGAGTTATTGTCGACATGGTTAGTTATAATGTTGGTTGAAAACCTGGGTGTTGTTTAAGCTTATTTATGCAAAAAAGAGCAAAAGAGTTTTTAAAAGTTTTTTCTTTCTCACTTTCAGTTTAACAACTGAATTGCTTGAGGACAAGCAAAGGTTTAAGCTTGGGGGAGTTGATACGTCTCCAATGTATCTACTTTTTCTCATGCTTTCCCTCTTGTTTTGGACTCTAATTTGCATGATTTGAATGAAACTACCATGGTGTTGTTTTTGTGCAGAAATAAAAGTTCTCGGAATGGAACGAAACTTTGCGAGGATTTTTTATATCAATAATAAGAATTTCTGGAGCCAAGACCTACCGGAGAGGGGCACCTGGGTGGGCACAACCCACCAGGGCGCGCCCCCCTCTCCTGGCGTGCCCAGGTGGGTTGTGCCCACCTGGTGGCCCCGCAGACCTCAACCCTGACACTATAAATTCCTATTTTCGGAGAAAAATTAGGAAGAAAGAATTATCGCGATCCACGAGACGGAGCCGCCGCCAAGCCTTGTTCTTCCTCGGGAGGGCAGATCTGGAGTCCGTTTGGGGCTCCGGAGAGGAGGGTCTTCGTTCTTCGTCATCACCAACCCATCTCCATCGCCAATTCCATGATTCTCCCCACGGGGAGTGAGTAATTCCTTCGTAGGCTCGCTGGTCGGTGAGGAGTTGGATGAGATTCATCATGTAATTGAGTTAGTTTTGTTAGGGCCTGATCCCTAGTATCCACTATCTTCTTAGATTGATGTTGCTACGACTTTGCCATGCTTAATGCTTGTGAGGGCCCGGGTGCCATGATTTCAGATCTGAACCGTTTATGTTATCACCATTATATCCATGTTCTAGATCTGATCTTGCAAGTTATAGTCACCTACTACGTGTTATGATCCAACAACCCCGGAGTGACAACAACAGGGCCCACTCTCGGTGATGACCGTAGTTTGAGGATTTCATGTATTCACTATGTGTTAATGCTTTGTTCCGGTTCTCTATTAAAAGGAGGCCTTAATATCCCTTGGTTTCCAATATGGACCCCGCTGCCATGGGAGGGTAGGACAAAAGGTGTCATGCAAGTTCTTTTAATAAAGCACGTATGACTATTTACGAAATACATGCCTACGTTATATCGATGAACTGGAGCTAGTGCCGTATCGCCCTAGGCTATAACTGTCACACGATGAATATCATCCAACAAGTCATAGATCCAATGCCTACAAACTTTTCCGTATTGTTTCTGCTAAGTTACTACTGCTATCATCACTGTTACACTTGCTACAAAATTACTACTATCACTGTTATTGTTACGGTTGCTACTGTTACCACTATCAAAACTATCAAACTACTTTGCTACTGATCACTTTGCTATAGATAATTAATCTCCAGGGGTGGTTCAATTGACAACTCAACTGCTATTACCTTCAAATATTCTTTGGCTCCCCTTGTGTCGAATCTATAAATTTGGGTTGAATACTCTACCCTCGAAAACTGTTGCGATCCCCTATACTTGTGGGTTATCAAGATGGTGATACAAGTGCAATATGGATAGTAGATATGGGTCTTTGTAATCTGAAAATATAAAAACAGCAGGGCAGCAAGTAACAAAAGTGAGCGAAAACGGTATTGCAATGCTTGGAAACAAGGCCTAAGGTTCATACTTTCACTAGTGCAAGTTCCCTCAACAATGATAACATAATTAGATCATATAACAATCCCTCAACATGCAACAAAGAGTCGGTCCAAAGTTCCTATCATGGAGAACATAAGATGAAATTGCTTGTAGGGTACGAAACCACCTCAAAGTTATTATTTCCGATCAATACATTGAGCTATTCATATAAGTGTCAAAAACATCCCTAGAGTTCGTAGTAAAATAACACCATATGATACATATCAATCAACCCTAATGTCACCTAGATACTTCAATGTCACCACAAGTATCTATGGATCAATTATACGATGTGCATCAAACAACTTCAGATTCATAATATTCAATCCAACACAAAGAACCTCAAAGAGTGCCTCAAGATTCCTACCGGAGAAACAAGGACGAAAACGTGCATCAACCCCTATGCATAGATTACCCCAATGTCACCTCGGGAATCCGCGAGTTGAGTGCCAAAACATACATCAAGTGAATCAATAGAACACCCCATTGTCACCACGGGTATCCCACGCAAGACATACATCAAGTGTTCTCAAATCCATAATAGTATTCAATCTAATAATAGTGAAACCTCAAAGGTAAAACTCAATTCATCACAAGAAAGTAGAGGGGAAGAAACACCATATGATTCAACTATAATAGCAAAGCTCGCGATACATCAAGATCGTGCCAAATCAAGAACACGAGAGAGAGAGAGAGATCAAACACATAGCTACCGGTACATACCCTCGGCCCGAGGGTGAACTACTCCCTCCTCGTCATAGAGACCGCCCGGATGATGAAGATGGCCACTAGTGATGGTTTCTCCCTCCGACAGGGTGCTGGAACGGGCTCCCGATTGGTTTTTCGTGGCTCTAGAGGCTTGCGGCGGTGGAACTCCCGGTCTAGGTTTCTTTCTGGGGGTTTCTGGATTTATAGGAATTTTTTGCATCGATTTCAAGTCAGGGGGTCCACGAGGCAGCGGCAAGGTAGGGGTGCCCTTGTGGATGCCTCGTGGCTCCTCTGGTCCATCTCTGATACTTCATGGGCTTCTTCTAGTCCAAAAAAATCGTCGTAAAGTTTCAGCTCGTTTGGACTCCGTTTGGTATTCCTTTTCTGTAAAACTCAAAAACAAGGAAAAACAGAAACTGGCACCGGGCTCTAGGTTAATAGGTTAGTCCCAAAAATAATATAAAATAGCATATAAATGCATATAAAACATCCAAGATGGATAATATAATAGCATGAAACAATAAAAAATTATAGATACGTTGGATACGTATCATGCCCTACCCCCTGCGCACGCCCTGGTGCCTTGTGGGCCACTACGCCATCTTCGCGTCCCCCCCCCCCGAAGCTTCCAGGGTCTCTTATGTCCAGAAAAAAAATCTCCAAAAGGTTTTGCGGCATTTGGACTTCGTTCGGTACTGATATTCTGAAACATGCAAAAAACAACAACTGACACTACGCACTAAGTTAATAGGTTAGTCCCCAAAATGATATGTGATTGCTTGAAAGTGTATATAAAACATCCAAGAATTATATTATAATATCATGGAACAATAAAAAAATTATATATACGTTGGAGACGTATCACTTGTTGATCCGGTCAAAAGCTGGATTTGACACTTTGAAAAAAGCTTGCTATAGACCATCGCTTCAATGGAATCTTCCTCGCGTGGGTTCGATAACCCGGGGTCACCTCTGGAAAAATAAGTGTCGAATAATCTTTTATAGTCCAATACCGGATCAATAAAAGGAGGTATCATTCATGTTGGTTTGATGAAGTTCCTGAGATAATGAAGAACATTGTATATAGTGAATAATCCTTGTTTGTATAAATGAAGTTGCCATTTGTCTCAAAAAACACGATAAAATATTGAAATTTGTACACACTAAGAATGTATGATTTCTCTGTTACATGTTAATATGTCAGAATTTTTGGAGTTACGGAAGTACATTAATATATTCTTCCTTTACGGATTGTTCTGTTTAGATAGATTGTTGTTATAGTTGCATTGTTTGCTCATGTTTTCTTATTTAATGTTTATATTAGTGGATAGAGATGTTAAATATGTGTAGGAATTTAGTATGCAATGTTTAATTATAGTTTTTATGATTTGCTACAGAAGAGAATGTTATGGTTTTGAATTTATTTTGTACTAATCTATCTCTGGAGTTAAGCTTTGTGTGAATGATGTTTTCATGATTTGGGTGAGATAACGATATGAGGACAATAAGGAGCAGAGAGATCCAAAGATTGGGGATGCCCAAGGGACCCCAAGGCAATATCTAAGGAAGACTCAAGAAGCTAAGCTTGGGGATGCCTCGGATGGCATCCCCTCTTTTGTCTTCAAAACTATCGGCATGTCCCACTCGAAGCTATATTTTAATTGTTTACATGATATGTTCTATTCTTGGAGCATCTTTTTGTTTTGTTTTCTGTTTGATATAATCTTTAGATCTGAAAATTTTGATTTGGAGAGAGTTTATACATAGCTACCAATTTACTTAACTACTATTTGTTCTTCACTTATATCTTTTGGAGTAGTTTATTTTTACTCGTGTGCTTCACTTATATCCTAAGAGTATAGTTTTGAATGAATTGAATAATGTAAATTGGAAATTATATATGTTTCATGTGCTTATCTCATGGGGAGTAGTGGATTCACATTGGGTTTAGAAAGTAAAATCTATTGAGATTAACAAACACAATATTGGTCATTTGAAAAATTTATGAAAAATTAGTACAAAGAAGAGAAATTTCACATGCAAATATACTATCTTGGACATCTTTTGTGATTGTGAACCCTCATTAAATATTTTCACACTTGATCAAATGGTTGATGTTGGACAAGGAAGGCAATGTAATGAGTTATGTTTGTGTATATTTGCATATAAGTTATATTGTCATGGATCAACATGTGGTGTTTGTTTATAATATTTGCTAGCCAAATATTTCCGCACTAAGTAGAAATGCTACTTGTGCATCCAAAGACCAAAAACCAAGTTTCTTCCATGAGACTCCACTATAACTACCTATGGATTGAGCAAGATCCTTCAAGTAAGTTCTCATCAGTACATGCAATAAAAATGTCATTAAATATGTATGATCTTTTATTGGAAGTGAAATAAGCTTTGTATGGTGGTGGAGTAATAAAAGAGACAGACTGCTCAATAAAGGTCATTTTCATAAGGGGAAATATTAAAGTGATGTTCCTTTTCATTAAGAGTTTAGACATCCAAATTCAAAAAGCGCATGACAACCTCTGCTTCTCTCTGCGAAGGGCCTATCTTTTACTTTTCTATTAAGTTTCATTCTGGTTCAATTAATTATTTATTCCAACCTCAGATGTTCTCCACTTGGCAAAATGATGTGGTGAGGAAATATCCAGGCACACACACACACACACACACACACACACACACACACACACATATATATATATATATATATATATATGATCATGAGTTATTATTGTTGACAATTATCTCTATGGTAAATAAGTTGGGATGTCAAACACTAAACCACCATCTTCCTTTGTGTCTGATGGGATCAGTTTATTCTAAAATTATGATATTGAGTGCCAGCAGTCATTGGAAGACTATATGATACCCCATCCGTCCCATAATATAAGAATGTTTATCAAGCTTTGTTAGTTTGGAAAACATTCTAATATTATGGGATGAAGGGGTAGTTGAGTATGTGAAGTTTTCTAAAAAAACTCTTACATAGACTCTTGTGAAAAATATAATGAATTGTAATTGTATGATGACTGGGAACATAGTTTGTTGGGTTTCAAGAGAGTTTATTGCCTACACCTTAACATGTGAATAGATTGTTACTTGATTGTGAGAAGTTTTATGAGAAAAAGTTGTTTTTTATGATATATAATGATGCTAGAAAAAGTGATTAGAATTTTGATTAATCAAACTTATGCACTATGATAACGTTCACACTTCATAAATTATTTCTTTTATCATTTACATACTCGGGGATGAGAAATATTAAGCTTGGGGATGCTGATACATCTCCAACCTATCTATAATTTATAAAGTATTCATGTTATATTTACAACATTTATATGCGATGCACTTTTATATTATTTTTATGGACTAACTTATTAATCTAATGACCAGTGTCAGTTCCTATTTTTGCATGTTTTTGGTTTCGCAGCAAATCCATGTCTAGGAAGGTCCAAATACGATGCCAATTTTTTATGATTTTTTCTGGACCAGGAAGGACCCTAGAAGCTTCCGAAGTCGACGAGAAGATGCACGAGGGGCTAACAAGGCCAGATGGCGCAGCTTGGAGGGTGGCCACGCCACCTGAGCTTGTGGGGGCACCCGGGACCCTTTTGACGTAATTCCAACGCTACAATTTCCTATAAATACTGAAACCCTCTGTCGTACCCTCAGAATGTTTTTTCCGCCGCTACAAGTTCCTGTTTCGTGGCGATCTCATTTGGAGGCCTTTTCCGGCATTACGCCGAAGGGGGAAGCCATTGGAGGAGGCCTTTTATCAACCTTGTTGTTCTCATGGTGAAGTGTAAGTAGTTCATCCTCAGGGTTGAGGATATGTACTAGTAGCTATATGTTCAATCTCTCTCTCTCTCTCTCTCTCTCT